>NC_141703.1:6552082-6852082 GCF_971803275.1 Cyanistes caeruleus | reverse complement strand
TAATTCAAGCTGTGCTGCTTCATTACAATTGGTCAACCAAATCATCTGATATTCCCTGGCTCTCCAGTTGGGTAAGCAGGTGAGCATTTTCTGTATTAATACTTGTCTGTAAATCTGCAATTCCCTTGCTTCAGACAACCTGCCCTGAAATTCTGAAGTATCTGTCAAATAAACCCAGAGTTTTACTCAAAGAAGAAAGCATTGTCTTTCTACTTTACACATTTTTCTCTGAAGAAGGCCAAGTTTCAAAGAAGTTATCCTTAAAATATTTTATATAAATAAATACATAAATAAATACATAAATAAATACATAAATAAATACATAGATAAATCAATCTCCTCTAGAGATTAATAATCTCCTCTGGAGAGGAGGGTGTTTCACTTCCCTGTGGAGTGTCCCCTAGCTATCCTGCAGGACTATGGGAAGCACAGACCTAAGCTGGTTGATTAAAAATTAGGCAACATAGCCATTCACAAGCTGGATCTGTTCAGAGGCACTGGCCAGCAGATGGACTGGGTTCTGCATCGATTGTGTTTGAACTCTAAAGGAAAGTTGGTATTTGATGGATGATGTTATTAGCTAAATGCCTTATGTGGTATAAGATCAAAGAACAGATGGGAATTATGATTTAAAAAAAGAATAATCTAAAAGGAGAATGGCTTTTAGATGAGTAAGCATCATGGAAACAATAAAAGAGACTTTCTTTGGCTTGCTTTGCTGCACAGCCAGGTTTGCCTGGTGGGATAAACAAACACACTTAAGACTGAAGTTCTTAGGATGTGAGTTTTGCTGCACATTTTTCCCTTCACATTCAGTGTTTGCACTGTTTTGCCTCTTGAGTCAACCTTGTGTTTCCCTCCCTGACCAAACGTGTCCCAGCTCTCTGTTTCCTCGCAGATGCCACTGAACTCACCCAGGGTGGGTGGTGGCAAAGCTCATCAGCACCTTCCCCTCTCTGTGACCACAACTGAGACTGCTGCTCTGGCATGGCACTCACCTTAAACTGAGAGACTACACACAGCAACCTTTTTTAATTTACACAACACCCTCCTTTAAAATGAAGGTTATTGGCCCTTCAGTCACTGTGCTGCTGTGTTGTCTCTTTTTTTCCCATTGGCAAGAAAGTGATTTAAAAATGATTTAAATACTCTGGTTATTTTTGCTAAGAACCTCCCACGTGCAAGACAAAGTAGCCTCTGGATGAAGTCCTCCAGGAGACAATGGATATCCTACTCATGGTCCTCAGTGAAAATGGTGCTTTAGGGTTTTTTATTTGCACCACTTAGGCTTCTTGGCTTTGTGTCATCTGCAGGTGACAATATCTGTGTTATTTTTTTGCTGGGTGCTAAGCATACTCAACAATTATCAATAATTCCTCAAACAGAGGTATATTTGAGATTTAGTGCTCAGCAGTTTGCTACCACAACAGAAATTCTTAGTACGGGAAAATCAGCAAAAGTGACTTTCAATTTTTTTATCTTCAGCTTCCAGACTCTGTTTGGCAGCCAGTGGAAGTTAATCAGCAATTAATTGACTGCACAGCCTGGTGACTTATAAACTGACACTCTCATTTGTGGCCTTCTGAATGAACTTGCACGTGATCACAAGCACAAAAGTAGAAACATCTAATGTAGCCTCCCCCCAATTCAAGAACACCGTGGCCCATAACTTTTTCATAGCTGTTCATAAATCTTTAGGCTCTCTCAAACGCTGTGACTTAATCCTACCCATAAAACCAGACATTTTGAAGAAACAAATAAAAGCAGAAAGAACAGGAGCTCAGAGCTCAGTTTTCAAAGACCATTAGACATCTGAGATGACCCCAGATATAAGATAATATTTCCAGAAGATTTAAGGTATTCTGCTCCCATCAGTTCTGATCTGAGTTCCCTTCAAAGGAGGCTTATCTCACTTAGAAGTATTGGCCTGAAAACTAAATTTAGGCTCTTCCAGGAGCAAATGTAGAGTTTCCATTCCAAATTACTTCTAGTACATGCTCAATTCATATTGACAACAGTAACAGTTTTTCTCTCTGTGAACAACCATCGTTATTTTTCTGACTCAGATGAACTAAATGTATGTATATATATATATATTCTTAGAGAATCAGGATGTAATTTTGAAGAGATAGAGATCCATTACTTCATGGAATTCTACCAACCTCCCTATTTCAGTCCCCATAAAATATATTGGAGACTTGTACCTTATTCTTTATTCCACCACCACTGTATGACCTACAAGACTCATGTTTGTCCTCAGAAAAACATTGGACTACCATTAGCTACAGTTCAGTGGGGCCCGAATGTTTGCCCTGTTGGCATCATCAACCCCCATGTTCCTTCTTCAAAGGAGCAGGATTTCACCTCTCCATCATTCATGGGTTGTGAAATGCATTCAGACTTGTGCAGAAAACTCAGTATTTCGTTTTTATCTTAGGGATTTCCCAGTGATGCCACTTTGTAGTCTCCCCCAGGCAATTTTTACATTCTGAGACAGCAGGTTACAAACCTCAAAATCACCAAATGTGCTGTGAGAACAGGCATTGCTTGGTACCTGTGCTGGTGGTGTCTGCAAAGACCAGGAAAGGAGTACAAACTCAAGGACAATCTTCACATATTGATACACACTCACAGACATAAATACTGCACCCTTTTTCTGGAAGCAGTTGGAGGGAGTGGGATGCACAGGAATGCAGGTCAGGGAAAGGCCATGCTTTGTTCCATTATTGAATTGATGAAGGAGGGTTTATATTTGGGGATTTGCCATCAGTATTCTTCTCATAGTTGTGAATGTAGGAGGAACTGAAGGCATTGTAATGGCAATCTACAGAAATAAAAAATGTAATACTTATATAATGAATTTATACTTTGTATATGTACGAGGTACTCAGAATTCTTAGAGGAAGTATTTCCTATCATTTTCAAAATAAAAATAAATATTAGGCAAATAACATTCCAAATAATTCAAACTACATAACCACATACAGCAATGAATGAGCAGGTGGCACTAAAGTCTGTTAAGACACTCAGTGCTTTTCATCTTTCTCCCTATGGTGCTTTATCTCAGATTTGTTATGCAAAGATATTTAAATGCCTAAACACACATAATCTTCTATAAACTGAATGGATCTCTTCTTTCAATGTTTATATGTATTAATGAATCTGTGTTGTTAAGAAGCAGTAAATGGAAATGTTTATTTAGCAATTTTACACAAATTTGGTAAAATTTACACAAACACAGTTATTTCAGCAAGGCTCCCATCATCTGGGGATAAGGCTGCTATGGAGAAGTCTGTGAAAATTAGGCTAAATTATACACTTATTAATTTTAAGACAGAAAGACATTTTGCCTGTGGACAAAATGTCTTTAGTCTGACTTGAAAATGCAGCTGCAGAAGGACCAGAAGTTGGTGTCCCCCTGGCTCCTTCAGCAGGAAGAAGCTGTTGGCCAGGCAGGGTCACCGCCTCTGAAGGGTGCTGCCCACGAGGCACAGGTTACTGTGGACTATCAGTGCTTAAAAAAGACAAGCTGAGGAGCCTGGCAAGCAAACAATGTGCCAAGGGGAGATCCTGGATGAGCAGTGTCTTGGCTGTGTCTGGAGGAGAGGCAGGTGATGCTGTGGCATTGGAAGGTTTTCATGACTGATTTGGGCACACAACGTCACTGCCCTGCCCTCAAGTCACAGCCAGGCTGACCTGCACTCACCAGGAGCCCCAGCTGATGGTTTGTACAGGACAGAAGTTTGTGGATTCCTACATATTTTTTCCCCCTTCTCCCTCATGGTTACTCACTCAGGTTTTTCCCCTGCATAACCATCAGCTCCTTGATCCCCACGTCTGTTGACTTTGTGTAATTAAACTCTTTGTCCTTTGCTCTCTTCCCACAATTTTTTCAACTGCTTTTAAAGCCTGTACAAGACTGCTGGCTGAGCAAGGGGCAGCACACTCTCACTGAATAGCAAACACATCCTGTGGCTTCTTGCCTCCTCAGGCAGCAAACTGTGAGTGCTTTGGTTTCCCAATGCAGGGCAGCAACAGGATGCAACATTCCTGCCCAAGCATCACACCTCCCTCACACGCCCAAGAAATTGTCCAGAAACTCAGTTTTCTCTGTGAGATCTCAGACTTGCTGTTAAAATTGGTTTAATTTGAGAAGATGGATGAAAAACTGCAGGGAGACTAACATCAGGGCCAAGAGACAAAAGGCAACTAATTTCTACAAGAAACTTGTAAATAAGAGAGTAAAAATATCTGCTCTACCTCCAGGCTGCTGAAAGGTGATTTCCCTGTAAGAGACTGCTGATATCCTGATCCATGTCCCCATCCCCTTTGGAGTGACTGGCTGCACCTCTCTGGTGTCCTCTGCCACAACTTTATGCCTAGTGGAGAAAGAGGAAAGCTACTGTGTTTCCCTGAATTTCAACAATATGGATCAACAGTTCTGCAGAGGTTTGCAGAACTGTGAGGTTAAACTTGTGAGGTTTATCCACCCTTCCTGAAGGCAGCTGTCTCAGTTTCAGCTGGGCTCCTCTCTCTCTCAGTGGAAACAGCTAACAGGTACTGCCTGAAGGGCTGCTCATCCCTGTCGTGATGGGAGGAGGTGGAACTGCCTTTTGGCAGTGTCTGTTTATCTCTATTATTAACAAAAGGAGCCAAGAGTCAGCTTGATTTAGTCATCCAGCTGTTGAACACCTTGGTTAGGGAAGATGAGTTCCACCTTCAAGGTTGTCTCAAATTATCCTAGAAGCATATGCAGTAGATGCTTAACATACCAGCTAACAATCTACAGCTGCACGTAGGTCAGTGTTAAATATCACACCTTTCTCCAAGGCTGCAGGGAAGGTTTTGCATCAAACACTGTGGGATAATGGCACCTGACATTCAGTGGGCAACTTGCAGCATATGTCTTCCACCTGATAGAGAGAGAAGGGATCTCTCTGAAAACTTGTAATGTGTCAGATGTTTATCTGAGTACCAAAGAACAGTTGGGATGTGTCCTACAGGATCCCCAAGCCATATCTAAAAGCAGGCTGTATTAACCCAAATCTCTTGTAGGGAGGAGTTAGTCATGGCCCCCAGGCTTCCAGTGTGGAGTTTGGGACTTTGGGGTACAGCTTAAATGTGGGATTTCTGGCAATTTCTCCCATGCTTCTCCAGCATTTACATCTCCACCCTCCCACATGGGTGAAGTGTGGTGCACCTTGTGCATCAACACCGATCTCTCTACCCCACAATCCCAAACCACAAACAACAGCATTTCTCCTGATTCCTGTCCCCAGTGTTTCTCAAGAGGTCTGAGCTTGTCAGAAAGTCCTAAACAGCTTCCAGTGGCACAGCAGGAAGTTTTGCATGAATACAAACTGAGGATAAAGGAATCTAAATATGGTTTGAAGTAGCTTCCCTCAGCAAGGGTCAGATCCCGAGGGCTCCTTTGAAGCTTGCATGTCACTGAGCATCAAAGGGCAGCTCCATTTCTAGGATGGCTTGCACAAGAAGGAGAAAACTCTAAGGTAGAAGGAATATCTCCACTCAGTTGAGAAAAGCATCATTGCCTTCCTCAGGATAATATCAAGTTATGATTGTGGTTTGAACAACATTTCCATAATGACAAAAAACTACCCATAAATTTGCTTAGAGTTGTAAAACTGACCTGGCAAGATACAGTCAGCTACTAAAAATAGCAACCTTATTTTATTGCAGTGTCCTGCCAATACCCACACAATATTATTTTCTTATAGTAAAAATGCAATAAGCAGAGTGGAGAAGATGTTTTTCGATGCTATTTACTATGAAAAATTAAAGTGAAATCATTTGTCTAGGTTTGTGTGGCCACTCCCTGTGCAACACCTCATGTTTAAAAAGGAAGCACTAAATGAAATTTGGCCTCAGTGAGGCAGTTTGGGTTAAATCTGCAGGGCAGCCCATCGTATGGGAAGTTGCTGAGAAGAAATGCTATTTAGAGCAGGAAATTGGTGATTCATAATTGACATTAACTCCAGTTACCTTCCAATGTTCATGCTGTACTTCATGTGAAATTATTATAAGGAAAGAAAGGCCATTCCCTTGAGCAAGTTCAAGTTAATGTTTAGGAAACCATTTAAGTTATTACTAGGACAAGAGTCATTACAGTGGAATGGTCAGATGCTCAGACTGCACCCTTAGCTGCAAAGCCTGTGCATTTTAATACCTCTTTGCAGGTGGCTCTTCTGACATTTGGTCATTTTGGCCAAGTCAATGAAATTGAAGCTTCACCAGTGTCCCAGTCAAATCTCCCACCTACTGGACAGAGCCAGAAACAATTCCTTTTTTAGCACTCCCTATCTGCACTGGAATCCAAGCTGGTGTCCAGTTTTACACACACACAGGGCCCTGTGATCCTGGAGGAGCTCCTGGAGGAGGTGGGAGAGGAGCCACAGGGATGTGCCCACAGCTGCATGAGGACCCGGCCTCAAGGCAATGCTGTACTGGCAGATACCAAAGTTCATCTTGCTGCAATTCAGACAATGGAATGAGACAGCCCAAGGGCTGGGTCCTCACCTAATGAAAGCCAGCAATGCTCCCTGGCTTTTGCTGTAAGCTGTGACCTTCCACCAGGGGCAAATCTGGTGCCACCACTGCCTGGTCCTTGGCAGCTGGATGCTTTGTTGCTTGGTCACCACAGCAGAGGTGAAGCTCACTGAACTTCCTCCAAGTACTGCTCTTTATTCAGTCCAAAAGGACATATGAACTTAATTATTCCACCACAACAATAGCCTAGAATAAAGAATTAAATAGATCTTGTTATGGATTTTGGTGTGAGTAAAGCTTTGGCATCTTATGGAATTTTTTTATGATTTTGGTTTTTCTGAATAGAACCAGAAATATCTTTCTAATATAGAATATGCCTTAAACTGCAAGTGTAAATCAGAGGCAGGCTTTAGGTAAAGAAAGGATTAAAGACTCGTACACTTATAAATTTAAGTACCTTGAGCTTAAGAAAAACACTTTAAACCACTGCCTCATCATTACCTTTAGAAAAGAGGGATTTGGATTCCTCTCTACAAGGAGAGGTACTCTATAGCCCCGGTGCTGTGCATGAGCAAGGACCACAGAAGAAAAGCCAGTCACTCTCCACATCTGGTCAGGTTCCTGGGGCCCTACGAATTGCAGTGGATGCTCGGGGCTCAGAGAGATGACAGGTCATGGAAAGCCAAAGCATTCACCATTCTCCTTGAGCTGCTGCTTGGGCTGTGATAAGTGCCCAAGGGATTTTGGCACTTGGGCAAAATCCCAACTTGTTGTGATTTTTGGGGGTGGGGGTAGCAAGAGCATCAGCACCCAGCCTCAGGAGCAAAACAAGCTGAGAAAACATTCTTTGTTTGAGACCAGAGGTGCAAAAAATCCTGGCAGAGCTGAAGCATGTTGGAGTTGAAAAGGATACCAGAAAAGGGTATAAACTGTGGTGTACTGAGAGGGATCATGGTAAAGGGCTTGCAAGGCAAAGGCAGAAGAGGCAGGAGAAAGAGCCATTCATTGGTGGTTCCAAATAATCTTCAGTTCTGCTGGGCAAAGAAATTTTTCTAGAAATGTGAGTCCTGTACTTCATCTGAAAGCTAAAAAGATAAATAAGAGGTTACCAGACAGAGGCTAGAAACAGGAAAGTTTGCCCTCACTTAGCAGAGCCAAAGCTGCAGCACAGATCCAGGAGCTCCAGGAACACATCCTTGGCAAGAGCCTCTCTTGGAATTACTGCCTGGGTTAGAACTTGGAGGCTACTGCAAGAAGCAGAATGAACTCTGGAGCAAGGAACAAGGATTTCCCAAGCAGGGGAAGTCAATCAGAACAGGCTGAGGCTGTTGATGGAAATATGCACAGAGACTGAAAAGAGTCCTGAAATGGAAGGCAAAGCCCAGTATGCTGCAGTGGGAGACACTGAAAACCACATATCATGTACACACCTTGATAGGCCACAGCTGAGCTCAGGGTTTGGGAAAAAAATAACAACAGATTACCTTTTCTGGGAAACAATCAACATGAGCCTGTGGTGCACAGCATGGGAGAGGAGGATGGTGACAGCACCATTAGAGGCAAGGGGCTTATTTACAGAAACCATGAAAAATGCTGTGGGGCAAGATAAAAGGACAACCAGCCCACAGACAAATGGCAATAATCAATTTTCAGCTGGATAGAGCTGCAAAAGCTGATAAGGGTCTGACAGGTATACGAGCACTGAGAGAGAAGATACAGGCAACATAAGGAAGAGAAGAAAGGGCTCAGAAGAACTGTTCCTCACTGAAGGAGATAAAGGCATATGCAAGTGAAAGAGAGAGTTCATAATAATGTCAGGGATTTTTTAAATGTCACATCCTTGATCTCACCCCCAGGGTGAGCACACTGGAGTCAGAACAGCAGAAATGGCTGGGGGACCCCTTAAACTGCAGAAGAGAACACAAAAACACCTCACTGTCCCCATCTCCACAGGGATGACTGGAGCATTGCAGCTCCAGCCCAGGGCGAGGTTTGAAGCACACTGCTGTGAGAATCAGTTGTCCAGGGAGAAATTCAGCCCTGGAGACATTCCACATCCATCCACAGGAAGAAGTGTTGCTTCTTTAGTAAATAATGAAAATGAAGTCATTATGTGAAGAGGGTGAGCTTTCCTCTCTGCCCAGAGGGAATGGATTCGAGGAGACAGCTGACAGCACATACAACACCTGACACACCAAGGAGTGCTCTGGTATTGAGAGTTCAGAGGAGGGACACAAAGATGGTTAGAGACTGAACACCTCTCACAGGAGAAAAGGCTGAGAGAATTTGGATTGTTCAGCCTGGAGAAGAGAAGGCTCCAAGACAACCTTTAAGTGCCTGAAAGGAGATTTAAACTGGAAGGGAACTTTCAAAAGGGCATATAGGGATAGGACAAGGGGTGATGGCTTTAAACTAAAAGAGAGTAGGCTTAGATTATATATTAGGAAGAAATTTTTTGCTGTGAGGGTGGTGATGTATTGGAATATATTTCCCAGTGAAGTTGTGGATGCTTTATCCTCTCCTCAGTTGTACCTTCCCTTGGCTGCACTGAGACCCTGGGTAGGTACAGCTTCTGTAAGATTTGGCTGAGGTCACAATCTTCCACCAGCCTGGAACATCTCTTGGAGTGACTGCAGTGATGCTTTGGAACTGGATGGACTCATCCAGATAATTTCCATTTCAAAAAGCCACTCTGGGAAGTAAAGCAGCCAGGCTGTATCCCTTCTTTGCAAAACAGGAAGCCTAACGTGAATTCCATCAATGAGTCCTAAATTCACACCAGCACTGGGAGATTTCCCCTTCCAGACATACAGTGATAGTACCTATTTTGGTATTTTCAATACTTATTGGTCTAATAAATCAAATTAATGGGATGGTGCAAGCACATCGTTTCAATGCTCAAAACATAGTACTGTAGGATGCTGATTTCTTATGGAAATTTTGGGAAAGAATCATGGCTGTGCTCTGACCTTCCTAAAACCCTCTGGAGATTTGGAATATGGTACCTGCATGTACCTCCAGTTCACTGTACTGTTGTTGAACACAGAAAAGGGATGATCAGCCTGTAGGAATTGTTATTATTTTTTTTCTTTCATTGCTGATGTTCTCACTTCAAAAATGAGAGGTCTTCAAAATTAGTTGTCAAAAGAGAGATACACTCATAACCAACAAGACCAATCATTTTAATGCCACAGATCAGATCATGGAAGAATGCAGGCTCTGGGAACTGTGCACACAACAAGTGCACCTTGGTCCCTGCCATCACAGCTGCAGCTCCTGTGTGCCTGAGCTGCCTGTCCTCAGGT
This sequence comes from Cyanistes caeruleus, assembly GCF_971803275.1. Lineage (NCBI taxonomy): Eukaryota > Metazoa > Chordata > Aves > Passeriformes > Paridae > Cyanistes > Cyanistes caeruleus. Next base: position 6,842,270 of record NC_141703.1, on the reverse strand, counting down.
CTGGCACCTGTAAATATCCATGCAAACTCACCTTTCTGGTGCTTCTGAAGTGAGAGTTAAGGCTGTAGGGCCTCAGTGGACGTAGATCAAGCCCATTCACCTATGTGGAACACAAGGAGCTGTGGAGTACACAAGACACCAGCATCTCTGGAGCTGTGTCTTCTACAGCTGCTTACGGGCAGGGGAAATCCCTGTCTTTTCTCCATCCAAATCTCTCTCCTGTTGTTCCAGGGGGTGAATTGCAGCTTCCAGTCCCAGACTGCAGCTTCCACAGCAGTGAAAAGTTGTAGTGCCAAGCCCCTCAGAAAATGCTGAGGGCAAGGAAGACTTTGCTACCACGGCAGGGCAGCACAAAGAGCGACCCCGGTGCCACATCTTGCAGAGGGCTCCAGACCAGGAGGCTGCTCCCAGGAACAGCCCTCTCCCCAAGCTTGGCTGCTCCTCAGCACCAGCATCCACTGCTGGTCAGTGTGGAGCAGGATTCTGGCTGGGTGGACATCTGCCTGGTGCATCTTAGGGCTCTGTGGTTGATACAGTAGGATGTGTTGTGTCATGGCACAATAGTTTACTGAATTAAGAGAATCAAATAGTGAGGTCCAAATGAAATGGTTTTGCTTCTTCAGAGCAAAAATTCTCAAAATAGTTAGAATCAAGCCTTCTGATACAGAAATGCAATATCATGGTTTGATGGCTTTGTTTTTCTAAGGATTTGGGTTGTGTTTTTTTCTAAGATTATTACATTTTCACAGAACATTTAATTTGCATTTATGCTGTACTTTCTTGTAGAAAATTATGTCATTAGAAAACATAATTTATCTCTTCTGGAGTTTTGGAATAATAAAACTGCAATTCAGGTTGTCTGTAGTCATAAATCAAACACTTATTTTAATGGCCTGGTCTTATTTTAATGGCAGAGCAGGAGAGGCCAGCTCTATCCATCCAGTTTGTAATGAATTGATGAACATCCCTGTTCCCCACAGCAGTCTCAGACTGCTCATAACACTCAAGCATTGATGTCTCTATAGGAACAGTTTCTTTAATTACCATTGCCAATTCTGATTTTCCAGGTAAAGGCAGCCACCTTGCTCAAATGTTGAAATCATTTATCACCTGTCATGAAGCAGAGAGAGTCTCTTGGCATCCTCCTGTGCAGTAAGGTATGCTTTGATCTCAAAGCATTCTATCCACAGTGTGGTTAAGACAAAGCACCACCTGCTATGAAGCTTGACAGACTATATAAAATATAATTTATGTACATTACCATCTTGTCTGACATAAAAGAATCACATAAGAGAACAAGAAGCAAAAAAATTTTGTAACTGTAGTCACAGGCACAAATACCTTTAATTTATGACTGACATAATAAAATAGGTTTTCTCCCAAATACACCACTCTTTCTAGGAGCTGTGCAGTGACTCCATTTATATGGTCTTAAATAAAAAGAATGCCTGTAGTCAATACAGTGCTACCAAATGAAAAATAAAAAGATCCAGCAGATCTGATAAACCTCTCTAGTCAGTCCCATGTGTAAAAAGGACCAGAAATCTAAAGATAAGAGCTAAACCCACCAGTCAAAATGTAATTAATTTTCAGACCTTCAGGTGGTAGAACTCTATTAGCAGCAATACTCCAGCACCCTCCCAGCTGCACAGGAATGAGCAGGAGCATTGTCAGGAAAGACGAGTTCCAGTTCACACTAAAGGACATCACCATGTCCAGGTCCCTCAGGTGATCCAGAGGTGCCATTCAATTCCCAAAGAGAAACCAAAATTTTTCTGTTCATCAGATTCTAGGTGGGCAGGGGCCACCTTAAATAATGGGCAGAAGGGAAACAAGTGTTTGCTGCCAGAGGAATCTGGTGGAATGGGCTTGGGGGCTGTGGTGTGAGGGATGGAGCAGCCCCAGCAGCACTTTGCAGTCACTGCACTGGGAGGGTCCAGGCACATCCCCTTGTGACATGCAGGACATCAGGATCCTGCACTCCCATCCCTTTACAGACATGGCATGTTTGTGGGCCTCTGTCTTTCAGGGAGACCAAAGAGATAATACTGCAAGGACTTAGGATATTTCATTGTCAGCCCTGCTGTGTCCCTCAAAGCATTTAGCTTTATATGCAGCATGAGAGGGTGAAGGTCCTTGATAGACAACAAATCCCTCCTTGCCATGATGCATGCTGCAACACTCAGAAGACACAACAGGGGCTTGTGAACCTCGTTTGAAAGTTTTCATTCTGGTCTTCAACTCACACTAAGGTTGGGGAGGATGAACATCCTCTTTGGCCCTCATGAAGGAAAGTCTGGCTGAAGCATGGTCTGGCATCCTGCTCTACCCTTACAGAGGGGTGACAGGGTCACAGCTGGGAGCATTTCCCCCCCAAAACTTTCTTCCCAAATTCTATCTTTGTACCCAGTACCCTCACCAGGAATATGAAGTGGGGCACTGACACCCACAAAGCGATGGGGAAATCTTGGAATCTGGAAACTGAAACCCTTTGTGAGAAAGCAAAACTCAAAAGGGATGGTTGGAGCAGCTCTGACTCACATTAGGCAGCAATGGGCTTTCTCAGGAGGCCACTTGTCCCACAGTCCAGGAGGGAGGCGAGAAAAAGGACTTTTGCAACTGCCCAATACATCCATGGGATTCCTGCACTGTCCAGCCACACTCCAGGCACCAAACACCAAGGACCAGACAGTGACTGCCTTTGGGATCTGTGGGGTCTTGCAGCTCTGAAACAGAAGGTCATTTTTACACATACAGGTCTGGAAAGGAGCATACAGGTTTGGAAGTTTTCAGGAATCATTGCAGTTCTGAAACAGAAGGTCATTTTTACACATACAGGTCTGGAAAGGAGCATACAGGTTTGAAATTTTTCAGGAATCATTGCATGATGTTTTTTTTTAACTTGTACTACTCTATCACTCCTTTTCCCAAAACAAGCCAGAGCTTTCAGCTCAGAAACAGAGATGGCACAATTTTGTTTTCCCCCTTTGCTGTGCAGCTGCAGAGGGTGAGCACACAGACCAATGTAATGTTCACTTCCCATTTAGATTCAAGTACAGTGCAAGAAACTGATAGCAAGGGTTACTCAACCCTGCAAAGTCAAGGGTCTTTTTCTTGTTTGCTTTCCCAATGAAAAAGATTTTTTATGTTGCATTTTTGATGGGGAAAATCAACATGTCTATTGCCCCTTCCACATTTTTTCATTCCCTCAGTAGTAAACCTCTGTCCTAATGCAAGAACTTCAAAGAAAGCCAAAGTGATTTTTTCATGTTATGAATTTTCCCAGACACTAAACACGTTTAAATTTCATCTTCCATTTTCTGTTATGTCCTTATAAATTAGATTATATTGCTACTGTTCTGCAAATTTGTTCTCAGGGAAAAACATTCCAAACCCCATTTCTCACTTTCTACTAAAGTTTGAAGTTTGTTCTTAAAACTTCCTGGAATCAGAACAAAAATCATTCAAATTGTCACTGTGTTGGAAAGAGAAGTGCTTGGTGGGAAAAGAGCAGGGAGATACTAAGAGCAAACAAGGCTAAAAAAATAGTCTTGTATTTACTGAATCTCTAATTTTCATGTGTCCAACCTACAACTGCTATTGCCAGCCAATAAATGACGTTTATACATTTTCTTTTGACATTTGAAGATTAAGGAAATGGTGTTTATGTGTGATAGTACCAGCACACACTTGACTCCAGTCTCTCCCCACCTCTGCAGGACCTGTCACCAAAGGGATGCTATGGAAACAGCATCAGGTGGAGATGGCCAGGAGCACACACCCCCATGCAGGAGACCACCACAACTAATTAATCTCCTGATTAAAGGGAGCATTGACATAATCTCCTGCTCTGCTTCCCTTCTGTGCTGAGCAGTTGCTACAGGTCTATGTTCATGTGCAAATCTACCTGATAGGCATGTGCTTGTTATCTCTAGATTTGTGTTTATTTACCTCTTCAGTTTTTAGTAAGGATACAATTAAGGATACCAGTTCTTGGCTGCTGTTTGTTTTATAAAGTAAACATGAAGCAATTGACTGTAAGTATCAAGTCTGCACTGCTTTACTGAGGTTTCTGATTAGAAAAACCACTAAAATCTCCTTAAAGGCACTTCGCTTTCTAAAGGTTTCTGAAAGGTATCTGAGATTGGCTTGCAAAAGCAGAGTTTTTACCTTGCCTTTATTGTCATTTATTTCTGATCCTGCTTCATGAGGCTACAAGTTAATTTCAGCAACTTTTGCTAAGGGTGAGAACAGACTCCAGGAGTTCTTTTTCTACTATTCCCATCCTGTATGGAGAATGAAAACAGTTGAGTCAGACATGAATGAAGAAAAAAATGGGTGGGCAGGCAGGCAGGGAAAGAAAGAGAGAGAGAAAGAAAGAAACAGAGAGAGAGAAAGAGAGAGAAAGAGAGAGAAAGGAAGGAAAGGAAGGAAAGGAAGGAAAGAAAGGAAGGAAAGAAAGGAAGGAAAGAAAGGAAGAAAGAAAGGAAGAAAGGAAGAAAGGAAGGAAGGAAGAAAGGAAGGAAGAAAGGAAGGAAGAAAGAAAGGAAGGAAGAAAGGAAGGAAGGAAGAAAGGAAGGAAGAAAGGAAGGAAGAAAGGAAGGAAGAAAGGAAGGAAGAAAGGAAGGAAGAAAGGAAGGAAGAAAGGAAGGAAGAAAGGAAGAAAGAAAGGAAGGAAGAAAGGAAGGAAGGAAGGAAGGAAGGAAGGAAGGAAGGAAGGAAGGAAGGAAGGAAGGAAGGAAGGAAGGAAGGAAGGAAGGAAGGAAGGAAGGAAGGAAGGAAGGAAGGAAGGAAGGAAGGAAGGAAGGAAGGAAGGAAGGAAGGAAGGAAGGAAGGAAGGAAGGAAGGAAGGAAGGAAGGAAGGAAGGAAGGAAGGAAGGAAGGAAGGAAGGAAGGAAGGAAGGAAGGAAGGAAGGAAGGAAGGAAGGAAGGAAGGAAGGAAGGAAGGAAGGAAGGAAGGAAGGAAGGAAGGAAAGAAAGAAAGAAAGAAAGAAAGAAAGAAAGAAAGAAAGAAAGAAAGAAAGAAAGAAAGAAAGAAAGAAAGAAAGAAAGAAAGAAAGAAAGAAAGAAAGAAAGAAAGAAAGAAAGAAAGAAAGAAAGAAAGAAAGATGCAGAAAAAAGAGTGCAAACTGTTTTAAAACCTTGATTTAACACCCAGTCTGAGCCAGACCTGTTATACAGAATATATTTCCTTGGGGGTTTATAATGAAACTACTACAGAGAAACCAGCATGATCTGACACAGCATGAAATATTCAGCAGCCTAATAAAAATATGAATAGCTCCTAATGACAGGAGAATCAAACTGTTACTGTCTGGAATGTGAGATTATAAAACGTGAGATGATAAATATCATGATCCAGACTGAAAATCAATATATTTGTTAAAGTTGCCAGCAAAGGAACACAGACTATTGGAAAACAGTCAGTGTATTCCCTACAGTTGCTACCAGCATTCCTTGGATAAGGCGAGAAGTGGCAAGTTTAAAGCAAAAACATATTAAAGGGTTCTTATATCAATTCAAAGTATTCAAAAATAGAAAATTTAATGGGAAGCAAGAAGTGAAAATCCAGAGGGGAGGGGTGAACAAGGAAAATTGCAGCACTCATATCTCAAAAACAACAGCTACATTACCTTTACCTGGAGGGGTTTTCAGAAAGTGCTTTGCTGAAGGGCAATGCCCTTGCAGTATTTAAAGGAATTTGCTGTTAGAAACTCTTGGATTAGGAAATTTTATGTGCACCAAGTGAAATATCCAAGAGAGAACTAGCCAGCCTGCCAGCTTAGTCACTGGGGTTGATGCAGGTAATAGCAGTGAAGTATCCCTGCTCAGGTAAGAACTTCAACAAATGTTTAGCCTGTGCATATTGCTTAAGTGTTTATTTTAGCAATTTAATACACCCAGGCCAGACTAATGAAATTCAACTGCTATTCACCCTACCACACAAGAGTGTCCTCCATACCATAGATATGAAAGCAAACAAGATAAAAGGTGAAATAAGAAAAGAGGGGCTATTTATCTGTGCTATGGATTTTGTACTATTATTATTATTATTGTTATTGTTATTGTTGTTATTATTGTGCCATTTGTAACCAATCCTTAGCATGGTTTGTATTAACTCTGGGTCAGAAATGACACCCACCATGCAGCTGTTCACCTCTGGCTCACAGGTGTGTGGCTGGTGTTTGCCAGGGGCAGATGGGTGCCTTAGAGGGACCTTTTAATGCAGAGACAGAGGGAAGGGTGAGGGTCTTCACTGTTCCCTCCCTGTGTTCCCTCCCTATTACACTTCCTGTTAATGAACTGCAAGTCAGTTTGTATGGAAATACTGATTGGAAAAGGATGCAGATTCTCCTCTAAGGTAGTGAAAAATGTAGTGAATACATGAAGAAGTACAGGGCATGTTGACTATGAAAAAATTATTGCTTAGCAATCCAGTAAAGCTTCCAGCAACAGGAATTCAGGGTACAGCCTTTGGCTGTGCTGGGATTGCAGAGTCTATCGTCCTGACTGTGTGTCCTGCCCCAGGGGACAGAAATAGGTGCATTAGATTAAAAATCTGTCAAGTGCTCCCAGATATCTGGCACTGTGGTTTGTACACACACCAGGCATTAAAAACCCCTGTATGATGCAGAGCTCGGTGCTCCTGCTCCCCACAGGCTGAGGGGCCAACCCTGGTTCTATCTGTTAGATATTATGATAAATTTCTCTCCAGAAAGTGTTGTCAGGCATTGCAACAGGCTGCCCAAGGAACATGGTAGAATCACTGGAAGTATTCCAAACATGTCTGGCTATGGCACTTGAGGACATGGTGGTGGTTCTAGGTTGACAGCTGGACCTGATGATTCTGGAGGTCTTCTCAAACCTTGATTATTCTGTGGTTCTATGCAAACCTGACTGGAGAGCAGGACTTTTGCACTCTTGATAATGTGGGGCCTGTGTAACACGTGGGCTGTGAGGAAGATAAACCACGTCTTGCCTGTATTCTCCCACCCATCACAGCTGAGAAAGTAGAAAGCTGCAGGGCAGAAGGATGCAGGAGGCAGGACGGGGTGAATGAGCAGGAATTCATCCCTTGCATTACCAGCCTGGCACTTTCAGAGCCAAGTGCAGCAGGGCTTTGGCAGGGGAGTTTTGTTGGAGAGGAACAATGCCACAGACACGGGTGTAACAAAGAGATCTTTGTGAGCACCATTGGCCTGCAGCACAGGATCAGGACTTCTTTTCAGGCTGGCTGCCTGGAATACTGAAGGAGGACAAACAGCTCCCCAAGTCAGAATAACATGACCGAAAATCCCAGTACATCCCCCTGAGCTCCCTGCCTGTGCAACTCCTCAGCCGTGCAGCAGCTTCTTCCTTGGTGGGGGGATTTGAATGGAAAAGAGGGGGAGATGTGGGGGCTCAGGCAGTGGGCAGAGCAGGAGCTCTTTGCATGCCTGCACACGTAGCTCTGGCTGTCAGGAGAAGCTGCCTGGCTGCAGAGTTTGGGAAACCCTGAGGCACACAAAGGTTGCGCTGAGACAGAAATCCTAAATTCAGTGCTTTTGCCTTCCTGAGCCAATGAAAAAATCCCACTCTGCCCCCATCCCCCCCCCCCCAAACTTTGGCAGATCAACTGCTTCCAGATTTCCTGATGAATTATCACAAGGAAGAGAAATCATCAGCCCTCCCTCACTCAGAAAGCTGAGGATTTTTCCTATGGTCTGCATAAAATGAAGCACCCCAAATTAGCATCATTCATGCTGCCACAGCCAAGAACTGCCTGTGCAACTACATGCCCAGTAAGAGTGTTGCAGTAAGAACCTACAAAATAAAATGTATGCACAGATTCCCAACTCAAACACACCACCAAATTCACCCACTGTATCTCAGGCTCTGCCAATTTTTATTTTTTTTTCAATAAATTTAGGCCACAGGAACCCAGTTTACCCCAAAAGATTCCAACTTCTTTATAAACCAACTTCACAGAAGATTTTTATTTTTAAATAACTATGCCACCAACCTCTGCTTTAACCAACATCCAGAAATCACATGCTCACCAGCTGGATTGGAAGCCTGTATCTTATTTTCAGTTCCCATTGCAAATTCAATCATCAACAATGCCATCAAGCTGTCTCTGAAATATTCTTACACCTCTATCAACTTCAGGGGCACTGTCATTAGCGAAGTGAGACCCTAAATCTTCCATGCACAAGCATGCCTGCAGATCAACACACATATTGTCACTGAACTTGCAACCAAATATATTCAAAAGATATCACATTGCTGTGCCTTAAAGGAGACTCTCAGGGACCACTTGGAGGAGGGCAATGATGGCATTTGCTTTTCTGGTCTAAGACTGGGTTTTGCCTTATCAAAAAGAACTGCCCTTACCTTACAGTGACTTCATTGTGTCTTCAGCATCCACATGATGGGAAGCAGAGGGACAGGCACTGATCTCTTCTCCCTGGTGACAGGACTCGAGGAAATGGCATGGATCTGAGTCAGGGGAGGTTAAGGTTGGATATCAGGACAAAGTTTTTCACCCTGAGGAGTGCTGGGCACTGAACAGGCTCACCAGGTCAGTGGTCACAGCACCAAACCTGACAGAGCTCAAGAAGTGTTTGGACAATGCTCTCAGGCACATGGTGTGACTCCTGGGGTGTCCTGTGCTGGGCCAGGAGCTGGACTCAATGATCCTGATGGGTCTCTTCCAACTCAGCTTATTCTATGTAGAACCAGAAGCTTCCTGCACCAGAAGTGCAGGAATCCAAGCCAACCAACTGCCTCTGTCCCTCAGGTTTCACATACTAAGCCCTAATGGGATCCAAATGGAAAATCATCAAGTAACTAAAACCAGCAATAGAATTTCATGTGTTTTGAAAAATAATTCCCCCAGCATCTAACTTTCTAACTTTTAAATAACAGCCACCCTCAACAAAGTCATAACCAGAAGCAAAACAAACCGAACTCTCCCTCTCAAAAATGAACAGCAACAAGCAGAAAATAAATAGTGAAGCCATTTGTGCAGCCACTGCCACAATTTCCCTCCAAGCAGCCTCACTGCAACCCAGGGAGCCTTCACGTGCTCCCCATGGAACCTGACCCACAGCACAGCTGTGCACTACAGGACTGGTGGACAGCATGTATGTGCTGAAGTGGATGCTGCTGGTCAGTGAATAAAGGACCAGAGCACACAGTTTAGAGGATATTTATCCTCCATTTAGAGGATATTTTCCACCAGCTGTTCCCACTGACCTCTCAAAGGGCCATCCTGAAAAGTGCTTCTGATACAACTGCAAAAGGCAACACTGGAAAGAAAAATGCTCAAATCTACAAGAGTGGAAAAAAAGAAAGAAATTATGGACTCAGCAAAGTCCATGTACTTAAGGCCTACTTTGATCTTCCTTCTATCTGAATGAAGCTCATTCCACAAGGGCTGCCTGCCAACACATTTCCCCCTGCTTTTCTCTGAAAAAATGAACATGTTATCAACTTCCTCTTGCTAAAACCTCCTCTGGTCACAGACTGTAACCACCTTTTTTCTGTCACATTGGCTGGTCATCTGGCACAACTGTGTTGAACAAGGAGTCATCATCTCTCACCTGTGTTTTGGCTTCCTGTTTGGAAGATGCTGCTACTGGTTTCTGAGTCATGAGGTGAGAGCTGTGTGTCCATCAATGTAACTGTCAGGTTTTGGGGTTTTTTTCACATTTCAGCTGGTCTAAGGAAAGATTTCACAATGCTCTTGAGCCCTTCACCCCACGATGAGGTGTCCAGGGAATAATGCTGGGAAAAACATGTCACACAAGTGACATAGGCCACATAGGCTTCTTCCTTAGGCCACAAGGAACAGAGTGCAGGTGCTTCTCACACCCACTGGCCTGTGCTGAGTGAGAAATGAAAGATACACTCAAACCAGATAGAAGTTTATAGACATCTTAACAAAAAAAAATTGCTTCAGGATGGAAAGCAAATTTTGACTCTGAGAGCAAGGGCAAACTCCCTGCTCCCACCCCTTGTACCATAGGGAACCTCATCCATCCTCCAGGAGTTTGGCTGCACTGGCTGTGCTTTGTGGCACCCATGGCAGTGGCTGCTCTTCCCTCCATGCCCATTCCCACATCCATGTTCCCCATGCAGTGGCAGGCCAGCTGTAATCCTGAGGCTGTGAGCCTCTTTGGCACAGTGTCTGCTGCAGAAACAGCTTTCCTGAAATGCACATGAGACCCCTTGATCCAGTTACTTTCAGGAATGTGCCCCTACCAAGGATTAGGCAAAATAAATATTGTCTGTTTCCATATCTGTTTTCAAGTTTGCTTATGCATACCTGCCTCCAGCCCCGTCCAATGCTTAGACCTGCCAACATCTCCTAGTTATTTGAGAGCATCTCAGTTTTACAGGGTCACTTTTCACTTTTCAAGAGCTTTTTCTTTAGAGGACAATTGCATCTGCCTGCTTCTGTTCCCTCCCTGAAGCCATAGATATCATATGTAGAGCTACAGTTCCCTACAGAGGCACTGCAAAGAGTAACCCTGCATTACAAAGAATTCATGCTAAAACCAAAAAAATAGGAATACTAACACCTGCAAGACTTCCTTGAGTGTTCTAGTGAGATAGGGGTGTCCAAATATTATTTTTCCTGTGGGACTTAAGTGATCTGCCTTCTTAGTTACTTAATTCGTATTTTCTTCTGAACACTTTTTTTTTTTTAGTATATTTTCCTCTCATTCATAAAGCACAGCTTCATTAAATATTGCTTTTCTTGCTCCATATTCAAGCTACTGCTTCACAAAGTGGTCCAGGTTTTCCTCTCGTTCTCACTGATGCTGCCAGTGGCATCTGCAAAGCGCTGCCCCAGAGCCCTACCTGCCCAACACTGCTGATTTTTAATGGACAATGTCCTTCCTCTTCCCTCACCCAAAATTTGCAGCTATGACAACTTCTGGTTTTCTGGAGATGAGAAAACTCCTGTTGGATTTAAGGGGAAAGACCAACTCTCAGACATGGAGCTGCAATGTCTCCCTTTTCCAGACCACTTCAGCAAGCTGCAAGGGAAGCAGAGGGATTGTGGATCCAAAATGAGGGGTTTTAAACTTCAATTTTCTCAGCAAAAATTGCTGAGCAGGTGGTTGCACCCCCAACAGATTCCTCCTTACAGCCAAGAGTGGTGACATGTGAAGCTTTAGGCTTCAAGGGGACAACAGCATTCAGTAGAACAAAGCACAACTGAACTCTGTCCAACTTAGGCTGAGTGAGAGAAAAACCACAGCTGTCCTCAGTGGTCTAAGTCCTTTGATGTGCACAACTAGTTTTGGTTAATCAGGTCCTCAACACTCTCCTGCTTTAAGCCAACAGAGAGTTTGGCCCATAAAGTTCATATTAGCACAAAAATCACAGGCAGCTCTTAAAAATGGCTGTGGGTAGTGTAGCTTGGGCATTTCTGTGGAGGGTTCAGAGGCAGCTCCTCTGAAACCATGGAGAGCTTCAGGGTGGCTCTGTAGTACAGGCAAGCAGATAAATTTGCACATGACCGTGTGCAGCTACAGGAAAACTCCCCAGATGTGTTTTGCAGAAGAGGTGGTCAAAAGTACATGGGGCTGGACGTTGTAGGTGATGTGGAATGGAATTTTTGGCTACTGCTTCCTGTGGAAAAAGGAGACAGAGACACAAATTACCTCAGTTCCAGGCTGGAGCAGCACCTACTACTGCCCAGACAACTTATGTAAAAACCCCCGGGACCATCAACTTTAGAACATTTATAAACTTTGTACTGGGTTCCAGATGAGTGCTGTGTGTGGAGACCTGCATTTCTGAAAGCTAATGAGTGTACAAGAGCATTTTTTGGCCCCATCACCAAGCCAGTGATTTTGCCAGCAGCCCAAGCAGTGCTTCAGGGCAGATAATTTAAAAAACTGGTCCCAAACCTTTGAGTTGCACCTAAAATGTGGCACTTTACAAATGAGTTGCAGACCATTTGAGTTCTCTTTACCCATTTTGCATGAAATTCAGCTTTGTGGGGAAGACTCAGGGTGAGAGCAGAGTGTTTGCTCCCCTTTGCTTCTTCTGGGTGATGCATGTCAAGAACAGTGCACAGGAGGAGACAAAACTCTTCGGTGAGAAAAATCGGGTTTAACGAGACATGAATCGATCTGTAACTGCCAGGAGGACTGCAAGGAAGGAAAAAAGATAGAAAAGAAAAGAAAGAAGTCATCCAGTGGATCTCCAGAGCTGTCACCAGGCAGCAGTGAGTCCCCAGAGCCGTGAGAACCTCGCTGCAGCCCAGCCAGGCAGGGCAGTGCCAGGCCAGGCTGGGCTCACTCACCACTCCTGGGCCATGCCCTCAGCAAAGAAAGGAGCCCCTTTTCTGGCAAACAAGCTGTGGGCAGGGTGCCAGCTCCTTGGAGAAAGGCTGGACCCAGGCACTGGAAAGATTTAACCCTTCCAGGGTTGGTTGGTTTTGCAGAATGTCACAGGGACAGCTGGTGTGCCCAGCGTACCAAAACACAGCAGTGACAAATCCTCTCTAGCACAAGCTGATGAAGCTCACTTTTAAAATTCTGGGCATCAAAAGTCCTCATGCAGCACCTCCAGAGCAGACAGACATCAATTTAATGATTTACAGTGTGGTGCCAAACCAAAGGCATGACAGCAATTGTACTATTTCCAGACATTTAGACACTTGCCATATTTCACATGGTGGTGTTGCAGTCTCATAACTATGCAGGTGTGTGCCCCAATACTGCTCAACAGTGCTGCTCAGCATTCCTCATTCCAAAAAAATATGCATCATCTTGCAAAAAAGAAGGCAAGGACAGCTTGTGTAGTGCTGCCAGTTTCCTTTTCTTCTGCATCAAAATGCAGCTGATCTTCAGTGCTAAACTTTAAGTCTGTTTCCCCTGCACCCCCACCCTCAGTTTGTTTGTCAGATGTGTAAGAGCATGCTTTGTTCTTCTTACTTTTTTTATCCATCCACAGACCACCCTTCTGCTGCCTCACAGACCAGCACAAGGTGTTGTGTACCACAGACTGAAAAACACTTTCCTTTCCCTTCCAGAGCCTTGGCACTACAAAATGTTGAGTGAAACTACAGCTTCATGTTAAGAAACAGCATCTATAAAATCCTTAGAAACAACCTAGCAGGACACCTCTAACCTGTTACAAAGGTAGCAGTTAAAATACAGAAGGGCTAAAGAATATTGCCTACTTCAGAGAAAATGCAAAAGAAAGTTCTTCTCAAATTACAAATGCTTTGTAGAAACTTGTATGAGCAGGAGGGAACTGGAGCAGTCTCAGAAGATTCCACTGTGATTTACTATGGGTTTGGAAGGAAATGCAGAAGTTAAAAATATTGCTGGTCAGTTTTTCAGGTCCTGCTAAGGGACATGAGCATCACACTGCTGCTACAGCTATGAAGAACTTGGGTAAGAGTCGCTTGATCCCATGTCACATCCTACAATTGATCTGGTCCCTTCAGGCTTGCCCTGGTTCCTGACCTTTGTCTCTGCTGTTCCCTGATGCCCTCAAAGCATCTTTTCACACCACAGAAAGCCTGCTCAGGGGCAGCCCATGCATTATGGATGATGCATGCCTTCCTGCACTGTGCCTGAGTGCCTCGGCACTCGCTGCTCAGGAAAGCTCACTACACGACCCCTTGCCCTCCTGTGACTACCCAATAAAGCACTTATCCTTCACATGAAATTATAAACTCATGTAGCTCCAAAAATAGGCAGTGTCATCTGGTTTGGAGTTGTGAAGCTTAAATCATTGGCTTAAAGACCAGGGAAAAGCCTGCTCTTTTCCATTAATATGAATAAGTAATTTCCAGGATGAAAGCCTACACAGAGCAATTTGGCCTAGAAATGCCCACATCCCACTTTCCTTTTAAATGCAGGTGATTCTGGTTTGAGTAGTACCAGTGCAGCAAATTTGGGAATAATTAAATACTAATGTGTTGTTTCATCCCCTTTTTTATATGGCTCATAGAACAAAATTTCAAGTTACTATAGCAACAGGCTGAAACAATACTCTGGAACTTGTCGATATTTATCCCGTGATCTAATAGGGGTTTGTTGATTGTGCTACTCTGCAAAGCAAGGGCATTAAGTCAGAGCTTTATTCTTTTAACATATGGTCCCCAGGAAAGAAATTTTCTTTTACACTTTGCACTACACTGAAGTGCACCAACAATAGGATTCATAAAGAAAGCCATTAGTTACATGTGATTAAATCCCACAGCCCAGGTATGGATTTAAAATTTATGGAAATAAAATTATAAACGTAAAACTGAGGTTGCATAGATCCAGATGAGTGTTAACAAGTGCAAAGGGCTGCCAGAGTCATGTGTTATTTTACTGTTATTGTAACATATGTTTATCTTTAAAGAAGGCGCCTGTGAAAGGTATTGCACAGGGATTTAAGTCATGTGGGTAGGTGCAAGTAGCACAGGATTAGGTGGTTGGGAGACCAGGCTAAGATGAAGGAAGTTACATCATTCCCAAATTCAGAAAACTCAGGAGTGAATCTCAAAGGAATGGGGAGAACTCCAATAGAAAATTCTTTAAGACAGAAGTAAATGAGAGGATGTTGCACTTTTTTGGTTAGTATTTTTTTTTAGTTGTTGTTTTTTGGTTTTTTTTTATGGGTTTTTGGGGGCTTTGTGAGCTGTCTTCCTACGACACTTTCAGAAAATGCAGCAAGACAGACAGTGATCCTGTTGGTCAGCTCAGGGATCACTCTCAGACCTGTACAGAGAATATTGCCAGCACTCCCAGCAATCCCAGAAAGAGTGTTTCCAAAAAGTCAGGTATGAATGAGTTTTGAGATATGGGATTCACTAACCAAGGGGAAAAGCACTGTTCCTGGCCTTAGAATGGAAGATAAAGTAAAAATGGACAAAGCAGTCAGTGGAAGCTCAACACCATGAAAAATACTCAGCTGAATTACTGACAGTCAGTGACTCTGAGAGCATAAAGGGAAGGAAAACAGCCAGCATGGATTTGTGAAGGGCAAATTGTGTCAAACCAACTGAATTTCCTTCTCTGGCAGGGTCACAGGGCTGGTGGGTAAGGGCATGCTGTGGATTTGGTATATCTTGGCTTTAGAAAGATTTCCAACAGCACGAGGCTGGAGAGGTCTGAGCAGCACTTTCACAGACAAAACTGGAATTCAAAGCAGCCCTGATAAAACAAAATAAAATGGATCTAAAATCAGCAGGGTGATACTCATTGAGAGGGCAGCATTCAGGAAGGAAAACTCAGGTGCCCAGAAGAAGGCCAAGCTGGGCAGATGGACTGGCTGCACAAACCAGTCTGGGTGGCAGAGAAAAACGAGGATTGAGCATGAATTGACAATGTGATATTGTTGGAAAAAAGGCAAATGTCATTCTGGGACATGCCAGGAAGTGCTGTAAACAATTATTCTGCTCTGCTCTGCTTTGAAGAACCCTGAGGAGCAGCCCTGTGCCCAGACCTTGGCACCAGGCTCTGCTGAGAATTTAGGCAGATGGGAGCATATAGGGAAGAGGAGCAGGAGGAGCTGCGAGGGACTGAAATGCATTATTCATAGGGAAAGGAAAAAAGAGTAATTTGTTTAGGCTGAAAAAGTGTTCTGCCATAAATAATACACAGAACAATATTAAATGAGGAAATTCATGGGGTTGCTGGCATGGGGCAGCTACGCTGGTGATCTGTGAGAGACATCAGGCACAGAAATGGGGAACTGGTCCAAAATGCTTGGGAACAAACAGGCTGCCAGGAACCAGGCAGATACACTGGGGCTTGCTGACCTCCCAGGCTTCATAGTCCCACCCTCTTCCTGACCAAGATCCAAACCCACCAGAGATACCACCTTCTGTGAAACCCTGGTCTGAGCTGACACCTCTGGTGAAAGGAGCAAAGGGGACCGAGTCCCATGCTGTGCATCTCAATGGATGTTTTCCTGGAAATGCTGAGCCTCTGAGGATGCCATGATGGGCTTTGGGCATGCAGGACAGAACTCTGCTGTAAGTCTGTCTTCTGCCACATGGCACCCTGGGGTAGCTGGGCAGGAGTGCAGCAAGAATACTCTCCTGCAAAAAAAACCAAAAAAAAAAACCAAATAAAAACAAATAAACAAACAAACAAACAAAAACAAAAAAAAATCCACGAAACTCCCAAAAAGCTGGACCAAACCAGACCACCACCACCAAAAAAACAGCAAAGAAGACAACAGCAAATAATTTCTGAATATGAAGCAAAGGACATCTGCAGGTGGGTTAGCTCCATGAAAAGAGTGAACCAGTCAGCTGAGTGAAGTTGAGCTGGAGGTTAGTGCTCTTGTCCAGGACTGTCTTCCTATGAACAGACATCAGTCTGGAGGGTGAGGGCAGGATATCTCCCTCCCAGCAATACAGTCTGGGGCTATCTCTGCCAAGCACCACTCATTTTAGGGTGGGAGGATGAGGGGCAGATCACATGTGTCCCTGGCAGTTGCCAAAATCAGGCTTGCTTGCCTTTGGAAAACCAAAATCTCACTCACCTTTCCTATGCTTAACATGACAGCCCTCTCTGCCTGGGTCTTTCTGAAAAGCCACAAGGTGACCATGAACTTTGTTTGCTTTGCAGATCACGACAATAAGAGCATGGTGTCACTATCTGGCTGGCTCTGCCCCGTACACAACATGACCAGGGATTTTCTTACTCACAAGCTGCACCTTGGCTGCTTTTACACTGCCCCTCAGCCTTCCCTCACCCATTCACCTTTCCTGGTGAAAGGAGGTTTGTGATAAATGATTCAAGACCGATTCTGGAACTGAAGAGGACTTTATTGGTTTCTGGATTTTTCATCAACTTGCTGTTTTCAGACTAATTTTTTGAGTAGCTGTCCTCTGTAGTCCAGGATTGGATCACATTGGAGAGCTCCACTACGCTCTGACAGTCCAGAGGGTCCTAGGCAGGTGCAAACCTTCCCCATGTCTGCAGCACAGCTCATACCAGAATACTCAGGGCCCCCCCTGAACCTGCCCCAACCGAGCAGTAAATCTGCAGCGCTGTGATCTTACCCAGGGAAGAAATGTCTTTCCCATCAAAGGACATGATTTAATGCACGTCTGCTGAGTTGTGCAAAGCCCTGTATTTTACTGCTAGCACATCTTCTGGGACATCCCTTTGGATTCTCCTGGAGGTGTCCCATTCCAGCTTGGAGAAAAGCACGGGGAAGTTCTTTCCTCGGGGAACTGAAAGATACCCTCCCTGCCCTCACCCCCATGACTTCTTCCTCACAGGGAGCAAGCAGTGTATACAACCAGGCCTTCTGAGAACAGAAGTGAAGCATGTGACTGTGCTTTTAATGTCTGCTGCTTTTCCCAGCCCTCCCCTGAGTTTAATTCCTGGGGTTGTACACAGTCTCCAGCAAAGAAAATATTTTTGAGCCACCCTTTGAAAATCCTCCTCCACTGTGTTCAGGGAGACAGGCCTGTGAGACAACACCAAGAAACAAAAAACATTGTGGGCTTCCTAGTCCAAGGAATACTCTCCAGCTTGAGCACATGTATCCATGGAAGGTAGAGATCAAATGACAACAGAGAAGCCCTTCACTTATTCTAATTAACTCAAATGCTGACTCTCACAAATCCCTCATTTCCATTGACTGGAATTGATGAGTCTCTGGCAGTTGCCAAAATCAGGCTTGCTTGCCTTTGGAAAACCAAAATCTCATTCACCTTTCCTATGCTTCACACAACAGCCCTCTCTGCCTGGGTGTTTTTGAAAAACCACAAGGTGATTTTTAAGCTTTTAACTTACCAGGAATTGTGAGTCTGCACAGCTGCTTTGACAGTCCTGGCAACATCCCACTGTGTTCATGTTCTGGGTTATGAAACCCTGCAGTTGCTCCAGGCTCAGTGGGTTTGCTTTGTTGTATTACATTTTGGACTTTCCATTACAGAAGAAACACAAAACAAAAAATTGCTCAATATTGGGGCCCAATATTCAGAAACTGAGGCTCTGCCCCCACTGATGTGCATTAATATGTCATAAAGAGTTATGGAGTTGGTCGATATCTTCATTCTCCATTATATGAGCCTTCTGTTCCCATACTGGCTCTCAAATGCAAGGCAGCTGTCATGGGAAGCTCTGGCTCTTCAACAGCCATGGACATTGATCTGTGGAGATGATGCTGAAGTCACTGCAGCCTTCCCACAGGTCTTTGCACAGAAAATGACTTGGAATATGTGCTGCACATAAAAAGTTAGTGTGTAAAATAACATGTATAACGCATTTTCAAAAGTTTTCTGTGTAACCTCAGGACTGGATGGTAAAATCTGTCATATATAGAATTTTACAGAAGAACCCATAGTGAGATGGAAGATTTCCCAGTATTAAAAAATTCTGGTTGATGGCAAAATTCAAGAACTTGCTCACTTGAGGTCTATAAATTAAATCATATCAGGCAGCCCTAGCAAATTCCATGATTCCCATAACTGCATGGGAGATGGAGTTCAGGGAAAAACCATCCCCCAAGGAGGTAGCAGAGACCAGTGTCATCTATCTTCTCTACAGTACAATATTACTGTAGGAGGAGGAAAAACTAGAGGTCTGCTGTAAGGCTGAGAATTTATGATCATTTCCAAACAGTTGCATGTCATTGGTGAATCACACTTGTCACACAAATTAGAAGCAGGTAACATCATGGCTTCTGGCTGGACAGAGGAATGTTGTTTACAGCTACAGTTTTTTCCTGGAAAATGCTGGCAGAGATTGACAAGAATAAGTTCTAATTTATGCCCAATGTTGCCTTGGACTGGTCAGATAAATAAGACCCTAAAAAACCCTGACAAAGTGAAAAAAAATAATTACATTTTCATACTTTAAGGATGAAATGCTATGCTTTCATGTCTGAAAACACAGTTCCAGTTATGTACTTGTACTGTTTGATTTCAGGCACAAAAAGCAATTTTTTCCAGTCACAATTTTTTTTTTTTTTTTTTTTTTTTTCACTCTTTGGTTCATCTAAAACACTTTGAATTTTCTCATTTTGGGACAACCTGAAACAAACAGTGGTTTAATTCTTTCAGTGCTGTCAATGAATTGAAAAAAGCCCTAATTATCCAATCTTTATTTGTAGGTCCCATGCTCTGTTTTAATCCTTCAAAGCCTCTGTTTTATAGCAATTTTGGGTATTTCAGACAGAGCATGTGTGTACATTTATCTATAAAATAACTTCCGGCACAAAACTTTAGTAAGACAGGAAAAGCTTTTGGATTTTTGAGCTGCTTTGCTTACCTGCCTGAAAAGTAAGACTAAAAGAGGACTTGAGAAGGATATTTTATTTTAACCTAGGATTATAGTCACTTTAGCTAATGATGTGTAAGATCGAAGTCTAAAGATGTACTTTCTGTTTCTGCCTGGAAAAGAAAAATCATATTTCATCTTTGTTCTAGAGGTTTTGATGATATTATGGATTTTTTTATTTGTCATTTACACATGCCTGTGAAGTGTCAGATGTTTTGAGTCCTTAATGGTTATCTCCATAAAGAACTAGTCACCGATTTACATGAGCGACAGAAACCGAAATCAAAACTGTCTGTCACCAGAACATGAGACAGATTGAATTGACACTGGGATATCTCTTCAGCAGGGGAGCATTTCTGGCCCAGTGAAAAGCAAACCATCTGACTGAGCACCTCTGCCCTTGGAGCTGCCCTGTGGTCACCCTGGTTTTTGTAATGCCACCACTTTCCCAGCTGTCCCACGAGCGCGGCACCTTCCAGGAATGCAAGATGTAGGTGATTTTTTTATTTGTCAGCTCCACAAACCACATGAGAACTGAAGCTGTGCCAAGGCGTTGGGGCCCAGGAAGATAAAAAGCCTCAGACCAGAGCTTTACTCTCCCAAGGGTTACACACAGAAGAGCTAAAACTTGTCCTTGTATCTATGGCTGCGTGAAGCAGCAGCCCCCATGTGCCCTGTCCTCCCCTGCCCACAGCACCCCAGCTTTGCCCTCTTGGCCACTGATGCTCCCAGCTGCAGAGAAGGAATTGTCCAACATCAGTGCAGGTGCTATGAAACTTGGCCATGTAGAAAAAATAAACCCTTTATAAACCAGAGCAAGGCTGATGCTAAAAGCTGAGGTTTGGAGGGTGGTGTCTGTGAGAGGGGAAGGGCTCAAGAGAAATTAGATGTGGTTGTGTCACACCCAACCCTTGATCTCTCCAGAACATGGACTTTTTTCAGGGTATTTTGTAGGCAAAAAAAAAAGTGAAAGAGAAGCAGTTTTGAAGTGCTGCTGTGTGTACAGGATGTCCATCCCACCCAGACAGCTCTGCTGGGAACATAGATTAATCCACTCATCTCTTTCACTAACAGATAAAAATGAATGCTCAACAACATAATGATATCTCCTACTGGTGATTCTGACATGAAAAATACATGATGTGTGTGTCAGGTATTCCCAAACAACTCACATTCCTGGAAATAACCAGTGGAAATAGAGAAGCAGATTAAAATGTGATGGGTGAACAAACAAACCAAAAAAGAAACAACAAACAAACAAACAAACAACCCAAATTCTCTTTTCCTTATCTTTTTACAAAGCTATTTTATAAAAAAGAAATAAAGAAGTTGTCTCCCCTAACACCCTGCAAATTCATGTTTGTATTAACACAGACTGTGGACAAGAATTTTCCTTTCTCTCCATCATGCTTTCAGTGACTGCATGGGACACAAGAGTGTATTCTCCTTTAATCTAGCTCTTCCTTCAATTTTAATCCAAGGTTTACAGAGCTAAAACTGCTTTTGTCTTCCACATACTTCTGCCTTGGCAACATCAGCTGTGGTATGAGAGCACTGGCTCCCCAGTGGAATATAGTTGTGGCTCTGAGTTTACTATCTCTCAGAACAAATATCCCACTTGGACTACTAGTAAATTCAATGAGAAATATGTCAGATGTGTTGGATGCAAAATTTGCTATATTAGTGGTAAAAGTAGGTGAGTTTATTCTTGGTTTTCTGCAGCAAAGCTCTTTCTGTCTTCTGAAGGGCCAAGCTTTCACTCACTGTGGTTTTTCTAATTAATAGACGGGCAGTGCCACTCAAACAGGAATCTTTCTGCCCTTAGTCCTCCTAGGAAAAGTCCTACATCTCCAAAATGCCACACAGATGGCCAGAGAAAGGAAACTTATGCTCTATTTCTTTGGACAAAGCAAAAAAATAAGAAATAATTTATTTTATTGCCTCAAAATTGTGCCAGCTGCCCCAGGGTGGCAGACAAAAAAGCCATATTGTTACCCAACGCAGCAAGCCCTGCTTTGAAATGATGCAGCAAAACATAGTGGCTTCTTGGAGCAGAACTGCACATTATCATTTATCTGGATGAATGCATGACACAGAAAAGTTGTTCTTGATTAAAAACAAATATCCAGCATGGCAAGAAAATGAGTAAGGATAAACAGTGATTAAGTGTGATATGTCTGAAGGCTTCCCACAGTATAAAAGCCATATGTGGGAGGCAAGAACCTAAAATTAAACTCCTAACAGTGTGAGTTAAGGTTTTTGAAAGAGGCACCTGACAAAATCCAAGGGGGAAAGTTTGAGTAATTGGCTCATCGAGGGTGGTTCTCACCACTTTCCCATGATCTGCACCTTCCTTCTTCCCCTGTGCTCATCCAAGGAGGGAAACACCATCCAGGGGTCAGCCCAGACAAGCTGACTTACTCATCCCTCCAGCCCTGCTCATCCAAAGGAGTTCCCGTGTGGAGAAGCAGCTGTGGGCAGCCCTGCTTAAGCCGCTCAGAGCTCACCCAAGCCCTGGGAGGCTGAAGGTGGCACAAATGCTAAGTCATCCTATTGCAGGCCAACCAGCTAAAGCCCTGCCCCACAAGCTCCAGTAAGGGAGAAAAAGACACAGATTAATTGCAAGAAGCAATTGCTTGGGACAGAAAGCAATTAACACAGGCCCATCCTTGCAAACAATGAGCTGGTGGTTGTCTCTGTGGTGGTGTTTTAGCCTCAATGCCCTGACAAGCAGAAAGGCAGAGAGGCCTGTTTTCACTTGAGGCTGCCACTTTTTATTCCCTTGGTGGTGCTGCAGTCTTAGATTCCACAAAGAGCCTGTGATTCCTCCCAACAAGAATCTCATCTGGCTTTCTTGACTCCTGGTGGTCTCAGGGACAGGCAGAATTCCCAGGGTCTGCATGGCTGTGCCGTGGGACCGAGCCCCCTCCAGGGGCTCCCACCCCGACAGCCGAGGAGAGGGAGCCTCTGGTCACTGGGAATGCCGTGTCTCCCAAGGCTTCATGACAAGCTGCTTGCACTGGCACTCACACCATGTCTTGAGGTAGCTGCACAATCAAGGGCTCATTCACCCAGATCAAACTCAATAAACTTCAAGTTGCTTCTGCTTGCTGCACACTCGGTATTCTGGTGTCTTCCCCATTAGTCTTCATTGTAGACCAAATCAACAACATCTTCTTTCTCTACTGAGGAAGAAAGACACCAGATGCAGCCAGGCTACATTTGTTAGTGACTGGGAAATCCTGAAGTTTCAGGTTCTCCCTGTAATGCAGAAAGCCTGATTCCTGCTTGTCCCAAGGCCTTTGTAGAGGGAGGCCAGAAAGCAAAGGCCTGCGAGCTTTTCCCCTCCCTCTGGACACATTCAAGGAGTGAGATGAAATCACTTCCATGACCACCCTTGCCCACACAAAGATCTGCTGTGATTCCTTCCATGGAAGGAATTCCAGCTCATGCAGAGCATAGGGAGCCTGCACATAACACGTGTTGCAAAATAAAGGTCTAAATTTGCTCTACTGAGAGAAACAGCGGAGGCACAAACCCTGAGGGGGCCACTATGACTCCCAGAATATAAGCAAAACTTGCCAGGCTTGTGTTACTGACCCCTTCAGCAATTCAATAGCTTTCCTCTTTTTGGGTGGAGAGACTATACCTGGCCAGGGAGCAGCACCCTCAGCCACCCCTGGCTCTGTTTTGGCAGCCCCAGGGCCCAAGCTGTGGTGCCTGGAAGAATCCTGCACAGTCCTGGGAAAGGCAGGCAGGATCCTGGTCCACACCCTGCAGCAGGATCAGCTGCTGCAGTCAGATCCCATAAGGAAATGCAGGGACTGGATTTGCTGTTTGAAGCTATGGCCCATCCCGTGTCAGGCGTGAAATTCATAAATTATTGGGAAGGAGAGCCTTCCCTGTTCTCTGCCCGTGGAGGAGCTGTCTTCATCCAACTCTACACTGCTCCAAGATGAAGTAATTTTGGCTTCCTGAGTTTTAGCTATTTGAGATAACAAACTCAAATTCCTTAGTCATCCTAGGGCCAAACTGTCTTTATATTATGCCTTAATTTTCACTCTGACCTGTGCTCTTGGATTAGCAGGACACAGAAGCTGCTCCCACACGAGGCAAGTTTCCTGAATGAGATGTTGAGGAAGGGCAAGAGGTGAAATTCAAGCATTATCAGTAAAATTTACACGCAGTGCCCACACAACTGTTAACAGGAGAACTTAATTATTGTAAAAGTACAACCAAATAAACAGAAATGCGCACTGGGGTTTGCGTTGTTGCTTACAGGCTGCCCTCTCTTTGTCATATCTGTTTATTGAGGCTGGACACAGAAAAGGGATTAAGGGAAAGATCTTCCAAAGATTTATCTGTTACTAGAAACCCAGAGCCCCAGAATGCTCCAAAATCAAAAAGGAGCACGTCTTTTTTACCATCTATGTTGCACATAAAATTTTTTTAGACAGGTGAATGCACCTTTCTCTGTGTTGCATCACAGATAAAGTTGGATATGAGAAATGGTCACCAGAAACCTGATTTTTTGAGCTGCACTTCTTTAGGCAGAAAGCAGAAGTGTGAAACATAATGAAACACACAAGCAAGGCATTGTAAGTATCTACCACTCAATGTGGCTTGCTCTAGGCCAAGAGAATAAGAAATATTTTGGACAATTTATCCAGAAAATATTGTTGATTAATGAATGTTTTGTAAATAATGAGCTCTCTTGGAAAGGCATTAAAAAAGAGAAAAAATATATTCAATTTATCCGATTAATTTTTGTGCAAAAATCATTAACACAGCTTTTTCAAGTAGCAAGAAAGGACTGTATGAGTTGCTTTCATTTAATTGCCCTGTAATTGCCTCTTGGTTTCCCGGTGGTACAGAGAACTTTTTCTCTTTGTTTGAGCTTAAAAGAATCTTCCATCAAAGAGAAAAAAATTGGATTTGAGTTGGCTAGCCTGAGGATGATTAATTTCCATCTACTTCACTCATCTTAGTCACAGTGGTCAGCCAAAATTTGGGATCCAGAAGACTGTCAAATTAAACATAATAAATCCACTTGACTTATTGAAGGCATCTGTTTATCTAACAAATTAGGCATGAAGGAAAAAAATACCAAAACTATAAAGATCTGTTCTGCTGAAAGTAGAGATAATCAACATCAGGAATGGAGTTCTTTGCAGGTACCCCTCACAACAGTTCTGGACAGAAGCTGTTCACAAGGGGCTTGGTCAGAGCTGCACTACCTTTCCTTCTCCTTCTCCTTCTCCTTCTCCTTCTCCTTCTCCTTCTCCTTCTCCTTCTCCTTCTCCTTCTCCTTCTCCTTCTCCTTCTCCTTTTCCTTTTCCTTTTCCTTCTCCTTCTCCTTCTTCATCATCATCATCATCATCATGATGTCTCCTTCCACAGTGGTCTCTCTTTCACATATCACATCTCCCCAAAAATCCATAAGGTTTAAATTCTTGAGCTAGTCGTGACTCCTCTGAGTGTCATAATTGATACATCTGCTGTCTTCTAAAGAAATTATACCACCCAAAATGTGCTTTCTGATCCTCAGTTGCCAGGGTTAGCTTTATGGAGATGTAGTAAAGGTTTAACTCAGACAAACTGCATTTGCTCAGATTTGTGTTGGCCATACATGTATATATATATATATATATATATATATATATGTATATATACACACAAAACAAATACACATATGCATTTTTATGATCACACAGGACATATTTCCCTACATTTATGCCCATATTCCCCAAACAGTTGAATCTGTCACTGTTTTATCTACTATTTTGCCAGATAGAAGCTTGCTGATGTTAAAAATCTTCCATTCCTAGAAGAGAAGAAACTGATGATTTCTGGGCAGATTAAGACACCCACAGCTGGTGAGGAAGCTGAAAGTTTGTGGGGTTGTTGCTGCCAACTCAGTGTCTTTGGCAAGACAAGGAGAAGAGGTCATACAAAAAGGTGCTCCAAAACAGGAACATTAACAAAACCTGAAAGAGAAAATTCCACTTCTTCTTCAGGGTGAGACCATCTCTTATCACTGTATTTTTAATCAAAACCATTCTCTAGGGATGATCCTTCTATTTCCCAGTCCCCTGCTAAGAGCTAGTGCTAGGATTTTATGACCAGCTAATGTAGTCTAGGATGGCAAATGCTCATATTCCTCAGTTTCCCATTTTTTTTCTCTGTCCTAAGGAATCAGAGCATGGACAAATCCCACTGACGCAAATGCTGTGGTGTAGGAAAATGTTTGCCACCAGGCTGTGCTTTGGAATGACAAATATGCAAGAATTAACATCTATAACTCTCCATAAACATTGGGGTTAATCTCCAGGGTTTACAAGACTCTTTAAATGTGTTTTAATAGGACAACATGCTTTAGAAAGGATCCATCCAACACTTCACGTATCAGTGAAGTTCACAAGAAGGTAAACTGAGCCAGGGTAACAGTTCAGATGTACAGCTAGGGCCCTAATGAGAATGCCAAAGTCAAAGCAATAAATTGATTTGCAAGTCTAATACCTTCCCAAATTGCTGAAGAGCATTCCAAAACTGGCAGGACAGTCGGAAGGGAAGAGCTGTGGGAATTCCATTGTTGTCTCTCAAACTCTGAGACGTAAGAGGATCAAATCACATTTTCAGCACACACTGATGAGCAGCTTAGACCTGCTCTCTGCCCACCTCACCCAGCTTGGGCAGAACTCTGCTCCTGGGACAGTCCTGTTGAGGGGACCAGCACTGCCCCACAGAGTTTGGGGCTGTTGAGAATTAATAATAATGGTTAAATAAAACTGAAGGCTCTGTGGACACCTGTGTGGCCACCTGTTACAGGAAAGGAAAACTGAGACCCCTGACAAACCTGCCATTCTCCACTGATGACATAAAACTTTCATTGCAGCTTCCTGAAACCAGGTGAGATGAATCCTGCCCTGGGTTTATCTGAGCCTTGAGTGTCTACTTGCTTCAGGCAGATTCCACCTGAATCTACCTGAGCAAGCCATGAACCCCAAGGGAATTTATTCTAGAAAATGATTCCTAAGATGACCAGGCCCATCCTCACCACTACCATCAAGCTTTTGTACATACAAAATGCAGAATAAGCATTTGCTAATAGATGACCAGTTTGCTTCAAGTTGTATTATTCTTTCTGTGTTTTTCACCCAACACTGAACATCAACAAGAAAATAAAGTTGAGAATTTTAAGAAGTGATAACATTCCCATTAAATCAACTTGAAAACCAGCCAGATAATCCTAATAAATAGGATGAATGGGACTCTCAAAGAAGAATGACTTCATGTTTCCCTTCTTTATCCTAATTATTGCAGAACATTGGCCTAACCTAGACTACTTTTCCACATCTCTTTAAAGACCTGAGGGGACTTTTTGGAGGGAGCCAGCCAATATTTTAGCTGCGTATTGTTTCTGTTTATCACTCGGTTAGACTTGCAGCAAAAGGATGATTGCTTCATTATAATAATTCAATCTGCACTGAGACAGGCTGTCTCCTGTGTTACGTGAGAAACAGCTAGAAACTTGATTTCATAAGCAAAACCACCACTGGCCATTTTAAAATACCAAGAGCAGCTGTCATGACATTGTGGTTTGGCTGGTTCTGTTCTCTGGTGCAGGGGCTGTGGTGGGAAGGGGAGCCTGTCTCAGGAAGGGACTGACATCCCTGGCTCACTGGAGCAGAGGGGTGACAAGCAAGAGAAGATCCAACCATCCATTTAGCATCAAATCAGAAAATCAAGCAGAAAAACAAACTGTAATTGCTTGTAGAGTGAACTGGGAACAATTTTCACTCCTTTAGGAACACAAATTTGACCTGGTCACCATGGCTGAAATCTGGCAGGAGGATTCCCATGACTGGAATGTTTCAATCAGTCTTTACTGAGTATTTCAGGAGGATCAGGTGAGCACCATCTGAGAAGGACTTGCACTGCTGGTAAGGGTTTTGGCCTGCTTCCAGATTTCTAGCAACTTGGGAACAAACATTCTGGAGTGGGTTCTCTGATGTCTAGTCCTGAGAACCCCTACTAAAGACCAAAGTCCAGAGAAGTCACTAATCAAAAAAAAATTGAGTAAATTGGTGGTAATGACTATGAATTACAGGCTGTAAATGATAGCATCATGGTAAGAGAAGGACAAATGTAGACTTCTATGGTCAGCAGGAGTTTTAAAAGTATGTTAGCTACAAATGGGATCACTGTAAAAGGACCAGATTGCTTCTAAATGGACTAAGTCTATTGGCCAAAACTGCCAATAATAAACCCAAAGCAGTAAAAATGATGAGTAAATATTTCCCACTTCTGTTTGGGAAAAAGCCAGATAATGCACTGCATCTTATGTAAGAAAAACAAGCCTTTCTTTTATAACAACTTTCTAAACTTGGAAATTTTTAATTGGCAGTTCCTGAATAATTTGCATCCAAAAGGGAAAGATATTCACTGAACCCCTGCTGCTGATTTTGAATAAGTCTTGGAACACTAGAGAAGTTACAGATGTGAAGCAAAGATAAAGCTGTGCCAGCATTTAAACACAGTAACTAGGATGATGTGAATAAATATAGACTTGTCAGCCTGACACCAATCTGAACAAAATAATAGAATGGTTATTTGGGAACTCTCTTAAGAATTACGGGGGGGAAATAGAAATACATTGAAATTATCATGAGTTTATCAAAAACAGACCCTATCAAAATAACTTTATAATGCTGGAACAGGAACATGTTTAATCAGTAAAGGTGATAGAGCTGATATAAATGATACTGTTGGACTGTTTTACCAACAGGACTATTTTACCTTAGATAAAACTGTCTTTGGGGTATTGTCCAATTTCATGAGCAGGGTTCTTGGCTCCTCACTGCTGTTCCCTGCTGATGGCAAATAAGAGAGACTGAGGGACTGGTGAAGGGCAGAGCCCATTTGCTCCTTAACTGTGGCAGAGCACAATCAGGGAGAGCAAAGCAGGCCAGACTTTCCAAGTGAGTAGATTGGTTATTCTGCAGAGATCTCCAGATCCTGGTAGAAAGTCAGGAAAACTTCAGCTCAGAGTTTGAAGGGGCCAAGACAGCTTTTGGCTTTGCAAAGCAGGGTGCACCGTGGAGCAGGTATCCACTTGTTTTATAATGGTGTGGTGGCTCCTACAGTTGTTTTGGTGTTCAGAAAAAAAATAAAATAGAGAGAATTCAGACAAAAAACACACTAACTTGATTAAGGATAGGAAAACATGCCTTCTTCTGAGAGATTCAAGAGTTCAATTTATGTGACACGTCCAAAGGAAGGCTCAGGGATGACATGATGTTAATGAGTTACGGCTGCACAGACAGCAGAACTTGCCCAAAGACAAAGTCCTTCACTTATTGGACAAAGGTTTAACAAATCTCATGGTCTGATGATGGATAGGTTCATTCTGATGGAAATAAGACATTGTTCTTCAGAGGAGAAAATAATTAACTGCCAGAAGTACTTACCAGGACTTGTTATTAATCAGTTTCTAATAAAGCCTGGAGTATTCACTAAATTAAAAAAAAAACAAAACTATAAGAAAGGTCCTCTAAAACATTGATATTGGGAATTTAAAGCTGACTTTGAAGAAACTGATACAGGTTCCACGGGCTGTATTACAATGAAGATCATTCAAGAAGGCCCTAAGGTCTTTTCTAACCCCCCAAAACACTGATAAAATAGAGTGGCAATGTTGTCACCTGCTTTCTTTCAGTGAGTCTTTCAACCATCAGACTGTCTCACCATTGAGACAAGTGGGAAGACCCTGTTCTACACCTTAGAGTGCTCAAACGTTCCCAAAGTTACTCTTTGCTTTTACCAGATAGATGCTCTTACAGACAAACAAAGTAAGATGTCTTAGCTAGTGCAACCACCGTGTTTAGTCAATGTTAAGCTTTTCAGCAGCTCTTCTTTTGTCTTGACCACTCAGAAATTTCCTCAAGGCAGAGGACTTAACAGGTCTCACAAATCAATGAACATTTAGTAGCAGAGAAGGTATAGATTCAAACCCATTCATCCCATTTCTTCATACTCCTCAGCTCCTTTTGTGGCCTTGTAGGACTTCTTGCCCACTGATTTTAGGAAGAAGCTGGAAATGTCTCTTAAATGTCGCTTAAAACTCAAGAACTTATCTGAGAGGAAGCACCTCTGTGCGCAGATCTGCTACACTTGGTGGGGAACTTTCCATTTACAAGACTTGTTCTTTTATTTCACATGGCCTCGCAGCCCATCAATTTGACCAAGTCTAAAGTTCTAAATCACAACTCAAGCAAAATCACTGTGGTTTTCCCCTTATTCCCATTAAAAATCTGTGTAACTACCAAGTTTTCCATGGCTTTTGCCCAAAACCACAACCTGCTACAAATTCATTGAAAAATAATTCCAAACTTAACCCAGATTAGTAACGCTTCCAATTAGGATAGCCAAGTTTTGCAGTTTAGCAGATTAAAATTTGTCAGGTTTTGTGTCTCTTTGGGAACATTGTGTTTCACTCAAACCACAGTCTGACAAGAAATTATTACTGTCAAACTAAAGCTATTAAAAAAAAAAAAAAAAAAAATCCACCTTTGCGTTTTGTAAGCTCCACGCATTGGAGTTCAGTTCTGCAGTTTAATTTCGTCCTATTGCATAAATAAGGGAGGAAACTACTTCTAGATCCAGAAGGGCTTCCAAGTCATAGCCCTACCCAGACTGGGGTATTTGGACCCATATGCTCTTATTTGGATCCTTTGCTAATCTTTTCCTTAGAATGGAGGGTGTGATCAAATCATCTGCAAGTGCTTCAAGCTGATATGTTTTCAACCATTAGCCTCCCTCAGCTGAAAATCATTGCTCCTTGACTGAAGGGTAACTCCTAGCCACGGATTCCCACCAGTGCAATGGGAAACAGGTTTGCTGGCCCACCCCAAGGATGAGAAGGAGATGAGAAGGGTGAACGCTTACAGATATGCTAATTCAAGTGTTTGTGATCATGCTGGACACCACCTACATTTTTTCCAAGGTTGTTTTTTTCCCCTGGCCTCTGCATTCTTCTCCCTAGGTATGATATTTGGAGACAGAAGCATAGGGTGATGATGACTGAAACCAAACTCCCCTGAACAGGATGGCCCTTGCATTTTCTAGACCAAAGCACTCTCTGGCACTGTGCTGAAAAAAAAAAGATTTATTGTTTTTAATCTCCTCATAGGGTATGACTGAAGTATGATATAATATATAGCATAGGAATTAATCCAGATTTTTTTTCTTATTTCATCTGTCAGAAGAATACCATTTTAATTATTTATTAAGAAAATTATGTTTTTCAAGGTAAATGCATTATTTCATTATCTGCTTTCAATTAGCTGGGAATTCACTGTGTTCAGCCAAATGTCCATTCATCAACAAATTCCAGATTCCTGGCAGTCTGAGCAAATTCCCAATTTTCTTCTTTTATGGGTACAATAAGTGAAGATATTCATGCCTCACGCTAAATTATGGCTGGGGTTAGACTACCCTGGAGGGAGGAGAAAACAACTGTGGAAGGTCTTGAAATGTATTAATAGATGTTTTTATTGAAGTAGAGCTATGGTATTTCATGATACTTTTTCTTCAGGTGCTTTGTTATTGTTAACTAGATGCCCTCTTGCCCTTCTTTGTGGGCAGCAATGACCTGAGCTGGTCACCTTCCAACATGTGTACAATGAGCTCATGAGGACACCTCTGGCAGCAGGGACAGGGACAAAACTGATGGAAAATGCATCCTGCACCACTGCAACCCATGTCCAGTTGGTGAACTCCCATTTTCAGTGCAAGGCTGTGTGAAGTGTCTCCAGCAGTATCTCAGGCTGCTCCAGGGCCACGTGGACACCCTGCAGCATCAAGGCAGGAGTGAGCAGGAGGAAGGACAGTGTCCTTCTGGACAGAACGGGCTCTGCCTTGGAAATATTGCAGTGCTGCTCCTCCTTTGTCCTCCTGCAAAACAGGGCCACTGATCTGGTGCCAGCTCACTGCTGACACAGCCCCATGGCCTGCGGGACGCTCTGCCCAGCTCCTCACCCAGCACATGCCATGCTGTGGAGCTGCTTCCATTCCATTCCCTCCCCAGGCAGCTGCTCACAGGGAGGAGAGAGCCCCACCCTCCAGTGAACTTATGGCAGAGGGGCTCTTTCTCTCCAAAAGGGAGATGAACACTTTTTTAAATGCAAACCTGCTTTTCAGAATGCTTCAGGCCCAAAGGCACTTTTACTACCTGCTTTAAATTGACACTTTACCCTGCACTGGGCCAAAGCCCTTCAGGAGGAGTCTCTTGGACAAAACAGGAGAAAGGCTCTCTCCCTGCCAGCTGCTGGGATGGAAAGCAACCAGAAATGTTGCCTGAGCTGCTGTGTATGCCCACAACACTCTGAGCTCAGTTGCTCACCAGGCACTGCTTGGAGTGGCACTTCTGTGTGCAGTGTGAGTGCACAACTCATGGGGAGGAGCTGGGTGATCTCACTGTCCCATCTCCCTCTTTTAGTTGTGGAAATGCTTTCTCCTTCAGTTTGTGAAGGAGTTTGTGGCTTATTCAGTTGTCAAAAATCCTGTGCCCTGTCATCTCCTACAGGTCATACAAAGGCACCTTGTTTTTCTGCTGTGTCTCTGTTTCCCAGCTCAGCCACCACTGACCCTCTAATGATGTTTGCTTGGTCATCTCCTCTTTCCTCCTTTTCACTCACAGTGGATATTTTCTACTCCTTTTGTTCTCTACAACGATTTGGGGTCAGCAATGTTTTGTTTACACAGTGGAGCAAGAGTTTTCAGCCTTTCTCATCATATTCAGGTGTTGGTAGGCCTCTCTCTCTCTCCGTGCACGCTCTGAGATAGGGTTCTCTTGTGCACTGTATTTTTCACCACTTGAATGAAGAAACAGAGCCACTGCTCTGCCCCTCATTCCCCAGGTTGTGCAGAACCATCCTTACATGGGCTGATGCCTTTCCCACCAGACGTGGTAGAGGCAGGAAGACATGAGTTTTTCTCCTGTGTGATTTGTGTGCATCTCAGGCATTGCTCTCAAGCAGGATTAGGCTGAGTTTTGGGGTTAAAGCCGTGCCATCCTCACTTCCCAGGGATGCAGAGTCCTGAGAGCCACCTCACCACTCTGCCAGCAGTGAGGGCTCTCCCAACAGGC
Source organism: Cyanistes caeruleus (assembly GCF_971803275.1). NCBI lineage: Eukaryota > Metazoa > Chordata > Aves > Passeriformes > Paridae > Cyanistes > Cyanistes caeruleus. Next base: position 6,809,870 of record NC_141703.1, on the reverse strand, counting down.
AAAACCATCACCATCCCATCAACATCTGTCTAATGTCCTATAGCCCAGGCAACCGAACCCATGTGTTTATTTTACTGGTGGAATACACCTGCAACTTAAATATTGTATGATAAGCAGATGTTCACTTCTATAAATTGAATAGCACACCAAGATTTATGGACCCCAGAGGTTCAGATTTAGTGAGTGGGAGCCAAGGTCACAACTGGACCTTCAGAATCAATAAATCTTGACATTACTGGAGCACTGGGGGAGGGGAGAAAAGCATTGTTATAGACTTATAACAATTTTTAAAGTATGCCAGTGATGATCTGCAAAGCAGATGTAAGTCAGGCTGATTTCAATACATTAAACTGACCCTGCCAGGTAAGAGATGAAATACCTCAGGGTCTGATTTGGAGTCACACATGGAATACAGGAGTGGGAACAATGATAATAAAGCCCTGTTCACTTGGGAAGCAGAGGGGGGAAATGTTCCACTGAAATGAGCAAATGTTTTGTTTTCATGCTCTAAGAAGGACACTATGGGTAACATTAGTGGTGAATTTATTCTAATTAATACATTAAATGACGTGTCTGTGCTGTGTTTTTCTTTCATGCAGTGCACTAATGAAAACCACTGGTTTAACTCTGATAAAAATGAAGTCCTGAATGAGCAGAGTAGGTACCTCCTGGTGGACACTCAGTGGTGTCTCCCAGCCCAGGAGTCAGTGCATTCAAAGGGCTGGCAAAGGGAGTAGACTGACAGAAGTTATTCAGATTTTAATGTCACTTCAGACTCTGGGAATTGTGAAAGTTAGGGAGAGTGAGAGGCAACGAGGAAGGTTTAAATGGGCACCAAAATGTCCTGACATGGGTGTGTTATAAACACCTTTCTAGGGGCAGCTCAGAAGCCACTCCCTTGTGGTAGCTGCAGTACAATAGTGCTAAGGGTGCAAATAGAAATGGATAAAGCTTGAAACACTGGAGGCAGCCTAAACTGACCCCTGCCAGCCCAGAGGCCAGCCTGGGCTGTGAAGCCCTCCAGAAGAGTTGTACAAGTTTGTCAACTCCAGACTCCACAGCACACTCAGTGACTCTTAGGTTAGTGCAGTCAAAGCTAAAGTTCATTAGCCAACATGCTGTCACAAGTGAGCAGCTGCAGATGTAAACAAGAGAAAACAAACACCAAAATGTTGTACTCATTTTTTTACTCACTGTGGTAGCTGTGTATGTGAAAAGCTCCCCCAAATTCAAGTATGTGAAAGCAGAGCGGTCAGAAGCAGAAGCAGCCAGGAAGATGTAGAATTTGATGGCTTCTGTGCAAACTGAAATGAAAATTTTTGAGCCGAAGTTAACTTAGCACTAATGGCCAGGTGAGTGTGGGATATAACCTGTCTGCCATCTATAATACAGATAACTCAGAAAGTGTGACAGCAGAAGCAGCTTAAGGTTTTCAAAGTGCTTGCACAAGGATGCTCCAGATGTCCATGAACATGTTCCTTCATGCCCTCCTGAAGGGAAATCCAGTGTGAAAAGTTGGAGTCAAGCAGGGGAGGTCAGTGTCCAGTGCACTGCCCTTTTTAGCTCTCATTCTGGATCAATCCTCTCACTTCTGGGCACAAGGTTGATTTTAACTCTCACACCCTTGCATGCCAGATATGGGTGTCTTTTGCTTCAGAGGGTGCAGTTAAGCTCACAATATGTATGGGCTTGGGAAAGCCTGCTCTCACAACCTGATGTACAACAAACCTTCTGCCAACTGGTCTTGCATGATCAGCGCTGGCTTTTCTGCACCCAGCTCCCAGGTGATGGGATGGAGGAACAGGGAGTGATGTCCTGCCCCAGTGCCCCCAGCAGTCCCCTGCAGTGATCCCAGTCACCACCTCCCCATGCCTGGGGAATTTTTCCCTATGACCACAATATCCAGAGTCGTTAAAGAAAGGTATTTCTCAGTGGTTTTTCCACTGCTCCTTGTGAAAGTGCCACACAAGCAGGGCAATCAGGTAGTGTTTACATTATTTGGCCTTTGTTCTTGTGTCTTTAAACACTGACTCCAAAATAATTCTGTTTTCCATACCAAACAAGTACATTGTGGCCTCTTTGCTGGTGAGACACAGACTGTGGATCTCTCTGCCTTGGAAGTTGCAGCTCTGGTAACTGCAACATGTTTTAAATGATCCCCTGATGTTCTTGATGAAAAATTCACTTAGGTAGATCAATACTCAGCTTCACTGTTGTCCTATATCAGACCAGGCTGCAGGTACCATGGGTTCAGTGGTTACTGTTTATCCCCAGAGGATTCTTAACCCCATTTCCCATCACTGAAAAAGGCGTTAAAAATAAAAGTAATGTCTCACTGAAAGGAAGACTTTCCCAACAGCTGTATCCTTCAAAGGCTTTGGCCTTTTCTTTCCCCTTACCCTCTCCCTAGGTAGCCCTCTGGGACCCACGGTTATGTGGGATGCCAACTGCTCACTATTCATCACAGCCCTGCTCTCCAAGGGCCCGTGGACTCTCAATAATTTATCACTCGATGCTTTGTGTGCTCCTGCAGAAATAAATCAGGTCTGGGAGCACCAGATGCTCCCGCATCCCATCACACTGTGCTAATTTATTAAAAAGGGGTTTTCTCAGCCCAGCTGAGGGGTGCAGGGATCTCCTCCACAAGGAGCAGTGGGGATGGGGGTTAAGGTCTGCTGAGCCAAGTGCAAAGGGTGTTGAGAGAGAGAGACTTCAGCGTGGAAGCTGAACTTGGAAACCCTCGCAGGGTGAGCAGGCGGTCGGCTTTCCAAGCAGAGCTCGCTGGGACTGCGCTCCAAGAAAAATACATTTAGTCCTTAAGTGTGTATTTTTCGTTCTGGGCTCACGGTCTCTTTTTGTTTCTTGGACTAGGTCTCGCACCCGGATACAGCAAGTAAATACCAAGCCATAAATCACAAATTCGATGCTTGCTTTTCTTTCTTCAAGGTTGTATAATATAATGGAAAAGATCAAGCAAATGCAAAGCTATTTTACGCTGCACATGCAGAGTGCAAAAGGCCCTGGGTCTCTTCCAATGACCCCGCAAGAATGATAGGCCTCCTGCTAACACAAAGATCTGTTTGTCTGAGGCATCACACAAATCCTCTCATGGACTGAAGAGTTTCTCCTGTTCTTGTTTTCTTTAATGTTCTTGTAATACAGTTAATTTAACATATAATGACCCTTCATTCAAACCTTCTGCACATATATATTATGGTTGTTTCATCAAATGTGTCTCTGGCAGAACAGGAAACACAAATTTCCTACGTTCTCTCCCAGAGTCCTGAATGCATGTCAACAGCTTTTTGGTACTTATCACCCTTGGTCATTTCTCATCTCCCTTCAGAGCGGGAGGACCATGCCTGCTAACACATGATCTTGCCTCTGACACTGAGGAACCAGGCTGACCCCACCTGGAAGATGGAAGAGTGCTGGGACTTCTTGAAGTTCTGGGAGCTTGTCCTTGAAATCCAGCCTTGCCAAGGTTGCACGTCCCTCATGCAGCAGGGCCTGAAATCACACCACTGCCCTTACAAAATCACCTTCCAGTTAGTTATTTGCAAGGGGAAGAGCCAAACCAAGAATGGAGGGTTCATCCTACCCCCCAAACCCTGTTCAGGATAATTCCTCTTCTCTAGCAGAGCGCCCACCATCCAGGAATGGTATAATGGGATAGGAGCATTGCCAATTCTGCTGATGCATTGGCAGTCTCTCTGCTCATATCTGAGCATGTAAAAATGGGATTTTAGAGGATCATGTATCTAAATGACAACTAGTTCTTATGGTGACAGGAAGAAAACTCTTCCCAGGTTTCAAGTCACTGCCACGCCTCCACAGGGACTTCATAACTCTTACAGGAACAAGCTGGCAGGTGGGTTGTAAACCCCCATTTCTGTTTCCTTTCTCTCCTCCTCCTCAGAAGTTTCCATTTGCACTGACATTTTCCCAAACTTCTAAGCTAAGGAAAGATATCCAGAGTATATAATACTGGCCTGAAGAGCTAAAGCTTGCCAATGTTATGAGAAAGCATAAGCAAGAGATTATAATGGGAAGTGTTGGGCAATCCTGTCTTTAGTGAAGGCAAAATCCCCTGCCGGACCAGCCACCAAAATTAGTTCCAGATTTCCTTAGGTTCTTGTGACATGCACAGGGCCTGTCCCAGCACTGCTTAGAGGTCTAATGCTCTCTTTCAAATCTCTCTGCCCTCACATCCAGAGCATTATTCTGAGGAGATTTTTTCCTGAAATCTTCACGAGACAACATTGGGAAATGCTGGTTAGTGAGTAAGACCATTGTTTATCCTCCTGGTAAAACACAGCTTCCGCTAAACCAGACCCCTGCTCTCCTTAAAGATAAGCAAATGTTAGTGAAATGACTGTAAATCATAAGATTTCTGGTTAAGGCTGCAGCAAAACTCCATTTGCATCTTAACTCTGTTTTCCCTCATTTACAGTCTTCTTCAAATGTCTTCTTTGGCACTGAGAGCATTTGTCTCAACCTAAAAATGAACTTTGGAGAGGGGAGTCTGAATAAAACCTCTACAGCTGTTTTTGAGTTATCCAGGAAGAAAAAAATGCACATTTCCCAGTATAAACATCATCTTGGTTTTATTTAGGGGCTTTTTGTTGTTTTGTTTTTAAGTTCAAGGAGAGCATTTCATTTATTTAGAGTTAGACTATTTTATTTTATTTTATTTTATTTTATTTTATTTTATTTTATTTTTTTATTATCAGCACAGCACATCTGTACTTCTTCGTGAGGCAGAGGGACACAAGAGCTGCTCTGTGAGGTCAGAATAAGGGTCGGTCCAACCCTGGATCCTGTTTCTGACCATGGCTGGTAGCAGATGCTCAGAGCACAACAGAGAGGAAACAGGACCAGTGCCATGGGGCCTTTCCTGGTGTCCCTGCTCCCACAGCTCCATGATCAGCAGGATTCCTGAGTTGGAGCTGGATAGATGCTGTGGATATATACAGTATATATATCTATATCTATATCTATATCTGTATCTATCCATATATCTGTATATATCCATATATATATATATATATATATGTATATATATATATATCTGGATACATACAATACTGTTTTTGACAATCACCAACAGCCTGGTACTCTCTGAATCTGTCTAATTTGAAGCCACTCTGCCCTCTTGGCCTTAGCAGAATCTTGTGGTGAGGGCACCAGCACGAGGCAGCTACACTGTGAAATCAGCAAATCCTCACGCTCTTTTTAAACCTGGTCATGTCCTTGGGAGAGTCTTTATTCTTACATTATGAGAAATACTGAATAGGCTTTTTTCCCCTCAACAGGCCGTTTTCATAAGCTGTTTCATCACCCCTCTCGTGTAAGCTTGGTTACAGCCTCCTCATTTTAATTCTCTCTTTACCTCTGGCTCCCCTGTACCCATTTTAGGGTGATTGAAGCATGGTGTGGTTTGGGCTTATGATTCACATGACAACTTCCTCTCCTGGTAGTACCCAGTACTTAATTTGACTATTTTCTCTTTTGGTTGCTGAGTATCAGGACTCTACTTTCAGAGAATTTTCCATCAATATTCCAAATTCTTTTCTAAAAGGCACTGCTGACTGCCAGCTGCTGGCTGAGCTGTGTTCATTTTGTCACTTTCCCCTCTATTTCATTACTTTGCTCTTCCCAGCACTGGCCTTCTACTGGCATTTGATCTCCCAGTCACTCAGCTGGGAGTGAGTGAGATCCTCCTGCAATTCTTTGCTGTTGGCAGTTCTGAAGAGCTCTGCAGCATCCACAAATGTGATTAACTCGCTGCTGATCCCACCTTACAGACATTTGACTAACTCATTGGAGGGTAGCACACGCATCTACACTGTTTTCTAGACTGGAGGAGCTCCATGAGAGAACTTCAGCCCTTTTTCATCCTGTTTGGCTCCCCAATGTGCCATTTTTGGAAAACTGGATGTGCTTTATCACTGATGCCTTGCTGAGGCACATCCTCACTGACCTCTGCAAAGCCTGCCAACAGATTTGAAAAGCCTGGATCTCCCCAATAAAAGCAACATTTACTTCTTCCCAGCATCTCTCTCATGCACACAGGACCCATCCATGTCTGCCAGCTCTAACACATGATAGAATTGTCAATTCCCTAGCTAGTATAGAAGGTCAGCAGATCAGTCTGCAGTTCTTAGGTTCTTGAATGATTTCTAGTTATAGTTATTATATCTGGAATAAAATGTTAAAATGTGAGGTTTGATTAATAATTAAAAGGACAACAAATATTCCCTGCAGGCAAGTTTAGTTATCTGTGCTAATTTTCCTGTTAAAACTGCAGTTTCTTCCATGAACTGGGCTAAAGTATATCCACAGTTAAAATACTTAGAACATTTTCCTTTTTGCTTGAATAAAGCATTGATTTCCAAAAACACATGGAAAACTTTCCCCTGTAAACTCCAATTTTGTATTGACAATTTTCACTCCTGTCATCTCTCATGGGTCAAGCACAACACAAGACACCAAGTGAACATGCAGACATTGTCACATTGTGTGGCATCTGCAGTTAATGCTGTGATCTGAGTTCATAATTAGAGATCTCCTACACTGGGAAATGCACTAGTGCTGTCTTGGCTCAAAAATTTCGGATATATTCGTGCAGTGGTCGATGCCCCAAGCTTGTCAGTGTCCAAGGGACATTTGGACAATGCCTGATTTAACTTTTGGTCAGCCCTGAGGTGGTCAGGCAGTTGGTCTAAAGGATCTTTGTAGGTACCTTGCAACTGAAATTATTCCAATCTGGTCTAGTCTAGTCTAGCCTAAATCAGACCTTTTCCTGTGCACACTCAGTTCCTGGAATAATTGTGCATATTTATTGATATTTTTAGCATATTTTCCTTCAGCCTCATTATTCCTAGTTTTGCAAACCAGAAATTTGCATACTTCTACAATGTAGTCAGATGTATAGCATTGGGTAAAAATATGGAAGTATGTATTTGAGGTGTCTGTGTGTCCTGTACAATTGTGTGAGTATGCAAAATACTCCATGAGCATTCATGCAGACATTGGACAGGATAAATGTACAAACAAATGCATATGTACAGGAGTTGTGATTTGGCTGGGTTTTTTTCCTGAAAACTGCTAAATAAAACCCAAATATGTAAAAGTTACCTACAGCAGCGAAGGCATCAAGTATTAATTCATGAACACAACTGCAAATATGAGAGCAATGCCTGTGAAATTAATGCAACCTACCAGCTGCCTTAAAAATAGGCTCCCACTTAAATATTTTGCCCACCCAGGGCTTCAGTGAGTACTGTGGTACCACCCAGGTAAATAAAAGCAGATTAATGGAGGAAGTGTAGGTGCTTTCCCCTCGCTCCCTCAAAACTGGCAGCAGCACTGCACTGTGCAGTCCCACAAGATAACACATCAGGGCTGTGCAGCTTTGCCTCCAGCTCTGAGTCAGTTCAGGCCTCTGTTTGTCTCTGGGTAATGTTAAATTTAGGGCCTGAGTTTGAGGTTACTCTTCTTCACTTCTCAGCTCTCCCAGCTGCAATATATCACTGGCAGGCCACTACCCCAACCCATGGGGGGGTGTCCCATGTGACACACACTAATTTATAAATGAGAATGATATCTGAATGCATCACTTTTCAGTGAAGAAAAACAAACCTTATGGACTCTTTTAAGGCTGTGATAAATTAGAATGTGCATGATACAAATATTTATCTTGCACCCTTATTACAAGTATTTCCTTTTTGCTGGTTAATTTAATTAAGAGGTGTCCCTTTGGATTAAAACTTTGTAAGATGGATATATTTTTCTCCAAGCCATAATTCATTTTGAATGAAGAGAGGAAAACTCATAGCTCCTGAACTTACTAATAATGATCTGAATTAAAATACATTCCTGGCTTCCTTGAACACTTATGCATGTTACAGAATAGCTGGGAGGAGAAACAGGAGGGATTATTTTTGTTTTTCTGAGGAGGACCTGATCCCAGAAACACTGTTGAACACGTATGATGAGGAGTTAGTCACAATGATTTCTTTGGCAAGGGAGAAAGAAGCAGAAACAAAAACAACAGTGACCCAACTTTCCATCAAAGGGGGGGTGAGGGATGAGAGAGCTGGTATGGGATCATTCTTCTCTCCCAAAGCCCAGGATCACACCTCACTCCAAAAAAGCCTCCCTGGCTTGGCAGCCTGTAGCTGTGCAGGATACCAAGGACAGGAGCAGGAGAAGTGGTCAAGCCTGCCAAGAGCAGCACATGGCCCAGAGTTCATCACCCTCCTGGGAGATGTGGGGGCCTTCCTTGTGTCCCCTCTCTGCACATCATCACCTAGCACAGGACACTGGGCCCCCAGGGAAGACAGAACCCACAGAAGAGCCCAGATGGTTCAGCTGGCAAGTCCTGGGGAAGAGCATCCAGCCTCTGACAACATTACCTGAGCCCCAAAAGGAAACCTTTCCAAAAGGAAAAAGGTAAAATTAAGACACTGGAGAAGGAGTTGTTTTGGGCTTCAGAGGTCAGGATTTTGTCTTGGGTTGCTGTGCTGATCTCAGACGTGCCTCATCTCACAGCTTGGGACCCCTTCCTGACTTTTGTTGGATGTACTTCCAGGGCAGTACCTGTGGATCACAACCAAACTCCTGCTGTGTCTGTGCAGAGACGAGGCTGGGGAGCAACTTCACTGACAAACAGGCATTGCAGAGGGGTAACAACAAAAGTGTAGCTGATTTTTTTCCAAAATCTCTGCTTTGCCTCAGCTCACAAAGCAATTCCTAGAACTGTCCATCAGAAAATTAGCCCCCAGCTCAGTCACCACAGAGGGATGAGTGATTTGGTGCCTGATTATTTCTTAGAGGTAGAGTTTAGACACAGACAAATGTTTGGGAGATGCACCTATTTTGAGAGGCCTCTTCTTCCACAAAGATTTGTGTTTACAACATTCTCCACCACCTCTGGGGCATCTGATGAGGGGTGATTTTAATAACACTCAAAGTAGAATCAGTGAAAAAGGCTTGTCATTTCCTTTCCTCTTTAAAGGATAATTTTCTGATCAGTTTTGGGCATTGTGTCAATAAATCCTGTCACATTTCCTTTCATTGCAGTGCCCACCAATACAGTGTTGGCAGACTCATTAGCAAGACAAGGGGCATCACTGTCAGAGGAAAAGGCTACTGAAATGTGAATACAAAGTCTAGCCAAGCATCTCACTCATATAAGCTTGAACTTGACTCATTGCTGCAGGGATAATTGGAGGGGTTTCTCAACACATTATTCAAATTCATGTTGAAGCTGCTTTGCTTCCCACACCCCTCCAGCACCTGCAGAAACCTCTCTGCTGACCCTGAGACCCTTGGTGAGATTCAGGCCAGAGTGTTTGGTGAATGCCAGCTCTTACATCAGTGACTGGCACCCCTTCATGGCTCCCACGTCCCACTTTTAAAAGAATAATTACAGCAATGCTGTGAGTTGAATGACAAAACTCAAAGAAAAATGAACTTGAAGATGTTTCCCTAGCAACTGTGTGCAGCAGCGTTTCCACCAGGCCAACATTACAGCATCACACTCACAAACTTAAAAAAAACCAGACTGAAATCTTTACCACTTGAATGGCAAATGCAGCCTAGCAGAAACCAAGCCTTCCTTGGTCACACCAGCCAGTGCTCAACTCATAATGTGGCTTTCAAGTTATATTGAAAACTACTCTGGATGAGGAACAGCAACAGCTGTGAACAAATGTTCAAGGAGCATAGCAACCTCATGGAAATTAAAAAAAACAAAAAAACAAACCCAACTTAATTTCAGTATTATTAGAATAACTGTTGATTGTCTCTTTCACTTTCCATTCCTGATCCTTCTCACCACTGCATCAGTGCAATTCCAGCACATACTGTCTAATGACTCACCTTTGGCCATCTGATTTTCTTGAAGCAGTGGCTGTGAGTTCCCAGAGGGTGATCCAAGGCTTACTCACCCAATTCATCTCTGTGCAGCCAGTCCTTCCCAGTCCTTCTTGCTCATCCTAAAACCGACTCTTGGAAACAACACATCCTGTTGCAACCCACCCTTGCTTTCCTGGCAGACTCAGAGGTCCCCATTTCCCCTGCATCACCCATAGCTGACACAGTGAGTGATGCAAGCAGGAGGGGGAAGAGGTAACAATCCCATTACTATCCTAACAAACCCATCTCTCTTCTGCTTGCCACCATCATTTTAAAAGACATAGTCCAGAACAAGGCAAACATTTTATGCTGAATCCTGCATTATTACCCTTCACAAAGACAGTGACCATTTCACTCAAGGATGGTTTGAATACTTAGGCACACCGATGAGAGGCTGCTATGATATCATACTTTAAATCTATTGGCAATGGTACATGATTTATTAGTTATACTCTTGAGATTATACCGTATCATCCTGAAAATAATTTTTGCCCACCTGTGCTGAAAATCTCCTGCTCCATCAAATTGGGGTCCAGCTTTTGGACCTTAAACATTCTGAAAATGCTCCCCAGAGATGGCCAACTGATTGCTTTCTACAGTTGATGCATGCTCAGCATCACTAACATGTATTAAATTAGCAATATTAAATAAAAAAAAATGTCTCTTGCATTGTGATTTATAGCTTACCTCCTGCAAGAGGAGAGGCCTTTGGCACACTGAGCCAGAGATGCCTCAAATGCCACCAGTGGTTCAATTTTATAAAAAGTATTTGAGGAGAGGGAAGTGTTCATCAGCATCCACACATCAGTGGTGCAGCTTTTCCCCGTTTGCTGTGTGTAAATGCTCACGCCATTCGTGCTTTCCAGAGCTCTCCAGGTGGCACCAGTGCCACGTACCAGGAAAAGCTCAGCCTGGGGCTCTGCAGGGCAGGGCTCAACAGGCTCAGAGTACCTGAAAGCCTCAGCAGATGAAGCAGGAGGAGGATTGTGCACTCACCCTTACCCCCAGAAAAGGCAGAGCTGCCTCCTACTCAGGGAAAGGTTTGTTCCACTGAGAGGAGCAACCCAGGATAAAAAGAAAGATCAAAAAGCTGAAGCCTCTTCTTGGCAAGGCAATCCTACAGCTGTGGGCTTGCTTTGGGAAAACAGCCCCCCATGGGCTCCTGAGCTGCACACAGGGACCTGAGCAGCCCACGAGACCCACAGCACCTGCACACTTCAAAGGACAAGCTTCTAACACTGCTCCTGTGTGGGTTTTCAGAGGACAGCTTGGAGCTGGAGAAATTCCTGGCCCAGTTATGGCTCAGGCCTTTACATCCTTTGGGCTGAGCACTAGTTTGGTTGTGCATCTGTCACAAACCCCCAATATCTGTAACACTGGATTTTGAGGTGGGATATGCTGACTCAGACCTGGAATCTGGAACCTGCTGCAGCAGAAGCATGTGGGCTATCCTGAGACAAGTCAGGGATTTTGTGTGCAAGGAATGCAGAAAAGCAATTGCCCTTTCCCAGAAAGCAAAGACAAACCCTGTTCCCACAGGAAACCCGATTTCCCCGTTTCACAGAAATCAATGGTGGAACTGTTGGGGCCTCAGGAGAGACAGCTCAGGTCTTTCATGATTGTTTGCCTTCAAAAAGGAATTCTGCTTCTTAGAATGCTGAGCCTTTCTAATTCACATATTTGATTTGCTTCGGGTTTTGTGTTGTCTTCATTCCGTGCCTGACAACAGGGAGTCAAAAGGGGCCAGCAGGGAGTCAAAAGGGGCCAACAGGGAGTCAAAAGTGGCATCTCCGAACCTGCTGCGAAGCCCTGAAACTTTACTGGAGAGTGCAAAGTGAGGGGTGAGAGGAAGTGGCAGGCACATTCCCGATGGAGATCCCCCTCTGTCTGACACCATTGTTACGGAAACTTGAAACGTCGGAAAGGCCAGTGAAATGGAAATGCCGGGAAGCCTAAGAGAGACCATTTGCTCTCTCCTTGCCAGGCTTCTGCAGAACAAAATGTCTGAGTTTGTGCCTTGAGCTTTCCCGGGGTCCTGAAAGCCAAACTCCCTCGTAGGCGTAAAGGTCAGGAATCCAGCAGCAGCGAGGTGATAGACATGAATCCCAGCAGTCGCTTGAGATGCTTACTCTGGAAACAAACTCTCACAACAAAAGTGGCAAGAACAGGAGACCTGATGCAATGGCAAAACAGATGAAAACCGTGTGTTCCATCCCAGGGTGAGTTACCTACAGGGAGTGCGGGAGCAGTGGCTCTGTGTGTTCCTCCAGCTTTTCACAACCACTTGAACCCAGATGGCGAGTGAGGAAAAAAAAAACTTCCTGCATTTTGATGAACTTGTGCAATATGATTTTAACAACACAGGAAGAAATGTCCTTCAGCAGCAAAGCAAGACACCAGATAGAGGTGGTTCCTGGCACAAGGATTTGCTAAGCAAAACAGTGCTTCACCACGCTGCAAAATGAAGTTCTTTTGGACAAAGAAAAGTGTTGAGTTTTTATTGAAAATAGTTAAATTACTCATTACCCACAGTCCCAAATAGAAAGTGGCTTGAGCTACAAAAACTCTGCTTGTATTAATGTCCTGGCTAGCAGATGCACTTCCCTAAAATTCATTTAGATGTCAAAAAAAAAAAATGCGAGCAGCAGAGATCTTCAAAAACTGTGGACTCTAGACACTTCAGTGAGGATTTTCCTTTAAAACAGTACTAAATGTAATAACAATAATAATAGAAAAGTACACTGAAACCCAACTCTAGAGAAGATTTTGTTCCTTTTCCTCCCAAGGGAGAGGCAGGGTGAGGATACCACTAGGCTTTCACATCCAACCCCTTCATGTGAATGATTTCCAACGGGAGCTCCTGTCCTTGCCTGCAGACAAAAGCAGAATGGATCACTGTTGCCAGACCACCTGGGACATGGGGAGGAGAGGAAATTTCCAGATGGGTTTTAAAACAATACATTTATATTTATACAGCCAAAATAAATGTTGTTTTTTTTTTTCTGCGATAGCATTTCCCTTTGCTCTATCCAGACCACCAAGAGAAGGGGGAGGTACAGAACTTCTATTGCATTAATAGTCCTGGTGTTTACAGTTTGGGCTTTTATGAACTTGTGGGAGCTGTTTATTGAGTCATAAACTCTACTAATGGGAATATTATCTCTAAATTATAAAAGTACTATAGTATTTGAGTTAGTTAAAAGAAAGGTTTAAAACAGTTACACACTTACAGTTTATCTCAATTTCCAACATGATCCCATAATGGAAATTTAATTGCTAATTGCTAGCTTATATTGTAGAAGAACTGCAATAACAACACACAATATATAGCCTATAAACATGTCCAGACAGTTCTATATCACCTCCTCTCACTGCTACCTTCTTATATGGTTTTGGGGGGGAAGGGGTTGGAGGGGGTGGTTTTACAATGATTTAATTCCTAAATGTCTCAAATTAGGGATTCTTTGTTAGGAAAGTATTTCCAGCAGTGCTGTGTGTGACAGGTTATAGCAAACTGCCTGCACACACTCAGGTGGCTTCGAACAAATAGGACAGCCTTATGCACATACTTAAATACTTTGCTAAATTAGATTGTCAGAGAGTTCTGACAAAAGAAATCGTAGTTCCATGTAAGTCAACCCAGATATTGCTGTTTACCCAGCTGGAGTGAAGTTTGAGCAAGACCCACCAGGCAGAGTCAAGCTCAAGCACAGTCAGGTCCTCCTGATAAACGCAACGCTGGATCTGCTCATCCTGAGCTCCAGATTATCCCAGGACAGAGATCCTGTGCACTTTCAACCTGGACTTCTGGTCTCATGGACTTGTGATCTCATGGTCTCGTGGACTCTGCCCATTCCACCAAGCTCAGCCCAGACTATCCACAGCTGGCTCATCCTACACATCAGCCACAACCTGCCCATGGGTGGGGAGCAGCCAAGGTCACCCTGCTTGGCCTCAGAGCTCCTCTCACGATGCCAGTGGACCTCAAGGTTGGGACTCCTCTCCCCCAGCAGCAGTGTGAACATCTACATTTAGCTGGTTTCCAACCCCCTCAGTCGGTGCAGAGGGATGGGCAGGGGTATCAGGCATCCTCTAAATATTCCTGTGGGCTGGTCACCCCCTAGGGGTGCTGATCACCCTTCCATCAGCAGTATGGGATCCAGAGAGCAAGTGCATGTGCAGACACCTGCACTGTGACACCTGAGAGCAGGGGATTTGAGTATCACCCAGAGACATTCTAGTCTGGAGGTGGCCTTGTCCCACCTGCAGCATGGCAGCTCTGCAAAGGGTCTTCCTCTTGTCTTCCAAGGCAATGCCATCCTGACAGGTTTGCTTTGGAAGTGGGAGCTCTCTCGAGTGCTGTCAGGTGATACAGTGAATTTTGTGCTGTTACAGATCATCCCACCATGCTGCTTGCCAGGGATCTGCATCAGATTTCGGGCAGGTTTGTGAATCAGCTCCTTTACTTCTCTTTGTTTGTGGCTCTAAATATGAAACTATCCTGATGAAAAAGGAGAGCAGAGAGGACAGATGGCTGAGGTGAAGGGCAGACGAGGATAGCTGGTTTGTTTGTGTGTAATACATACCAGAAGAAACTTCCAGATGATTCAGAAATGACCAGAGAAATATTCAGAGGAAGAGTTCATTTAATGAATCCATGACCTTAATATATTATAGCTATACTAACTTCCTAATCTTGGTTATGCTTCCTGCTTTTAAACTTTACACTGGAAACTGGAAGGGACATGGACCTTTCCCCACAACTCTCTCTGGCTTCATTGCCCAAATCAGGAGTGCTGCTTTTGACTGGGTCTGAGTCACTCCCCCAAACAAACTACAAGAAGAAATTGATGTAGAGTAAACTGTGACTAAAATTTCTTCTTTCCAGCTAGTTTTCTCTCAAATGTTATCTATACTGCCCTCTAAAACCTAAAAATCATTTCAAAAATCTGACTGAGCTCAGATTGTGGTACTTTTTCCCTCCTGATATTGTAAATTCTTCACAAACAAGCCACTATTCTGTCTTTCTCATCGTACTGCAGCTTCATGGTTAAACAGCCTTGAAGAGGAAGAAATTCTGCAAGTGAACATGCAGTTCAGTTGCTGAGGGTACAGGACATTATTGCTTAAAAAACTAATGTTTCCCTCCATGACACCAAATCACAAAATGTTAAAAACTGGAAAATTCTTCTATTACTTGCACGTCTCAAACCACAGGAACACTTAGAAGGGCCCAGCAAGGACACACCTGGTGAATTACTGCTGATGATACATGGACTGCTGCTCTCTGAATGCAGTCAAGTGACTGAAAACATCCAATATTTTGGTTATTGAGGAATTAGTATCCCTGCAGCTTTCCCACTGCAAGTTTTCCTTTGAGAAGCAGCGATGTCTCCTGGGCTAAAAGGACAAAACAGAGAGAGCAGACACAGGAGACAACTGAGCCCAAACTTTTTCCATGAAGTAGGATGAACTCACACTGGCACATGAGGAACAAATGCAGGACGATTTTCATTTATACAGATGAACATCTGCCTGATGCTGATGCAAATGGCTTGACCTGGAAAAATACAGTAGCTGGCAGATGATGAAGAAAATATTTGCCTGGTGAAGAATATCCATTTTTGCCCACAGCAGATGCCCGTGGCTGCCCATGTCCAAGGGGGGCCAGGTGCAGGTGACCACCCAGGCACTCTGAGCCAACCTGTTTGCAGCCATTTCCTTGCCAGCAGCAGCAGCTATTCTAGAGAACTCGGAGCCTCTTCTTCCCAAATGCCAGGCTGAGGAAGCAAACATTAACACTGAGCACGCAGCAGAGCCCAGCCGAGGGACGGGGAGCCGGGGCTGTAACGTGAATCCCTCCGCCCTGCCGGGCCAGCGCAGACACTTGTGGAAAGGAGATACCCTTGGCTGCCCTGCAGAGATCCAGAGCTGAGATTAATGGCAACTGTGGGGGCTGCCTTCCCCTCTGTGCCATGCGTGCTTTAAAGCCGTGGCCTCCTGCCATCTTGAAACATAACCCTGTGGTATTGTCTTCATTCAGGCCCCTCATCAGCAATGTGAAAAGAGAGAAGAAGCTGGTGGCAGGATTAGAGGAGAGGTTGAAATATTCTGGGCAGCATATGCTGTAAGTCACATTATACAAAGAGGATTATTGGGCTGCTCATTGGCCAGAGCTTTCCATTCTGGAAGCCCTGCTGCTTGTAAGAGAGAAAACCTGGTGAAAACTGCCTATAGCATGTCCGACCACAGCATATGACACACTGCTCACAGTGACAAGCAATGAAAATATTTTTGAGGCCCTGTCTGCCCTCTCCTAGGAGATTGTTTTAGGTTTGTCAGCGTTATGCAAAATGCATGGGAAAAAGGGAAAACCAGAAGTGAGACTAATAATTCAGAATGGTATTATAAACCTCCTAAAATTACCATTATCAGATGAACCCATCTCAACCTTAAAACTGAACACATCAGTCTTGGGGAGCAGTTTGAGACCCTCATTGTTTTAGAAATGAGAAACCACCTTTTGTTGTCCAGGTTTAATTTATTCATGGCAAATTATACCCATTTTTTCCTTAAGACACCAATGTTCTTACCTGAACCAGATAATTTTCCTCACCTGGAAACAATGTATTTACAGAGAGAAAGGATATTCATTCAATCTGAGTTTTTATTTTATTACACTAAATAAGTCATGCTCTTTCAGTCACCTTTCTTATCTCCATTGTCTTGGTCACCTTTCCTGCTCTTCTCTGCACTGATTCCAGTTTGCAGTCTCCTTTCTTGACAATGACCAGACAAGACCAGACCATGACTGAATAGACCTATGCACATGGTTTCACATGAAATTAAAAAATATTATATTTCTTGAACTAATTTTTTTTATTTAAGAATGCTTCTTTTGTCTCATACACATAATGAGAAACAAACTAAAGTGAATTGATCTTTTCTAGAAGCTACTTGAGAGGTTCTCAATGTTCAGAGTTCCCTTTTCTTGGAAGCTCTCAGCTGTACAAGATTTCCACAACTGAAATAAATCCTTCTGTAAATTGCATTAATTTAGTACCAATCCCAGTCTTGGTGGCATGTTGTAAAAATATCCAGCTTTCACCAAACTGGCTTCAAACACAAATTGCTGGTTTTTATCCTGACACTGTCCCTGTGGTCAGATATTTCTTGTCATATAAGGAACCATTTTCCTCTTTTGGATCAAAAATCAATTCATGGTCTTGTCTACAACTTGGAGCACTTTACGTTTTAGCCTTTTTAATTTTGAGCTCTGGACACAGACATTCCTTGCCCATTTTATTGCTACCCCTCCTCAGCAGCAGCAACATAATTATGCCTTGTCTCAAGACCTTTCTCACTGCAATAAAGGGCAAAGAGCTTTCAAATGCTTCATATTTTGCCATATGGTACAAATAATAAGAATTTAATTTACATTACCATGCAAAAGTGTAGGAAGGTATTTCTATATAGAATCATAATTGAAAGGGGGATCTCCAAGTTTCCAAAAAATTACTATTGTCTTTCCCTCAGTTTGGGGATTTAGATACATTGAATTCTCATCTTTCTAAATCAAACAATTCCTCCCCAAAATTGTAATTTCAGATTAAAGAAAAAACAGGTTTCTAAGTCTTCCCAGGCACCAGAAGAGGTGCACTGGCTCACACCTCTTCCCCTTCGCCAGTGGAATCTTGTGGATGAAACAGCTCCACCTTCACATCAGCTCTTCCATTCTTCAGAGTGGGGGAATTACTCCTCTCACAAAAGCACAGAGTAAATCCAGATCTAATCATGGCTTTGAGCTGGCATAAGCTTAAAAAGATACAAAAATGCTAACAGGAACTCCATTAAACCATGGAGAAAGAGAAGGGCATCCATGAATTTTCAAAGGCCTAGTTCTGCTACAAGAACGTTGCACACTGAAATTGCACTGAAAACCCTTCTCTTCAGAAATGTCCCAACCAAGTAAAGCTGGGTGGGACTAACCTGAGTCACATCTAAAACAAAAAGCAAGAACTGACAGCTTCTGTGCCGTGCCTGCAAAACATTTGCTTCCACTTTGGAAGGCTATAATTATCTCTGATACCAGAGCAGCTTTATAGTGTGCAAAAACCTTGTGGCATTTCCTCCACAAAATAACCCACTTTGACATGAACAGCACTCGAGCATCACCACGGGGATAGAGCAAAACCACAGCTCTGAGCTGAAGAGCAAGGGAGGAAACGTGAATGGAATGGCATTATTGTGCTAACACAGTCCAACCCAATTTTAAGAGGTCATCCAACAACGTTTGTTTGCAGAACAAAGCAGGGTCAGTCAGATTTTGCACTGTTTGACTCAAAGATTTCTCAATACTTGCAAATTTTCCATGCAACCAGAGAGAGATTAGAGGATCTAGTTTTAATTGTGCCTGTGTAAGTATGACAGAGTGCTGTTGATTTAGAAAGAGTTCCAAAAACACACAAGTATACATCTCTGTTGGGGCAACTAATTAAATGCAATAAAACCTGTATTTTATTTTTTCTTATTTTACAAGAAATGTTTTCTGTATCTCTCTAAGTAATCTTCAGAGCTGAATCACCAATCTTAAATCAGTGCTTTGCACAGATGAGATTATTCTTCCTTGCCAAACAGATCATCCAGAAGAGGAGGGTATCTGATCCCAGTCACAGGAGGGGATCGTGGCAGTTGGTTCCAGATATCTGCCCTCTGAAATTAGTAACCCAGAGAATATCTTAGTATGCAATAATGAAAACAAGAATCATTACAAGATGGTCAACATAAGATTGAATGAGCTGCTTCAGTTCCTCAGACAAATCTGTGAAAAATTTGGTCTTTATACAGCACATCCTATTAAAAGATTACAACATGCACATTCTTATGAATGTTGCAATATATTTTATTTAAAATAATTTCTATCATTAACACTTTTGCAGACATTTTTAAATTAAATAATGCTAAATTTTCTTCATTAAAATCCTAATACTTCAAATTCTTGAAAGTCATCTATGTCTCAACACCAAAAAACATATACAAAATAATGAGATAAAGAAAAGGAATAAAAAACAAAGCCAGCAGAACAAGCACAACTCTGCTGCTGAAATCTATCTGTCAAATACAGGTACTGTAGCCTCAAAATACTGCTATTAATTTGTGGTAAGTCACACACAGAATGACAATTGAATTCTAAAGCTGAACATGATTTAAAACTTTTCCTGTCTCTGATTTTTTCCATTTTGTAGTTATCTCTCTTAAAATATAAAATATTTAATTATCACTTAAGCACAGAATTCATCTGTAAAAACAAAAACTACTCCCTCAACAGAGCCTAATAAACACCATGATCATCAGGACTGCTGAATAAAACATGTGGAAGGGCTTTGATTTTATCTGTACAAGATAGAAAAACTCTTCACAAAGACAAAGCAAAAATAATCAACCATGGAAAGCAGAGCAGACCAACAGCCCTGGGCCCTCATTAGACACCACCAACAGTCAGAGATGCTACAGAAGAAAGACTTGGTAAGTCAGGCAGGAGTGAGGAGTCTGAAGCACTCTCAGGAGTGCCTGAGGAATATTGGTTTAAACCATGCCATGAGTGAACTTGAATTTAAAGGAATGCTGTGTTTCTAAATGGTCTGAACGGGATCAAACACATTCTGTACAATACATTGGCCTGGCCAGAACAGCAAAACGATGTGTTGGCAGAAGGCCTTTGGATTTATCTGTTACAAAGTATTTAAAATTCAGCATAATTGCCTTATGAACCTTCTATTTTAAAATGTTCCACTCAGCACAAGATGGCAAGATCAGATTAGTCTCTGCAGTTTGTTGATACTGCATTTTTATTTACCCTAAGTAGCAGGCTGAAGATATACAAAGCTGATCCATCAGTTCTCTCTGTGCACGCCTTCCAGAGATGTGGTGTGTTATGTGCAGGTTTCTGAGGAGTTCTACAAAATGCAGAGCTATTTTCTGCATATGTGTCAGTGGAGCTTAAAGTATTTTCTGACTACCTCAGCAAGAGAACAGATCATTTGATATGTGACAGTGATATTTGTGGGGGAAGCAGTACTCATTGTCCATGGATAAATACACCTGCTTCCCCTTCTCTTTTTCTTTTTTGTTCTATGAAATGTCCCAGAGATGTGATACTTACTAGACACCTCCTCATCCCTGCCTGACTTCCCTACTTCATCCTAAACTTCCCTATTAAACCTATTTAAAAAATAATTACTTTATGAAAACAAGTACAAATACACAAATATGAAAAGATGTTGTAGTGTGTGTTGGCTAAAACAGTCATGTTAAAGTTGGAGAAATTCTATTCAGCCACTGGTTTTACCTTGGGTGGCTCCTTTTCCTCCTTGAAAACACGGATTTGATTCTCTCTCCAGTTCAGTGCATGAATAAACTTTCTATAGTCTACTTGCTTTTGGTCATCTTCAAACCTGAGTAGAATATCCATAAGATGACTCAAGGTTAAAGGGAATTTTTAACAAAATTATATCATGTTATCTACAGCATACCTTTGGGATAATAATTTTTATACTACTTTATTTCCAAACACTGGCTGGAGTGAAGAAACAGTACAAAATGCCATGAACTCCTATATTATACATTGTTTTCCATATTCTTACACCTTATTATTGTCTCATAGTAGCATTCAACTTCAAGTTTTACTTCATTTCAACTATATTCATTTTAGATTTGAAGCACTGCCCAACCTTTTCCAACACTGTTATCACAGCTTTTGACAAACATAGAGTTGGGATGATCAATGTATGATTCCTTTGTGTAGAAAAGAAACAATTATACAGGAGACCTGTGCTGTAACACAACTGACCTGCTTTATTAAGACTTCTACAATCATCTCCTGAAAATAAGTAATATTTCAAAAATGCTGCTTGCACACACCTTGGGATCGATTTGAAATTGACAAACACACAGCTGACTAATGTATCAGCTAATAGCCAGATTTTAAAATCATTTGGTAACAGGTTCATGGCATTGTTCTCTATTTCTATGGATAAATAGATACACTGGTATCAGTTGTGGCTGTCCCCTAAATGCATGAAGATATATATGCTGCCAGCTAAAGTCTACAGGTACATGTGGAAAATGCTATTTTCCTCCCTCAGATTTCTAAAATCCTTACCCTGCACTAACAAGTCCCATGGGAACAGATTTATAATCCACTTCATCCTTCTGCCATTGACTTGGATGAAGCAGCTTCAGAAACAAAAGTCCTCAATTCAGCAGAACACTGAGGTGATTCAGGCCCTTGGGGACCACTGTTCTTTCAGTGTCACCAGCCAAATGTTGAAAGATACCTTTGGGCTGAAGCTTGAAAAGAGCAGCTGGAATGCTCTGCGATAAATACAGCACTGGCAGCTTCTGAAGGACACCTGCCTCACCCACCTGCAAAGGGGACCCAATTTGGGCACAAAAACATAGCCTGGAAGTGTCTGTGCCTCACTGGGGTCCGTGGAGAGACACAGACACCCAGCAAGACTCAGTATCTCTTATCTGGTGGGAGACAGCAGGTTAAACAATTCTGCCCTGCCATCTGGTGAGACAAAAACTACTGCACGGGAAACAAGCATCTCAGAAAATCATTTTGCCTTGTCCTTAATGAAATAGCAGTGCACAAAACATGGGCCTCAAAACCCTTCAGTCACTGCAGAGGGTTCTAACAAAACTTAAGCATGAAGGCACTTTAAGGGAGAATTTACAGCACAAACTTGAAAAACAATATTGGAGGAGAAATAGATCTGGTGACAAAAATAAACTGCAATAAACTGCAGCTCATCCTTTCCTTCTCCTCCCCCCACACCTTTCATTTAATAGTCATCAGGAAAGATAATAATAAAATATACTGAGAGCCATAAACAGAGATGGCAGCGATAAACTGGAATGTTAAGTACAGTGAGTTATGCTGAAGATGAAAGCAAAGTCAGAAAAGAATGCTACTGCTACCAGAATTAAATGGAGCCTGAAACACTGCCATGAGAAACCCTCCTATGACAGCCTGCTTCTTTATCATAGTTCACACGCAAGTTAACATTTCCATAAAGCCCTACTTTTGGGGAATATATCCAATATACAGGAAAACTACTATTCCCACTTCCAGTGGGTTCTTAATTTAAGGGTTTGGGGTTTTTTAGGGGTTTTTTTTGCAGGTGGCAATAGGGAAAAGAAACAAGTTTTGCATAAAATGTAATAAGACAATCAAAAAGCTTCTACCTCTTGGAAAAATAATGGCACACAGATTGGAATTTCAGAACTATCAGGAAAAATTATTTTTCCTTCTACTATTATGTAGTTGCCTTTTACTCATTGTGAAAAGTCAAAATATTAATTCTACCACCAATATGGTGAACTGTATAAGCAGGATATTTAAACAAAAAACAAGTGAAGGTGTGTAACTACCTAAAATTTCTGTTGAGGCACCAAAGTTGAGGTAGGCATTGCTTCTGCTTTTGACAAAAATTTACAAGGAGAAAAGTCCTTTGATGTGACAGCACTAGTGAGCTGACAATATGGGTCTGAAATTATCTATAACCAAGAATTTTAACATGGGCAGAGGAAATGGGATTCCTAAATCCCACAATTAAATAGCTACAGAAAGCATCTTAAAATACTACTCTAGAATAACCCAGAAAGAAAAAAAAAAAATCTACTCTTTAGATCTTTTTACTGCTGTGACTTATTGTATCAATCTACTAAAAGCACACAGTAGAGATTTGGCACAGAGCATCCACATGGACTGAGGAGATGTTATCATTTTGTGCATTATTAGGACAGAGATGTCATACATTTCAGTGGCTGGAGTTAATAATGCTGAGACAGACAGTGCTCTTCAGAAAAGGAAATTAGATTTGTCTTATCAAGAAGATGCACCAAAGATAGATTTAAACCAACCTTCTCTTCAGTTTTGCCCTGTTACTTCACCAATGCATGGGATTTTAGACTATGAAAGTCACTACTCCATCCCTATCACAGTTTGCAGAGCTTTTTATTTTCTTTATCATTACAGAAATAATCGCACATTTCTGCTTCTAAAAATACATTCATAATTATATACTCCAGATAGGTGAAAAATCTGGTCAAATCACATTATGATTATTCTTGAGGATGCTTTGGTGAGTAAAGGTTACTTACTAATAAGTTTTTCTTTCCCATCAAGAAATCTATACCCCAAAGATTTATGTGAAAGTTTAATGTATATGCAGAGTTTTAAAAATTCCTTCTTCTCAAACAACATTTATTAACAAGTTCATCTGATAATAACAGAGCAGAAGCATCTGCTGCTTTAACCTTATAGAAAAAGTTGGGATTCTTCAGCCTGTTTGATACTCTGTAACACAGTTCTATTGGGATTACACTGTCACAGGTGTACACCTAAATTGTCATAAAGTGCTCATAGTAAAGGACTTGAACCAGAAAGCACAAAAAGTGACTATTCAATAATAATGGCTACCATCTCCTTTTTTTAATTTCTATTTATACTACATTTACTCATGTCTTGAACAACCATTAACTGAACCATCAGCTCACCAACAAATTGAGTAACAGGAATAATTTGTCTGAAGAGGTTCAAATATGAATTCTAGAGAGCCTTTTAATCACAAATGGCATAGAGAGTCCCAGGCAGCAAAGGTAACAAGAAGGCAGCAGAAGAAAGATCTTGTGATCATTTCCACTGCTGCTCCTGCTACTGGACACTTACTGCAGCGGGAAAAGAGGGTTTGCTTCCTGAAAGAAAAAAGTCAGCCCTAAAAAAATCATTACAGGAGGGAACCAGCTAAAAAAATTATTACCCAGCCACAATCCTGGGAAAAAACTGAGTAGGCAGGAGTGGTCTGGCTTGGCCTGTGATTTCAGAACTGGGATGACCATGTAGATGGCCCTCTGTCATCAGGCACTGCTAGCTGAGGGACTGGAGATTCACCTTCAATAACAAGCACCCTTCAGACACCCCAGCAGTGTAGAGAAAAACTACACAGATGCTTTTAATACAAATTTAAAAAACATAATTTAAAAGACTAGGGACCTACAATTAACAACTAAATTAATGTAGAATAATCAACATGTAATGCTTGTAAACTTGTCATCCATTCTTTCTTCACTCATTTTTTTCCTTCCTTATCTGCCAGCTGTTTATAAATCCTCCAGGGAAGGAGCATTTCTTTTTAAGTCCTTGTTAGCATCAATTTAGCATTGCAGTAAATAAAAATAACAAAAAAAAACCCCTAAACTCATTACTTAAGCACTTTGGCAAAATTTATTTATTAAATAAACTTTAATTGTTCATTATGCCTGCATAAATTTTAAGACATGTTTATAATGACTACTGTAGTTTTCTGGCAGAAACAACTGTGTACCATCTGCACTGCTTAATACAGTGTGATTAAATTCTGTATTGTTCTGTGATTTAAAAAGTAAGAGAGAAAATGTTGATGGAGAAAGCAAATATATTTTAACATGCCAGGTAAATTGGAAAAATGTTCATATTGTTGGGTATCTAAATCCTAATATTTCAACATTCCACAATTAAAAACACTAATTTACACTAGATGGACAATACGAAAAGTCTTATGAAACCGTAATATTTTGTGCCAACTCTCCCTTCACTCCATGGCAACTGAGTGGTCTTTGGGTGCAGTAAACAAAGTCTTGGGTCATTTAGAGGTGACCACAAAATTAGACAATAATTTCTAGTCCCATCCTGTGCTTTTAATAAGTGACAGATCATTGCAGTATAATTTACAAATCTAAATAATAAATACTTTCAGAATACTTTCAAAATGGAAGAGTCATTTAGTCCTGGAGAAAGTCTTTGCCACCTAATCTCAGATAGCAAAGCTGAATAAACACAGAGCTTCAGCCTTCAACTATTATCAGATCACATTGTCCAGCATCATTTTATAGCTGAATAGGGTCCAGCTAGTGCATTAGCTATATATACTGGTTTTGTGGGCATCAGTCCAGCAACATTTATTGTACCACTTTCTTCCTTCATGAATACAGATACACAGAATAGATCCACCAGCCCTTGTTTTAGAAATGGAAGGGGAAGGGGAAGGGGAAGGGGAAGGGGAAGGGGAAGGGGAAGGGGAAGGGGAAGGGGAAGGGGAAGGGGAAGGGGAAGGGGAAGGGGAAGGGGAAGGGGAAGGGGAAGGGGAAGGGGAAGGGGAAGGGGAAGGGGAAGGGGAAGGGGAAGGGGAAGGGGAAGGGGAAGGGGAAGGGGAGGCTGGCTGAGGAGGTAACTCTCTTCTCCACCACCTACAGAAAGGACCCACAGCAGCTGAAACCCCATCCAGCTGTCATAAAGTCAGTACCTTGCTAAAGCTGGGTGAAATCCAGCCATTGATATCCTCCCTGTGTTCTAAGCTGATCTCTAATTTTTATTATAGTGTACTGGGATTTTTCTTTTTAACTGCCTATACTCGCTCCTTAGGAAAGTAGAGGTTCAGGGTAAAAAAGCTTTCCCTGGTGTAAATTCACAAAAAAATAAACATGTCCCTAGAGCCCAGGACATGTCAGGCTTGTCTGCTTCTTATCAGAACTGAGTTAGCACATAAAGGAAAACTTCCAGTGCCTTGTTGTGCATCTATTCAAGTTCAGCTCTTAAGAAGTGGAACCTGTGAGAACCCTTTGTCTAATAGGGGATATCAATTCTCCTTCAACAATTGTGTTGGGCAGCTTGGTGGGAGTTCTAAAATATCAGTTGTAGATTACTGTTAAAATTCAGACATTTCTGAAGACTAATGGTTATAATTCAGCATCAGAAGTTATGAACAGCAGTATGAAGAAGCTTTATCAAAATGGATTCCACATGTCTGCCTGACATGGGTCTTTTCCATTATTTACTAAACCCAGATACTTAATTTGCAACTCCTCCTGAAATCAGGAAGTATATTTACCTGAAGCAGCTAAACATGAAAGAAGACCAGACCTGATCCTGTTTCTAATGCAGCATGAAAGCACAGACAAAACATGTGATTTAATGATTTCCCTCAAGGGAAAGAAGAAACCAGTAAATATACATTTAAACCTATTACCAGAAAATCTGGCCAGAAAAACCAAACTCAACAAGACATGAGTATTCAGAACACCACAACTTTCTCTGAACTCTAGTCTTTAATACAAGTGCATGAAACACTAGTTCTTTTCACTTCTATTCCCATTAATACAGCCAGCAAAGCAATTTGTCTCAAAAAAGCTAAATTTGTTATGGAAAAGTAACAAAGCCATGCTAACATTCCTTTGCCTTTTTAAAAATGACAATAAAATACGTTTCAGGTGAGATTAATAGGAGTAGCAAACCAATTTTGTTTACTATTGATGCTGCCTATTTGATAAAGACACTTCATTGTATTCATGTGAGTGTGATCCTTGGAACTCATACAGTGTACTTCCATAAGATTATTGTTTTTATGTCACATCTACACAAAGGAACAACTAAAGCAAAAAGGTGAATCTCATTGAAAATGATAAGTATCAGCAACTGACTCTGGAAAGATTAATTCCACAGAATTCTGCCAAACCCCAGATGATTTACCATGCCAGGCAAAATGAAGAGAAGTTGCTAAGATGGATGAATCTCAGTTGATTATAAATATTCTATAAATAGGAAAGTCTGTGTGTGTGTGTAGGGACAAAATCTGCATCATGAAATGATTCATATTAGATAAATGACAAATTCTGAGGATTTGTCTCTGCAGTAGATATTTAGCATTGATCTGCACCCATGCATGCAGGTCACACTATCTGCCCTTAAGTTACCTGGCCAGCAAAGTTTCTAGAAGACCATCAGGAAGTGGCAACTTAAAGGATTTGAAAATAGTCCTGCAGGTCTCATAAGGCAACAATCCACACCTGCACATCAGAAAGAGAGGGGTGGAAATACAGATTAGATATTTTCCAGGTTTACTTCAAGTGAATGTTTCTGTGCATAAGAAAACACATGAGGAATATCACGATGGAGAAAAAGACAACCAAGTTTTATGAAATTTTGGTATTACAAAGCTGAGAAACTTGAAGGTGACATTGTAGCCTTTCTTATACTGAGATCCTCAGTGACTCTCTGTGATTCTTTATTCATGACATCAGAGAACAAAAAGGGCAAATGAGTCACATAAAGAACCCAAATTCTTTCTTCTTTTTCCCCCTTAAATCACTATTTTTCATCTTTGATTTAAAATCATGTGTTTTGCCCATGAACTAGTATCTGATGTCACAGAATGTTAAATACAGCATCTACAATAAAAAGTCCACATAAAAAATGTAAAATAGACAAAAAAGCTGTCCTCTTCCTGTCTATTGTCAAGTGCTATGAGAAGCCTAACATTACACATTATATTCTTTGGCCACAATATACCATTTGCTCAGTAACAGAGTTTATCAAATAATAGCTTGGGATAAAGAGAGGAAACTTACTTTTCTCGGTCGTTGTACAAAAATACAGCATTCAGTTGTTCAAAATATTCAAAGGCATTTTTCTTTAGTTTGTCTTGAGCCACTGAAAGGAGGAGGAGCAGGTCTATTTGATTGTCGTCTCTCATGCCATAGTGACGTCCAAGAGTCATAATTTCGTGTTCTGAAAATCCTCCACCAGCTACACTGACTATCCAATTTCTATTCATAGAAACAACAGCCTACATTAGTTTTAAGTAAATAAGTTAAAACCAGTTAATAATCACCAATTTTAGGAGAGGATGTCCAAATTTCCTCAGTAGCTGTCTATACATATAAAAATACATCCTAACCACAACTGAAATGTTTTACCAGAGATGCCATATAGCAAATTGCACCAAATCACAAGTTCCCTTGGCAAGAATATATGACAGGAGGCAGCAGCAAGAGCAGCTTACACTTGGATGCTGTAACTGGAAAATCAGATCCCATGCAGGGATGAGCCTGGGATGTGCTCTCCCAAGCCTGTGTGTGCTGCTCAGACAAATCATCCCAACCCAAGGAAGAAGAAATTTTCCTGAGATCCATCTGATGGGACAGTGCAGCTCCCTCAGCTGCTACAAGGCCTCTTCTCAAATCTGAATTAGTCTAACTACTTTGGCTCTATGATCCCAAACATCTGCCTCTGGTGCACTCACGTTCAACCAGACTTTTTAACAAGCAAGTATCAGCATAGGCCTATGTGTCTCAGTCAAAATTAGATTTAATAATATATAATACTTCTGGATAAACTGCATTAAGAATAAACTTCATCAAATTGCTGGTGCAATCAGTGCTGTACCTTGTGATACCCATGAGAACACTGAATCACTGTTTAAACATCATTCCTTGAAAAAAAGTGGGAGAAATGAGTAGTGATGCACAAAGTTCTGGCACAAGACCTAAATGGCTGCCTGGAGAATACTTGAATAGTTGAATTAATCTGATGAAGGATCTCTTTAATATCCACATGTGAATGGAAAGCACAGAAACTTAGGACCCTTCCAAATTTGCAAACTTTTAACCAGGAACATAGATCTTCACTTGCTTGCTCTGAGAGGCTTGTGTGGTCCTGTGCAAATGAAAGGATCACTTCATGTAATATGACTGCACTTACACAACTATTAAAGAAAGGTGAAATACTGTAGTGTCTACTTTGATTCAACTGCTTCTTTTTTAATATTAAATAAATCAGATTGATCTTTTATTTGCAGTGGCAGGAAATAAATACAAGGAAGTGACAAGTTGTTGACAGTAGCAAACCTTATTTGAGATTACACAAACTTAATAACCAAGAGCTGGTCCATCTATTAATATTATCATTATCTTGTCAGTATTATTTTTCCACTTACTGGATATTATTATTTATATTGCAGCAGCATTCAGAGATCCAGTCAAAACTGAAGCCTCCTTCCTGCAGCCTGCAACAAACACCACTGCACACACCAAGAGGACAATGCTGCCTGATAAGCCTGGCACTCCAGTGCTTGGGCTGGCAGAACTGAGGGCTGTAGATAACATCAGCCATTTCCACAGATTGGATTTCCATACATGGCACAGATTTTTCCAGGGTCAGGATTTTAAAAGTCTTTTATTTTCTCAGTCCAATCAGTGACAATCAAATCACCAAAACCTCCAGATAAAATTATTTCACTTGGGAATTAAGGAATATTTTAGTGATTGTGAGGGACTAATGAGTAAGACCCAAGACTCACAAACAGAATGACATCTAAACTCTCCCTGACAAAAAAAAAAAAAAACCAAAAAAAAAACAAGCTTCAATAATTGTTCCCACAGCTTAGCTATGTCTTGTTTTACTTCTTTTTTTTTTGTCCTAGAAGAATAAGACAGATTGCAACCTGAATTTATTACAGAAAGAACAAGCCATAATTAACTTCTCAAAAGAGCTGCTTCTCAAGCTGAATTGAAGATAGGCATCTTTGTTAGAGCCACATGGTTCTTTGTCTCTAACAGAAAATGGTCTTACCAGTAGCTTATGAGAAAAAACAGACTGGATAGGGCTCTGATGCACAGGCATCTAAGTTTTAGTTATTTTTTAATTCTCTTTTTAACAAAGCTTTCAATAGTTTTAATGATAGCTTAGGGGATAGCTTCAGTGTACATACCACATTTATTTCCTGGATGAAGTACTGAAGATTTGGGTTCTGAAAGCAGTTAAAGTAAATTGTATAATTACAATTCTCTTCAGTACATCACACTTATAGATGTAGTTTTACATGGAGATTATATAAAATTATATAGGTAGAAAGGAAGAAAGCTGAATAGCCAAATTCAGAGCACAGTAAAGCCTCAGCTGTATTTAAGATAAGGAAAAAGGATTGTCATTGAAGCTGTCATACAGATAATTGCCTGTACTAAAAATAATCATTTGTTGTTAGTTCTAGTCATCAAACGTCATGGCAGATTAAAAATAAACAGAGATGTACACAGTAAGAAACTGAAAGAAGAAATATTCTAGTCACATAAAAGTATCTTGGAATTTTCATAGATGTAAAGAAGTGCTGTTTTTTCTTGTCATTAAATTTTTTTTTTTCATTCTAAAATAAGATACACAGATAATAATAATGAGAGCCTCTAGATTACTGGATGTAATACAAACTAACAGAAACAAAACCTACTATCAGTATACAGCACAAATGTTCAAGGTTCCTTAGAGGCAAATTCTTGCTCTGGCAGTGTGAACATCCCCTGTCAGACCCCAGGCTTTCCCCCACAGGAGGGATGGGGACCACTAAAGGGTGTTGAGACTGGCCCAGGTGAGCACTGAGGCCCAGAAAACCCTGAGTATTTGGATTTCCTGCTCATGGAGAGGGCTCCTGCATTTTTTCTGGCTGAAAAAAGTCCCTCAATACCACATGATCAGACATGACATGTGTGTCATCTCTCTGTGTCACAGAACAGCACCACCCTAAATTAAACAGTTGAACTGTTCACAGCTGCACAGATTATGTCCATAATTAAATTTACACCAAACTGAGCCTCTTCTGGATGAAATAAAAACCTTTCCCTGCTATTTAAAAGCCCAAACATCCCTTCTACAATTTTGCTTCCCTATTATACAAATGTTCCAAACCTTTGAGTTGCTCTTAGTGCATACACAAAGTTTTGCAGATGATTAGTTCATAATTTGAAATAAAACCATATTTTTTAAAAATTTCAAATAGTTACCTTTTACATAAATTAAAAGCTTTTTCCAGGTGCCAGAAACTTTTTCCCACTAAACATGAACTTTCAATTTTCTACCTTCTTATTCAAGTAATAACATCTACCCTCCTAGTGCAACTAGCGATTCAAAATCTTGCTTCTGCTGAGTAAAATATCTGAGTTCAGATATTTTTGACCAAAAGCTGCCAAAAAATGTGGCCTCTTTCTGTTTAAATCCTACCTTTAAAACACTTATTTTTCATTTTTCAATACCAGCTTCTTTCAATTCCTCCCTGCTTTCACTTTGAAATGCTGAAAGAACCTTCTGCTGACCTATTTCTCCTCTGAGATACTTCAGAAGCAATTCCTGCCTTGGTTACCATTCCTATGGAAATGACATTCCATGCAATATTCATCTACTTACCTGCCTTAGTTATTACAACAGTTCCTAAACAGACAGTGTATTACTTCTGTGAAAACCAAATGCTTCTAAGTCAAGCTTTCTCCTGTTTCACATCATTAACCTCACCAGTACTGTGCCCAGTACAGTTCATACACTCCAGTATTGTGACTGTAGGATAAACTGAAATCATTTTGCATTTGAATATGATTTCCTCTTGCATGTATCTCTACACCTGTTCATTGCCATGTCTGGATCATTGCCAGAATCCAGATTTCTGCTCCCTTTATCTATGCTTAAATTACTACTCAAGTATTAATTATTGTTCTCACTACTGCTTTACAATCTTTTTTAAACATGCTTAGCACTGCCTTCTATAATTTCAACATAGTTAAAATTCTTAGTTCTGTAAAGACTGTCTGCTTTACCAGTGGCTCAAAACCCAAACACCATTTTCAGGAAGCAACTTGAACATTTCTACTTGAATTTCAAAACTACTGTTTGACTCTCATGATGGACTTTTCTTTATCTTTCAGCATATATATTACTGCTGACTTTTGCCCTTCTTCACAACACTCTGTGTCCATAAAAAAGCTCCATAAAAAGTAGACAGGATTTTGATTATGCTTTTCAGCTTACTTGAAACTATCTCCTTTTTTTTGTTTTGTTTTGTTTTGTTTGTTTTTCCTGGAGCATGGATTTACTTTCTTTTGCATACATAATCTCCAAGTAAATTCAAAACAAACCTATGCCACTCCTCAGCTACTGGGCAGAAAGCATCAAAACCCAGGTATGCTTTTATACATTTTGGGGAAGTATGACTTTATTAAATATTAAAACCCCAAATCCACTGTCTTACCTGAAAGTGTCATACCCAATTACATTGGTATGCTCAGGGTCAGTAGTAGCAAATGTCTTTCTGATTTCTTTGGCATGAGATTCAGTCATGTTCTTCAGTTTGTTGAGGACAACAGAAATATCAGCCATGGGGAACTTAAAAGAAGAAAGTAAGATATTGATTATAAAGGCTTGAAGGATAGGATGCCATCCAGAAGGACCTGTCAAGACTGGAGAAATGGGCCCATGGGAATCTCAGTAAGACTATCAATAATATAAACAATTAAATAAAAATAATCAGATCATGCATTCTCAGAAAGTTTAGCACTGCCACATAGAAGAGCATCAAGTTTTGCTTGAAACATTGCATTTTTAAAGCAGAAGTAGAAACATTTAAAGTACAGTTGTATGACTTGGCCCTCATTTTATGCTGGTATATCTCACTGAATTCTCAAGTCATAAATTTCACCATGTTAAAGCTAATTTTTCACCATTGGCTCCAGTGAAATGTTCCAACAAATAGTCTCATTCCTTTTTCAATTACATTGTCTTATATACTCAGGAATAGCACATTGGAAATTTTTTAGGAACCAATTTTACCTTCTGTGTATAAAAATGCTTAAATGTTTATTTCTTCCTAAATAGACCATTAAATCAAATTTGAACTCAGATTAAACAGAACTGAGGCACTAAGTCTTTCAATCTATATTCAAATTGTTGTGTTAGTGCTCTACCAAAGATTGATTCGCTATATGCATTTTTAATATAAAACATAGAAGTATTTAGCCATTAAATTGGGGGTGATTCAAGTATGATTATCTGCTATGTCCTTATATCTGTCATGCTCCATCTAGTTTGAAAAGCACAATGAACTGCCTGAAAATACTTTTCTCCCACTTCTTCCAATAGCAATTATTTGAAATTTGGTATTAAGGACCAGGACATAAAAACTGGGCCTCAGTCCTAACTGTGTTGAAGTGTATCTACTGCTTTGTATCAGTTCAAAGTGAACTAGCAAAGAGTATTTAAAGTCCCTGTGGCACTACCAGAGCAGTACAAATTGATCCAAGTTGAATCAATACATCAGCTCTTGCTTCTCGGAATTGGAGAAGACAATTTCTGCCTATGCCAAAACCCCAGGTGCAGCCCTGGCAGGCAGTGCCCTGCAAGGCAGCAGCTTGGAGCAGCTGGACCAGCAATCAAAGAGTTTTAGAGGCAGCAGCTTTTCCAGGCCCCTCTCCAAGATATTACTTTTTGTTTGGGGCATAAGCACACAGCCTTCTGTAGATCAAGCAAGGAACAGGGAGAAAAGACTGAGCAGAAAGATTCAGAGAGCAGAGTATTTTAGGATGGACAAAGTCTTCTGAATATTTAAGAGCCTTTCTCTACATCATCAAAACAGCTATTTTTACATCTTTTTTTTTCCTAAACGACATATTCCAAACACATACATAGGCATTGAGTATCCGAGCAGCATGGCAATAATTTCACCAGCTTTCCCCCTTCTCATGTAACTCCTGACATGTTTCTAGTCACAGTCTAGTTTGGTTTGATTCTCTTGCTTAACTCAGAGATTATTATGCTGAATTCAATGGAAGTAAAATCCTTTTCTGTGTTTGTGCTGCAGCACACAGCAAAGTTAGAACAATTGATACAGTTCAGAGATGCTGAATTCTCTTCCAGTGATGTTTTGTTTGAAACAGTTCCCCCCAAACTTGGATAATACC
The DNA here is from genome assembly GCF_971803275.1 of Cyanistes caeruleus. NCBI lineage: Eukaryota > Metazoa > Chordata > Aves > Passeriformes > Paridae > Cyanistes > Cyanistes caeruleus. The sequence continues at coordinate 6,776,354 of NC_141703.1, read as the reverse complement.
AGTAGGACTGTGCACAACATACCTGCTCTGCTTTACAAGCAAACCTACACTTTATAAATAAATATTTTTGTCCCTCAAATTGAAAAAACCCCAGAAGTTCTGAAAAGTTCTGAACTAGGTACTTGAAGTTACTTTCAGTCAAGGTGGCAATCAAAATGACAAGACTCCGTGATTTTTCTCTCCCTTTTACATAAAAACAATACAATAAGTATAATTTTGAAACAGAAAATTAAAACTTTCCAACTATCTTAGATAATGTCAAACAAATTTTCAATATTCACCTGCACTATGATTACCAATCAAAATTTCATCTAAATCACCATATGCCTATAGAACTATGGTCAAAATGGCAATTTCCATGAAAAAACTTTCCATATGGATTTCTTTCACCAGTTTTCAGAAAATATACTGATGTGTTCTACTGGAAGGAAATCTCTTGTCTATTCAGAAGGAAAATTATTTGTTTTCTAATTTTAGAAACAACTAACAAATAGCCATTTTTATATTTTTCCCAACAATCTTCCAGCTCTGGTCTTCTCTAGTAATTGCTGAAGTTGTTATGATTTGAGTATGTGATGCCCTGATGAACTGAGGCAAACTTCTGGAGCTCTGGTCAAAGGATGTGAGTGAAGCACCTACCGTCTGGGAGAATCAATCTTTTTTTTTCTACCAGCTGCATTAAAACATTAATTGTGTGAAGAACCTCTCAAAATTCACTTTAAGGACATATTTTCAGTGTTGCCTCTTCCCATTTTGCAGATTTTATTTTGATACTGTACAATCATTTAGTCTGGACAACTAAAGTCTCATCCATTTGATCCAGGACAGTCAATGCAAACAACATTCTAAAGAACATTTACAATCTAAAGATGAGCTCTGTCTTTTGAACAAAAGGTTTGGTTTTGATTCTTCAAGGAGGAGAGACCATCCAGCAGGAAGGAAACACACTGAGTTGTATTTTTGAGGTTTCAGCTTTGTATTTTACTGCTTTAAGCATTTAGCAGCCTTAGCATTTCACATCCACAGGCATTTTGCAGATCATCCTCATTGTTCCAGGGAAGGCAGATGGTGCTAATCCACATTAATTTAAAAAAAATTGCACCATTCTGCTAAAGTATAAAGCAGCAGAGGCACCCTAGCTAGTAATTTATTATTGCTCTCTCCTCTGAAGGCAACAAGAAAAGACAGTAAAACTCAATAAACACTGTAAGCTTAAATTCCTGACTGTGATATGAATTTCTAATATTACAAGGGAAACATTTTGGTAGAAAAATGTGTATGAACCAAAAAAATCAGATCAGGATATAAAATAGCCTCATCAGTAAGACTAAATTGGATGTGTCCACATCTTTACTGAACACTGTTCCAGTCTCCAGATCTCACAGTTACTTTGCAAGGACAGAATAAAAAGGGTGAGACTCTTAGCTGCACAGGATTAGGCTGAGGAGGAAGAATGTCTTAGATTTACAAAATTATGAAGGCGGTGCATAAGGTGAATGGGATCTTCCCCAAACCTCAGAACAGTAGAACTGGCCTTGAAACTAGTGGGAGGCTGGTCTAAAACAGATAAAAGACACTTCTTATATCAGATATTTGTTTTTCATAGCAAGCAGTGAACTTTTCAAGCTACTGCCACAGAAAGTTGTGGAAGATGACAGTATCTGTAGGTTCAGCAAGGGTTAGATCACTCAGGGACAAGAGGTTCATGAACAGCCTCATGAAGGAATAGGCAGGGATATCCCTTGTCACAACCCCTAATGCAGACTGAGTGGATTCTGAGAAAGGAAAAGGGAATGGACAGTAAAGAGTGGCCAGACTTGTGTGCACTCCCAGCTGGCATCTCCTAAATCCATCACTAGACAGAGAGCACTGGGCTGTGAGCTTTGGGTGAAGAAACAATATAAATCATTCTGAAAAATAGATGGATAAACCAGTCCTGAGGGATGATAGAAATTAACAAAGCCTGCTTCACCTCATTTGCATTCTTCTCCATGTAGTTGAACGTGTATTCATCAGCATCCACCAAAAGAAACTTGTGACCATGGAAACAAACTCTGGCTCCAACAAACAGATCCTGAGCCTTGTAGTATTCAGATGGCTCACTCTTAAAGAGTTCCTGCCCAGGCTTCTTAATGCGACTTCTTTCCAGGAACTTCCCACCAGCTATCCCTATGGGAATACAATTAAAAATAATTAATTATGGCTTTACTTGGAACAATAAACCACACACACAAAAAAACATCCAAGACATCGAGAAAAAGATTATTTGTATTTAAATATCACATTTTGCTCTCCAGTTTCCTGTCTCAGAACACTCTCTTCCCCTCCCTCTTGCTGCTAAAAGGACTGTCTCTGCCAGTGTCCACAGCAACAGTGACATTGTGCACATTCTGTACATGTCTCATTTGAATGCCTGCCAAACACCTTCCCTGCTTTGCTTTTCTTTAAAACGGGACAGAAATGTGCCTCTTCAAATCGTTCCCATAACCCCGTCACCAGCCTTGGAACCGGCCCTTGAGAAACCTAAGATCCAAACAATAAGATGCAGGCAATTATCCTTAAACTGTTAAAAGCAGAAAAAGGAAAATAAAAACTACTTTAGAGAGTGCTATCCTATGAAGACTGTGAATTCTGATGCACTGTAATTCTAAATTCTTTTAAAGAGCTTTTGAAATTTTTTAAAAACGTAGGAGTGACATGATACTGTCTTCCCCACTTTATTCTGCCAATGCAATTTAACTGTGATCTGCTCTTTGCTTTGAGAGGTGGGTATATCACATGGTTCCTTTTCACAGTATAATGATTTTATTTGTGTCACTAGAAACTGCACGAGGTACTCAAGGGTGGGTACGATGCTAAAAGGAACATTTCACTTTCCTGTATTAACTTCTGGTGTGCCACAGACTGCATTGTATGTACCAAGCTCTCTGGAAAACCTTCTGTCACATGTTTACTTTCACTGGGATATGTGCCCTACAACAACTCTGAGGTTTGCTTCCTGATGATATTTCAGCTTCCAAGCCAAAAGCCAAGAGCCAAAAGCTTGCTTTAGTAACATTTAATGATGCCTTAATATCAGGTACTGATGCAAGTCCAATAAAAGGCTGATGAACAGTGTAATCAAATGCCTTTTATAGTCAAAATTATAAATGAATGTGAAACCCAAACTACTTATTAAACCAGAGTTTGGAGCAGATGTCTGTCTTAATTGCTTTATTATCACCATAAAAGATAAAAAAAACCCTGCACTATGGTAATCATCAGACCTTGCTTGAATCAAAAAACAATTCAAATAATTAATGTGACTCTAATGTTAACACATTCCTTTTTACCCAGCTATAAAAACAAATAAGAAATTTTTAGGTTATATAATCTTGGCAACTGTTTTTAATATTTAATATGTCTCTGTAAGACTGGAAATTCACTTTTGCCTCTATTTGCCTGCAATTGTGCACTTACATTAGAAACCTACTTCTGTTCTATAATGGCTTTCTAAATGTTACAGATTAATATATTACAAGTGGTACAAAGAAAAATGACTGAAAATGTCTCATTAAGTTAGAGATTTTACACTGAAACCTGATAAGGAGTTTTGATGGAAATCTACAAAAGCCAGGCTCAAAGTACAAAATAAACACCACCACATAAGACCCTCTCCCATTAAGATCAGATCAGAGTTTGCAGGTGTTTGTACAGCTGTTGACTGGGTCTTACACTGAGTAAAAAAGGGGTTGTGATCTTCTTTATGGGGAGCCAAAGCTCTCATGCTTTGATCCCCATCTCAAGAAGTGCTTCAAGATGTCTAGCCCTGTGAATTTCATAGATTTTCAGTGTTACTAATATGAGAGTGAAGTACTTCTCTGAAACCTTCAGGTTGCTGAACCAAAAAAAACTAAGAACAACTTATTACTTCCATTTTAGGATCAGGATCTGAAGCATTGCTTGCCAATTTGTACCAGTTCATGTAAATAAAAAGGTAAAAATAGCCCTCTGCACCTGTGCAAAAAAGGGATGGCTAGGTTGTTATTTTGGATGCCTTACTCCTTTTCCTTAGCCACTACTGCCTGACCTCTACGAAGCCTTCTCATTTTTAGCATTGAAGAAACTCATTCACTTTTCCTTTAGACATGACTAAAATGAGGGAGGGATAGTGAGAGAAAAGAACTAGAAAGCAAAGGAAGGTGGGAACAAAAAACTTGTGCAGAGCCAGGCCTCTTTCCAACTACTGCTCTACTTCCTCCACCACATTCCTTGCCTCTTCAGGGCTGTTCTCACTAAACTCCAATGGCCAGTTCTCAGCCACATCCTTCCATTTCACCTTTCTACCGCCTCTAAAAGTCAGCTATTTCATCCATTTCAACAACCCAGGGAAGTTAGAAGTCCACTTAGAGACATATGCCTTTCATATGTGCCTTGAAGTTGTTAGCATAAATGTTACTACCATTAGTGGGCAAATTTTCCCATTTATTGTTTCACATTTTATTTGACCAGCAGTGTTCAGTGGGCTCCCAGATGAAATCCCAGCACATATTCTCATTTCAAAATAGAAAGAAGGCAGGCAGCAATCTCTGGCCTGGCACTCATGCTTGCTAATGGCTTGACCAGCTGACCACATCTGCTCAGCAGTGCGTGGCTTTGACTCTTCTCTGGGTGCTGTGGGATAAATCTAGAGTCTCAGGTCACAACTATTATTACTGAGTGTTCAAGGCTCTCTGGGGCCTTCTCTAGCTGAAATGGTGAAAAGGAGAACTAGAAGTGACTGAACAGGCAGTACACATGCTTGGGGTCCAAGATTCAAACTGTTCCCTGAACTTCGATTTAACAATGCAGCTGTACCTTTAGCACCCTTTATATCTCTGGACATAAAAAATGCCAATCAAACATGGTCATTTACTGGTGAAGAACTGAGCTGCTCTTGAGCCTCACAGCAGCATTACATATTAAATATATACATAAGTGTGTGTGTGTATTTAGCTGCAACAAAAGAAGTTGCATAAACTTCAGGCCACTGGATGCCAGGAAGTGAGTAAAATATTGATAACAAGACACTGATGCCGTAAAAGTGCTAAATCTTGATGTTGTAGTGGAGCAGGATTAACTGAGAATTCTCATTGAAGTCCTAAGCAGGTACTCTACACCTTATTAAAACACTTCTCAGAGAACTGCTTGTATTTCAGTTGGGGTTGAGGTCCCTCTTTATGCACTTTAATATATTTGGATACAAGCAGAGATACTATCAGAGTTTCTCTGGATTGAAAAGGCACTTCTGAATGTTAACTGCTCTGAAACTGTTAACTCTTGCTGAAGATGTTTAGGGGGCTTCACAGAAATATACTAATCTCTCTAACAGGGTCATGCTTAGCCAAAGCTCCCCCATCTCTCTGAACTACAGAAGGACTTCCTGACATCCTTCCCACTGCTGTGTCCTTCCATCTGTGCACAAGACACTTCAGGACAATAAAAAGATGCTTGAAAATCACAAAACCTTTCATATTCTCGGCTGGAGGCAGCCTAAAACAGACAACAGAGGCCAAAGGAATTTAAACATGACAACATTTGGTGACCATGCTCCAGCAATAGGAAAAATGTAGTCAAGAACTGAGAAGCAACAAAGCATTTATTTGTCACTTAAACACTGCCAGTCTGGCTCTTGGAATTCAGTTCAGTACTGTACACAAACACACATCCAGACTCTAGCACAGGGCAATCTTTCCTCTTTATATGCTCAGCACTCCATGATTAATGGTAAAGTATCTTAGAAAGTGTCACAGCTGTTTGGCTTTTATGTGCTGCTTCTATACAATAAATGCTGTATAGGTTTCATAACATAGTTTTGCAAAACAAAGGATTTAGTCTTTCATTCTTGATGTCTTCTATTTCCTGTCTCCATTTATCATCAGTTACAGTACTGTTCCTGTATGTTATCCACAACAAAAGCAAATGTTTAAAGGTCAGATTTTCAAATTAAAATGTAATAAAAGTTCTAAGTCGTTACACTTGCAGGTCCCAAGGGATATTGTGAAGTACTGTCATGCAATGAACAATGTAATTCTGAGTGAGGAGGATCATGAATTACTGTGACATCTAGCTATGCAAGATAATGCAGCAGGCCTGCTGATGTAATTCCCACTGCATTTAAAAATCCACATCCCTGCTTCTGCTACTGCGGGGTCTGGACACAATGTTTACTGCAAAGTCTAACCTAAGGGGAACTGGGGCTGATTAGAAACATTGCTACATCTTACCTGAGTTTCTCTCTGCATATTCAAAAATGGAAATGGTGTCATCACGCAGGAAGAAGGAAATAATGAATTTACGCTCCTTGTCGATAGCATTGTCCGTGATGAGTTTGGCCCCATAGCGCAGTATGTTACTATCCATGCCATATCTAAAAAAGCAAAGGAATAGATAAGAAATCAAAAACAGAGCATGAGAAAAGTTTTCACCCCTAAGAGATGCCTTCTCCTGAGTTTTGTAACATACATTAATTGTGTTATTACTGCACCAAGAAGGAAAATGGCATAAGATTCACTACTTCATCAAAAACCATTTTCAGCTTAAATTAACAGAACCAGACAGAGTCAGTCAGATAGAAAGGAATAACTTTCAGGGGGAAATTACTTCTCTGCCACAGGTCTGGAATTAATTTTTATCCAAGCTGAGTTGCAAATCAAGCTCCAAGTTTCTTTCCAGAAAATTTATAAAGGAAGAACGCATTTAGGTATGTATATTTTCAAACCAAATTCTGAATAGCAATTCATAGTAAGATTTTCTCCCTCAAATTCAGGTCCACCTGATGATCTTACTAGTTATCTATTTATTAAGTGATTGTGTTTTAAATAATTTGCAGTGTCTGTATGCACATTATCAATACATTCCCAAGAATTTTCTAATTGTTCTCCTTTTGACAAAGGTTCTCCAGGTGAATCTTTAGCAGGAGACTTCGCTTTTTTTGCTTTGGCTTCAACAACTGCTGCCTAATAAACCATTTCATAATGGGAAGTAAAGCAATAAAGCTTTTGTAGTGCTACAGTAAACTGCATGAAATTCAGCAGACCAAAAAAAAAAAAAAAAAAAAAAAAAAGTAAGTATCAGAAAGACAAACAAAAACAAATGTGGATCATCCAAAATTCCTGACTGGTGCCTGGAATAAGATTTCCATCAAACCCCCACTGAAGACAGCAGAGGGAAGGAGCTAGAGGATGGAAGGGTCATATTATTTGCCTTCTCCAAAGAGAAATTTTGCAGAGTTTGCAGGAAATTGGAGTATCATGTCACTGACCCAGGCCTCATGCATCTGTCCCTTAAAAGTCTGATGAGCTGTATATTTTGCTGAAAAAAAATTACACCCACACATAACATTTATCTCCATCACAAAAATACATAATTTTAAAAATTTAAATTATTTTTCATATAAAATACCTGTCTTTCATCAGGAATTGCCTGTAATCCTTGTGGGGAGCCTTCACAACCACACTCATACAAGAGGACAAAGAATCTTCTTCAGAACCAAATCCATTATAAGGAGGAATAATTTTTTCTGGTTTTGGAGGTGGTAGAGTCTTATACTCAATTGGGGTGAAATCCACTACAGCAAAGAGAGTGTGACATATTTGTTACTGCTGTGACAAAGGCATTTTACCAAGGATTTAAATTTCCAATATGAATAGTTATTAGCCTACTTCTTTAGCAGACCACTGATCAAAGTCAAACCAGGATCCCTCCTACTGTTACAGGTTAGAAAAAGACTCCACAGAGCCAACAGTAAAATTATTTCTTCAAGGGTTTCAGGATTTCATCTATAATCCTAAAATGTTTGAAAAATATCATTAAGATACACAGGCAAAAGAAAAGACAAATACAGTTTCAAAATGGGATAAAATAGCAAATTAAAAATTCTAAATTAATTTTTCAGTTTCATCCTTTGAGACTACATGATTAAGTAAATAACTGTCTTATGAGTTTCCTGTCCTGTGCTCTTGGCCAGAGGGAAGAAGTACATAAATAAATAAAATTTTATTCATTATTTAAAACATACATATAAAAAAAGTCTTTGGTACACTAAAGCAAATAACTTCAGCTCGCAAGTCACTACATCCAGAGTTTTGGGAAGCTTTGTTTTTCCTCATTTTCCCCAGACTCAAGTCTTGCCTTGCAGTGAACAGTGGTCCTGACTGTCCCAGGTACACAGCAGGAGCTGTCCTGACTCAGCAGAGGCACATCTGGTCAAGGACCTGCACTCAATTCCCACAGAGGTGCCCTCCAAAAGTGCTGCTTCCCTGATTCTCATTACTCCTCTCTTGGTGAAAACCTTGTCCCATTTGGCCTCTCGTTGCACTCCTGCACTGCCCTTCTGCTGCAGGACAGCTTCCAGTGCTTTCACACAAAACAGAGCTCAGGCTGCTGCTTAAATGAGCTTAATGGAAAAGGTGAGAGGAAAATAAGGAACTTGCATATGGGAGAAAGCAAATGGGCAGATCTGAGGCAAATGAAGACATGAGCCACAGGAAGACAGGATAACTCAGGTTGGACAGGACCTCGGGAGGTCTCCTGCTCAGAACAGGGTCAGCTTCAGGTCAGAGGAATATAAGATTACAGTGTATAAAAGTGAATCGCATGAAATAAAGGGCTCTTTCCTTTAAAACTTAACTTTTCTACCCAGAACTGAAGAGAGATGGGTAAGCTAAACTTGTAGCATGGGTTTCAGTGCAAATTGAGGATGACAAAACTGCTGTCACTTGGAACACTGAACTGGTTTGTGATTAAAATGTTTTAAACATGGCTATGTCAGAAGATCAAAGCACAACACTCCTAGAATCTGACTTGCCTAACAGCAGTGTGAGTTGGAAAATAAAGCAAGCATTCAGATGTCAGAGTTTACCTTTAGCCTGAAAACACAGTGAGTTCTCTCTTAGCCTTACCTCTCAGAAGAATATGGTCTGACTCAAAAAGCTGATACTTTCACCTGAATCAGTCAAAAAGGGGTTTTGCAAAACCACACCAACATTCTCCTCCATAAAAACAACATGTGCCCTTCCTGGGACTTAGAAGCAAAAAGGCCAAGCCCAAAGAAAGACCATTCAGAAATCTTCAAAGTGATTTTCACCATGAAAGAGTATGTGTGTGTCAACATGCACCAAAATCACAGATTCACAGAATCATAGAATGGTTTGGACCTCAAAAATCACCGCATTCCAACCCCCCTGTCATGGGCAGGGACACCTTCCACTAGACCAGATTGCTCAGAGCTCCATCCAGCATGGCCTTGAGCACCTCCAAGATTCACAGATGATCAGTTAGATCATCTGAGATCATCGAGTCCAACCTATGACCAAATATTACCTTGTCAATCAGACCATGGCACTGAATGTTATGTCCTGTCTTCCCTTAAAACCTGCTGGTGACTCCACTGCCTCCCTGGGCAGCCTATTCCCATGTCTGATCACCATTTCTGTGAAGAATATCTTCCTAATGTCCAACCTAAACCTCCCCTGAAGCAGCTTTAAACTGTGTCCTCTCAACCTGTCGCTGGTTGCCTGGGAAAAGAGCCCAAGCCCCAGCTGGCTCCAACCTCCTTTCAGGAGTTGTAGGCAGTGATAAGGTCACCCCAGAGCCTCCTTTTCTCCTGGCTGAACACCTCCAACTCCCTCAGTCACTCCTCACAGGACATGTGCTCCAGACCCTTACCCAGCTTCACTGCCCTTCTCTGGACCTGCTCTGGATGGGGTACCTGAGATTTTTTGGGACAATCTTTTCCAGTGCCTCACCACCCCCACAGGACAGAACTTCCTCTTAATATCTAATCTCAGCATACTCCTTTCAGTGTGAAGCCATTCCCCCTTGTCCTGTCACTCCAGGCCCTTGTATAATCTCTCTCCATTTTTCTTGTCCATTCTCTTCAGGTACTGGAAGGCCACCTTTAGATCACCCCAAAGCCTTCTCTTCTCCAGGATGAACTGCCCAATTCTCAAAGACATTGCCCATGGAGTAGTGTTTCTTCCCTCTAATCAGCTTGGTGCCTCCCCCAGACTCTCTCCAACAGGTCCATGTCCTGGGACCCCAGGGCTGGATGCAGCACTGCAGGTGGGGTCTCAGAAGAGTGGAGCAGAGAGGCGGAATCCTCCTGTCACCTGCTGCCCACTCTGCTTTGGATACAGCCCAGCACATGCTTGACCTCTGGGCTGAGAAGGCACATGGTCAGGGCATGTCCAGCCCCTCATCCACCAGCACCCCCAAGTCCTTCTCTGCCTGGATACTCTGGATCTGCTCATCCTGCAGCCTGGATTGATACCCGGAGCTGTTCCAGCCCAAGTGAGGCACCTTGAACTTGTTCTTACTAAACCTCATGAGATTCCCGTTAAACTTTATGAGATCCCCTATTTGCTAAACATTGTTTGTGACCAAAATACCACATTTTCTCTGCTCCACAGCATGTGCTTGATACAGGCAATTCTTGACACCATAAACAGGAAGCCTGCAAATCGACATTGACGGGGCGAGGATGTAAAACCCAATGCCTACAGGTGCTGAACACTGCAGGTAGTGCACAGGATCCCCCGGCGAGATTCTCCGCTGGATTCCTCTCTGGATTCTCGGCTGGATTCCTCTCTGGATTCCCGGCTGGGTTCCTCTCTGGATTCCCGGCTGGGTTCCTCTCTGGATTCCCGGCTGGGTTCCTCTCTGGATTCCCGGCTGGATTCCTCTCTGGATCCCCGGCTGGGTTCCTCTCTGGATTCCCGGCTGGGTTCCTCTCTGGATCCCCGGCTGGGTTCCTCTCTGGATTCCTCTCTGGATTCCCGGCTGGGCTCCTCTCTGGATCCCCGGCTGGGTTCCTCTCTGGATTCCCGGCTGGGTTCCTCTCTGGATCCCCGGCTGGGTTCCTCTCTGGATTCCTCTCTGGATTCCCGGCTGGGCTCCTCTCTGGATCCCCGGCTGGGTTCCTCTCTGGATCCCCGGCTGGGTTCCTCTCTGGATCCCCGGCTGGGTTCCTCTCTGGATTCCCGGCTGGGTTCCTCTCTGGATTCCTCTCTGGATCCCCGGCTGGGTTCCTCTCTGGATTCCCGGCTGGGTTCCTCTCTGGATCCCCGGCTGGGTTCCTCTCTGGATTCCCTATTCCCGCTCCGGGAGCGGCACCGGGAGCGGCAGCTCCGCGCTCCCACAGCGCCACCCGGTGGCGGCGCGGCGGAGGCGGCGGGGGGCTGATGCTGCTCATCAACGCGAGCGCTAATTTTTTTAATTAGGCAAGATGGAACAGCGTATTTTGGCAGACACAAGCCACGGCTCTTTGCTCAGGTGTCGCAGGCCCTGCCAGAAGCGCTCGGGGTACCAGGGCACCCGTGCGGGACCCCGGCCGCAGGGGACAAGGAGCTCCTGTGTTTACGCGCCGGTCACAGCACATTCACACCCATACATAAGGCATTCATTAGGAGACGCCAAAGCATTTCCCGTTTGTAAACTTCAGCACATGTGGATGAAAATTAGATTTGTAAACTAGAAGGAAATTATAAATTAAGAAGAATAATGTTTTATCCCTGGGGGATATGTTCAATCCCTCACAAGCAAAGCTCAGAAGTTCGGCCCTTTGGTTCCCATCTCATCCCTGAAGTAAAATGATCTTGCATCATTCATAGAATCACTAATTTTAGAAAGGACCTCTGAGTTCACCGAGTCCAATCATTGACCCAGCACTGTCAGGTCTACCACTAAACCATGGGGTAAAACACATTTTTTTAACACTTCCAGAGATGGTGAATCCACTACTTCCCTGGACAGTCTGTTCTAGCTTGACAACCCTTTCAGTCAAGAAATGTTTCCTAATATCCAATATAAACCTCCTCTGAGGCTGTTCCATCTTGTCCTATCACTTGTTCCCCAAGACAAGAAACCAACTCTCACCTGTCTAGGTTCACTAATTGTGTCACCTACATTTTCCAGGATTTTAAAGGATTATACATTCATATTCTTTCCTGTGAATGAGGAAATTCAGAAATAAATTTCCAGGGAGAAATACAGCTTACAAAACTAGTCAAAAACTCATTTCTGGGACTTGTGAAGAGCCAGCTACCCAAGCTCAAAACTCATTTCATCTTTGCCACACAGCATTAGGGCGGAATCAAGACAGACAGCTGGCACTTACATACAAAATGCACTCTTCTCAAGGTGTTCACTGATGTTTAAGGAAATTACCTTTGTCCAGTCTGGAAAAGGAATCAATTCTCGCTTCTTCCAGGCTGTAACATTTTCAGTGTAAATTTACAGTGAGTAGAGAATAAAGTCTGGAATTACAAATTTCTTCTTCTATAAAGAATAGCACAGGTATTTTTGCCATGTGTACTTTCATCCCTTGTTACTGCAGTAACCTGGGGGGTTATTTCACCTCATTTATCAAACATGGACCACATACTTGTAGGTTTCTCACTACATCAAAACCTGAGTGAGATTGGAACAAGCGCTGAGAACAAGAAACAGAAGAGCTCCAGCCACATCTTTAGCATATAAACAATTTGAAGACAGCAAAGCCTTCTTAGTAAGAAAAACTAAATTCCTTAAGAGCAATTTGTTGCCAGAGAGGCAGCATTAAACCAGCTTGAATGAGGTTGTCAGCTTTCAGTTTCAATACACATTCTGAGATTTTGGTATAGAGTGTGAGATTACCTTCTGCCCTCACTGGAGAACTGCAGGAAAACCCTCATGTGTTAGATAAGACCATATTTCAAGGAAGAGCCAAGTGCTACATACTTTGGATTAGAATGATAACTATACTGAATATCAGGGTATGGAAGCAGGAAAGGAATTCTACCTTCATTGGAAGAGGACAGGCACCTCTGAGCATTAGAGCCAGAAACAGGAAAGAGAAATCCCACTAGACTTGGACAAGATAAAGAGATGGTGATAACCTGGGGAGATGGCAGTTAGCACGGCATTCTCTATACATCAGAGATGTATGACAAATAGCTGAGACCTTCTAGTGATAGTCTGCTTCACAACTGAGGTAAGAAGTAAAATACGAAGGCAAAAAAACCACGTCCACAACATTTACATGCAGGGATAAAGAAAACCTAGTGCTCACAGAACTGTCCATTCAGCTGAAACATAACATTGTTTATCCTGATTCAAAGAAAATAGCCATTCACAGTCCTACTTCATGATTATTACAGTTACCTGGGCAAAAAAAGGCATCTGTATATGCACAAGTATACTTAGAAGCTGCTGTTCAGTCTCCACTACGTGTAGTGGGGAGGTTAAACACCAGAGACACTGACCTCTGAGGAGCCTAGTGAAAATTGGCAGCAGGCTTTCATGCCCCGCTGAGGGGAAAGCCAGGAGTCAGCTGTTATCCCTGTTATCCAGGAGCAGCTGCCTGGCCAACAGCACACGGTCCTGCCCCGGCAGCGGGTCAGGGCCGGAGCCTGAGAAATGAGGGGGTGGGAGGGGTGGAGAGCCGGCACAGGAGAGGGATTGCAGGGTGCTGTGAAAAGCCTTAACAGCCAGGCTTGGGAGGTGCCGGGACAGGGAAGAGAAAGCAGTAGGAAAACAGATTTTCTTGGTTTTGTTCCATCTTGAGTAATCTGTTATTTAAGAAAGAATACTTTATACTCTGTGCTTAGTTACTGTATTAAGTGAGGACAAGTACCAGCTTCCCCCCACTGCATATCAGCCTATTTCCCATTTCAGCAGGCTGACCACAACACCTACATGGCTACAGAATCTTTTCTCCTCTTCTGAGGCTGCACTACCAAGAATGGACAGGTAACTTCACACATTAATGAGTTTTCTCCTGCATTCACAGTACTTCCAGGTGACAGCAATGCCATCAGCTTCCTATGAAGAGCATTAGCTACGTTCATCCATGGAAAAACTCTGCTTTCCACAAACATATTAAAATAGGCAAACCCCACATTAGAAAAACATCATGTTCTTCAAGAGAAATCTAAACTATTCTTCATTCTCCTAAAAGGCAAATTCTGTGGGCAAGCAACTTGTGCTGAAACTGCAGACTCAAAAATAAAAGTCAGCTTCTTTAATGGCTTTGGCAGAAGAGTATAAACTGAAAGGGAGTAATGTAAAAATACAATAACGAAACAGCTGGATTGATGCCATGAGGTGCTGAGTACTGTGCCTTAATGTAAGAACTAATTTATCCACTTGCTTACTCTTGCTCAAGTAAATGGTCTCCCTGGACTGGAACTGCAATTAAGTCCGTTCCAGTGTTTAATTGGATCGGAGTGGAATTCTGAGCACTTTGTGGGACTGAGCCCACTGAGAATACCTTGTACATCCACAGACACACACAAAATGTGTAAATCACTAAGAGTAAAAGGTGAGCATTCACTAGTTCTCTGTAAAAACCTGCTTTAAAGCCAAAACCTACCCTGATTTTACTCCTGGTCCCTTCCAGTCAAAAAGTCATACCAACATTTTTTTTTAATCCTTGTGGGGAAAGCAAGAAGGAATTTTACAGCAGTGTGTGAATCCCTTAGCTCTAAGAAAGTATTGCCTGTGAACAAGACAGGTTGCATCAAGATGGATGGTTTTCCATGTCAGCCAGAGTCTCTGCCATCATATATCCTTAAAGGTATGTGTAAAACACTTCCCAATTTCCCAAAGGTCTCAGCTAGAGCACATCTTTGTGTGTTTGGTGTCAACGAGGCAGAGAAACTGGAGAGAGCGCTGAGAAAAATTATCACAGGTAGAAAATAATGGACTATGGAGAAAGAGTAGGTTTTCCCTTAGCAGGAAATGGGCTGGGATGGGGGCAGGGGAGTAAGGTTTTGTATTGCAGTAGTGTTCAGATATGTATGAGGTTGTTATCAAAAGAAGATACTGAGCAGTTGTTCCTCAAGTCCAACAGAGATAAGAGAAAAAATTTACTTTGTCAGTTTACACAAACCAGCTTCAGAGTAGCTTTTAAGCAGCATTTTTAACTATGAGGTTAGGACAAAATACCTCAGGAGGCAAAGAAATCTTTTCTGCAGAACAGGAACAGACTAGACCACCTACAGTCCCAGTTTTCTAGAATTCTGCACATCAGCAACTTCTGAATTCCCCTAACTTGCAAACCACCTAACTTTTAACATCCAGAGACATAAACAGTAATTACTGAGCCAGCATTAGAGGAGGGGAAGGGCCTTTGCATTTGTGTCTCACTTGGTTGCACTGCTTGTTTGATCCAGGATGGTCAGCTGCATTTCATTTATTTCCTGCCCTGAGTAAAAAATCTCCATTCTCTGTTTGGGATAATTTGCTCAGACAGAAGATATTGCTGCCAAGAAGCAGTAGTGGTCTTGGCTGAAGAAATTCCCAGAGCAGAACCCCCTATTTTGCATCTCTAGAGTTAAATTTGCTATTATTACAGGTAATACTATGGTTATTGAACATGGCTTCCTCACACACTGGCAAGATCAGGTTTACTTTGGTACAGACATGCCAAGATATTGTTGAAAAAGCCCTAATGAGAAATAGTTTGCCAAATAAGAAATTTAGTGTTTGAATGGCAATGCTACACCATTTAATTCCCCCAATGCAGCAGACAATCTCTGATACACACACACACACTCTATCTGATCACAAGGTAAGAAAAATAGTCTGCTCAGGTGTTTTATTCCACAGTGGCAGGGAAAAGCCATAGTAGGATTCTTCCAGCCATCTCTGAATAGTCAGATGTTCAGCTATATTTATTGAATGAATAAACTGTCAGAAAATAACTAAGACATTTTTGCAGGAAGATGTCCATGATGGAACCATTAGCAAGTCTGACTGGGGACATTCAAAGACAGATAAATGAAAGCCCCTATTGTTATTCATTTTCAAAATGCTTATCCATAATGGACATGGTTGCTAAATGTTTCCAGAATTTAGCATTGAAACTTCACAAAATACACTCTCTAATGGTCCAGAATACACAAAACTGTATTGTAAAAACCAATAATGTGATAGACTAAAACTGTTGTGTCAGAAAATCTTATTATGTGAGGATTCTGACATCCATATAAAATGAAATATAGCATAAGGGGGAATAATTAAGTTCATTCTACTTATCCACTTACTACATTCTCTTTATTATTTTCTGACTGCAAACACAGCTATTGGAAGGGGAGGGGGAAGGAGAGAAGAAGAAATGACAGTCTATTCATACGACTATTTTGTCACTGTAGTTTTCAAATACTAGCAATACAAATAATTAGGAGCAGAACACATACCTTATATGCTAGTTTTCAATGGACTACAGTATAAGAAAGGCATTCTGAATTACCTGCAAAATTACTGCTTTGCTGCTAACAGCCTACAACAGATTGTTATTGCTAGAGGTTTTAATGAACATATTTTGTCAGTAATAAAATTTGAAGACAGCTCTGGTAAATTTAGAAGTATAAAAATGCTCATAAGGAAAGGATTATTATCACTACTTACCAATTCCATACTTTTTCCTGTAATGTTCTTTAGTGAATTCATCACAATCACAGAGTAATATTTGCCTTCCCCAAACATTAATTACTGCCCCTATTTTCAAGTCACTGTCTTTGTAAAATTCTGGATGCACTGCTCCTGTCTAATAAAAGAAGGAACATTTAATACAACAGTTCCATAAATCTCAGAATCACACAACCTTTCTTGAAACCCAGGTCATTTATTGTGTGTGATTTAACACATAACCTTCAAAGTCCATTGGCAAGTATATTTTACCCCATGTTAAACTCCTTCACTTCTACAGATGTGGTATTTACATACAGTAAAATCTCAGTAGTTCTCATTTGAGCTCCTCTCCAGTGGCAGCACAATTCTATAAATAACTCTCTTTGTTGCAGAGGATAACAACCAAAGAAATTACAAAAACTACAATAAAGATATTCAACAGCTGAAGGCACTCAATAATTTCTGACCTGCAGAATGTCCCGAATGTAATAGCCTTTGTTTCTTTCTGGCTTTCCCAACACATTGAGCAGAGTGTAATTGGTGATGGTGCCTGGATGATATGGAGCAACAGGAGCATTCTGCAAGGAAAGAGACCATCTCTTCAGAAATACGGGTGAGAGTGAAGAAAGAGAACTTTGCTACCTTAGAACCAGCTGGTTTTTTATACACTGGTTGTTATTGTAGTATTTTCTGGGAGAATTTTTAGTAAATTCTAAGATTCGACCACCAAACCTAAAAGCCAAAAGTGTATATTCCAATATATATGTACATATGCCAGAATCAGCATTCAGAATCTTTCTCTCTCTCCAAGGGCAAAGTCTCCTTTCTCTTGGAAGGAAACAGAAAGCAAAGGTCAGCATACCCAAACTACCACATCATTGTCAACATCTGCTCTAAAGGCTCTTATTTTGATTGGTAATAGTTATAAAAACATGCTAAGAACCATCCAGGGTTGGTCCTATCCACTGCACAAACACAGGAGGTTCAAGTCAGCATGATTCTGTTGGCAAGGATGTGTTTGTTTTTCTATTGTGAGTTTTAAAATTACAGTAGTAATTTTTCCCAGAATAATCAAACTTAATATATTTTTATGTCACATTTTTTTAAATTATGAATAAACTGCTGGCGCAGGGTAATCAAAATGAATTATTTTGTCTTACCACCTCTCCTGACCCCTCAACTTTAGATTCCTCTGCTGCCATTCTCAAAATTTCCAGAGGAAAAAGCCAGTCCTTAAAATTGCAACATGCACCTCAGTGGTCAAAGGGGTCTGGTATCATAGAGCCACTGCTAAATCAGCATGTCAGAACACAGGACTTACAAGGTGAGAAAAGTGTAATATTTTGCTGGTAGGTTTTTATTATAAAATCTCATGTACATCTATGGTGTCACAAATAGACTATCAGTGTTAGCAGGAAATGGGGAAATGACTCCCAGTATTTTATTCCATCAGTTAGCTGTTGTTATTCCATCATCAGGATCTGTCTGGAGTGACACAGAAGTGTATCCAGATCAGTAATTTTATAATCATAACAGGTTACAGAGGATACAAACCCTTTGCAGATTTCTCTGAGTGGAGTCTTTCTCATGATTAATGCCCAAGAAAGCTTATTGATGGATTCCTATTGATTTTAATTGTCTTTGCTTAAGGTCCCAAACCCAGAAACTCAATTTTAAGAAATCACACCAGATTTGCTACGAAGCGGTAATGTTATAGAATACTAAAACTGACTTTTCTGAAGGCTGCAAATGTTAGTCATAAATCAAATCTGAATTCACCTCAGTTTTACATAAGCTTATCAATATTAATTAATTTTCTTGTCTTCCATTATTGCAGAGTTTTATTAATACAGCTACCTTAATACATTAATATTGGAGAAAGAAAATCATAGGACATCTCTGTGCCTAAATGCTCCTTTTAATTTAAGCATGACAAGCCTAAAGATATTTTTCCATCATTTATTAATTTATTACATGAGTGCAAAACCTAAATCATGCAATTATGATTAATACTCTGAAAACACTTACAGTCCTAATACAGGACTTTCAAAACAAGGCATTCAATATTTCTTAGTTAGTGGAAGAATTTGAAATTTTCACTCCTCACCTTTGGAAGCTTATCTCTTTTGAGGAAATATGGAACTATATCCCGGCCTGAGTTTTCTGGTAAAACTTCTCTTATATCAATAGTATCATCTGACAAATAATAACGAAGAACAAGTTCCCGTGGGCCAGAAAGCCGCGATTCTGGGTCATTCCACACACAAGAAAACCCTAAAACTTGTCCATCAAACTCCAGAAATTGTTTCAAAGTGTCAAAGCGCTCATAAGGGTGGAAAGGATTCGTGCTTGCCAGATGTCTCTGGTAAAGGAGAAATTAAGAGAAATGTATTTTTAATTATTTACTCCTAAAAACAGGATCACAATTGCATAGTGCTGTCTAACCTTAGAACATGGGTTTAGGATTTTCAAATGACACCACACCATTACAATACATGAAACACAATTTATGCCGTTATCAGAAAAATATTTATGGGGTTGTTGTGCCCTCAGAAAAAAAAAAATAAAAACATGAAAACAATTCTGGATTGGTTTTAATCCTTGTTTTTCTTGAAACAAGGTCCTCTAGATCAGAGAGTTGTTAAATTATGTATAGTACAGATCATATTTTCAAGAAACTGCCTGTGGTAATCAGAAGACTAAAACACCAAATAGCATCACTCTTGCTGATTTACTTCCTTAAAAATTATTTCTTATAGATAATGTGGTCTAAAGAATCAATTCATTATTTTCCCTTTGGTATTTTCTGTTGTTCAACGTTAAAACACAGATTTTTAACTTTTGATTCATGTTAAGCAGTTGCTAGGTACCATGGATGTTTGTTCTCCTCTCAAAGCACATCCAATAGGTCTGATAAGGAACAGCAAATGTTCAACTAAAGATACTTTCCAGGTGATGTGACCTATGACAAGGTGCTTCCTGCAGTCATGGTTCTTACAAAACCAGTAGCACTGGGCTCATCTGGATCAGGATCCAGTCCAAGGACTGCATTTCTATACTGTTAGTTCACATATATAAATGGGGACCTGAAAAGAGTGTTTTTCCTAAGTCAAAATCCACATGTCCAAAGTCCAATAAAAGGGACTAGTTAATCCTTCTCATCTACAAAATTGCTTCCAAAGAAGAATGGTGAAACACATTGATGAGACAATGTAAGCTGAACTGTCTGAAGAGAAAACAATGTTGACTGTGGACAGTTTATATAGTTGCCTAAACTTCTCTTTATCCAGTAACACACCTTCTGGCCTTAAAAATCTGAGAGGGAAAAGGCCCATTCTTTCAGAGCATCAAATCTAAAAATAAGGAGAGCAGAACCAAGTTATTTACCTTCCCAGTGCTCTGTTTCCTCCTTCCTGACCCTTGAAGATGCAACAGGCAACCAAGCACAGCCACAGAACCAGGTAACACCATTGTCATCCATGGAATACCATCTCAAACAATACAGGAGAAATTTCTTCATGGAAAGGGTTCTTAAGCATTGGAAGGGGATGTGGTGGAGGCCCTATCTTTGGAGGTGTTCAAGGAACACCTGGATGTGACACTCAGTGCTCTGGTCTGGGTGACAAGGCAGGGGATTGGTCACAGGTTGGACTTGATGATCTCAGAGGTCTTTTCTAACCTAAATGATTCTGTGATTCTCTGAAATATGAGTCTAAATGGTTTACTGCACTTTCCACTGGCCTCATTTTCTGTCTCATCCCATTCCTTGCCTTCCTTCATACCTTCATTTTCTGGCCATGTACTAGCAGTCCAGTGACAACCAATTTAATTTTGCTCAAAGTAGTCCAGAGCAATCAAAAAAAATAACCTTCCACAAATTAGGCACAGAAAAGTGAAAGCATAATGTGGCCAGAATCTGCTAAATAACTTTTCTGGAATTCCTCAACAACTGAGAACATGAAGACATAGATTTTAGTAATTTTTTTGTCTTCTGAAGGTTTTATTTCTCAAATCTTTTTCCCCTATCCATCCTCTTTAGGGACCGACATGCCAAATTCTTGAATGTATTGCTTGTTGTTAAAAAAAAAAACTAAAATGTAAGTGGGTTATGCAGTACCATACAAAATGTTGACACAGTCTGTCAGTATCAAGACAACTCAGCATGTGTTTATATACACAGCTGTTACCTACAGGGGCTGAGTAAGGGAAAAGAAACCCATGGCCAGGCTGAGTCACCACAACACAAAACCAGATGTATTACAAATGCTGCTTTTCACTGGGGGACAGCACAAGCCTGGCAGCAGAAACGAAACCAACTTGTTGGCCTGAGAGTGCCTCAGTGACATGGAAATTGTCCTACATATCTCAGCCATAGTCTCCTTCCATTACTGCTGCTGAGACCTGCAGCAGTTTCCTTACTGTGAGCACTAAGGATGCCACAGACACGGAGTATTTGCTGCTCTCAAAGGACCAGGCTGGATCTGTCACAACAGGCTGCACATTGTGGGCCAACAGACCTAAGAGTCAGGTCAAGTGCCATTTGCACTCATATTAATCAAGAAAAACAGAACTGAAAGAAACTTGTCATTCTTCCCAACAGAAAACATCACTCCCATTACTACTCCCAGATGAAAACAATAAATAAATAAATTAAAATAATAAAAAAAAATATTCCTGCAAATGAGAATCCAGAGTTGAGAGAATCTAGGAGTCATGAGACTTCTGGAGGTGTGTATGTTTGTGTATATGTGTTCCCAGACACTTACAGAAGAGAGTGGCAAATAAAACCTCACAAGTCTTAAAACTGCAGAACACTGTTTTTTTTATAGCAGAAGAATTTGCTTTACACATGTAAAGAGCTGTTAAAAACATGTAGAGATGAAAGATAACATAATAATAGAAGAAAGGAGTCTGCAGGAAGCCATAGTTAGGCTGGAACAATAATTCCAATTAGATCTTCCTTTAAACACTTTAAAAGTGTTTATTATCATTAGATTAGCTGAAGCAAAATCATAAGCAGAACATGTAAATTACAGTAGAATATGTAATAGGTACACTTTTTTTATTTCTTTTCAGTTTAATACTGAAAGGTTTCTATTATTTTTCCTAATTAATTTTATTCTGCTCTAAAAGGTGTGTGAACACATCAAGCGAAAATTATTTATATAGTACAATGAGCTACATACCAAAATTTTTAAATCCAAGTTTTCTCTTGGGTTTTACTATGTTGAAATAGCTAATTTCTATTTGATATTAAGGAAATAATGTGTGTAATGCATATAACTAATATGCATTCAAATCAAGTTTTAGTCAAATCAAGTGCTCACTACTGCTGCCCCTGCTGACCTTTTCCCGCTCTGTGATGTATGGATCATCTGGAAGGCTTGTAGGAGGATTTAATCTGATTCCTATCTTCCTCAGGAAATTTTTTGTGTACAGGTCACAATCTACAATCTTATATTTTCGACCATAAAGGGTTATTTCTGTGTTGATATTGAAATGATACATAGTATAGAACTGATCCTCATGAGGAGATGGAAGTGGAATCTGCTGCCGTCGAACAATAGTTCCTGTAAAACAGAATAAATTCATGGAATAAATAATATTGGCTTTAAGGATCCCAATAGAACTAAGTTTAGAGAAGAAAAAACCTGCCGTAGCAGGGAAAAAAGTATGACATCAAACTAAACTTCCTTAAGGAGCATATGGAAAGTAGAGAGAGCAGAGGTGATTTGGGATGATTGCTGGTCTGAAGCAAAGAATCCATCTCAAAAATACAGAGCCAGGACCTCACAACCCACAGTCTAACAGAACATTATCCAAAAGAGAAAGGAGAGAAGGAGAGAGGAGAAAAAAAGAGATATTTTAACTTTGACAAAGTAATCACATACTTAAATTTTCTTATTCATAATCTCTAAATGAAAGGACAGTTATCCTGTCAGCATTGCATTTTATTATCTTTTGAAGATTAAACACATTAAAAGACAAGGAAACTGCTATTGACCTATCATCTGTAAACTCTCAAATACATTGATGAAATGGGTGATGCTTCAAAAGTACTCACAGCTTGTGAGCAAGAGACTGGAGCATCTTTCATATGAGGAAAGGTTGAGAGAGCTGGGTCTGTTCAGTCTGGAACAGGGATGACTTGAGGTGGGGAAAAACCATCAAAGTTTATAGATACCTGATGGGAGGGAATGAAGAAGATGGAGCCATGCTCTTCTCCATGGTGTCCATTGACAGGATGAGAGCAAATTAAAAGATACAAAATTCCAGCTGAGCACACAAACCCACTTTTTTACTGTGAGGGTGATCAAATACTGGAACAGGCTCTCCAAAAGGGTTGCAGAGTCTCCATTCTTGGAGATATTTGAAACCCAAAAGGACATGGGCCTGCCTGCGCATCTGGCTCCAGCTGGCTCTGTTTGCAGCAGGGGCATGGACTAGACAATCTTAGGGTATCCCTTCCAACATCAGTGATTTAGGGATACCACAAATATTTCAGAAATAACTTACAAGAATTTTAGAACCAATTTAAGGGGACCTGGGGAGAAAGGGGATAAAGAGAGGCAGAGAAGAAGTGAAAAAGATACCACTGTGTGCTTTGTTTGGCATGTGAAGGGCTTTGTTCCTAGGTTAGTCCATGGAAATTCTTTATTGTTCATCTCCCTATGGACCAATTTGTATGAAATACCTTTCTTTACTACATTATCAGAGTTATTTCTTAAGTTCTAATTCCTACAATGAAAACATATCCTTAATTTTTAAGGCGAATAAAGCAACAAACCAGATTTACTTTATGTTCTCATTAAAATAATTATTTAAGACCCATTCATCATCCTCATGTTCCACATGTTCCAAATCCAACATTCTGGTTACTGACCTTTGACTGTAAAATAAACTTTAACCTCTATCTGCTTAAACATATTAAACACCTATTTAGGATGTATTCTCATGAAAGATGTTAGAAAATGTGGGAAATTGCACATTTTAATGGGATGTAAAACTGCATTGCATTAGCTTCAACAAAAAACATATACTTTAAAATATTTTACCTGATTTTGGCTAATTTTTAGGTCAATCAACAGATAATGGGGTAAGTCACAGCATGCAAATTCTGTTGAATCATCACTTTAATTAAAATATAATGGTTGATGATTTTCTAATATGAGGTGTTCTCAGAGATTATATTCATCTCAGATTTGGTGAATAAGCATCAGCTTGTTTTTCATATCACTTTTAAGGGTGAAACACACATACCCATTTTGTTCTGAGGGTGAAGTAATTCTTTCCTAATGGAAAATGTCTTGTAAAGATAATATCTCTAGCAATCCTTTGCTTTTATTAGGTATCACTGTGCCTGATGTACACATGTAGAGGGTACATTTCATAATGCTGAATGTGAAATTTAATAAAACCTGATAAGCTGAGGTTAGGTCTCATAATTTTAAAATTGTTCTTCCTTCTGGAAAATAGTAAATTTCATCTAGAAATTTGTTGCAAGCTGTTGAAGGATCATCTGAATGTGCAGTTTTCTGGTTGGTTCAGGATGGATTGCTATTTCTGATGGTTCTTTGGTTGTCAGTTTATTGAGCAGGATATTCTACTGCATCACCAAGCACAGATTGAAATATTTGCATCTGGTCAGCATAAAGCACAAAGCTCTGCTCTACCGTGCTCTTGGAAAGGGAGTTGAGGTACTGCTTTTCTCTGACAGTGGTGGTGGCACTGAGCTCCCACACCATAATTTGTAGCTGATCTTCTTTTCTCTTGGGATTTTGGATTATTTGGCAATCCCAGCAGCTGCTTAAGGAGATCTCGCTAGTAGTGAAGGCCTTTTGACAACGAAGCTGGGCAGCAAATGATTTGGTCTCTGCTGCTTCTCTTCTCTGTAGAAGAAATTAAATGGTACCCAGTTTCCTCAGCACAGCTCTCTGACTGCACAGCACAAGACTGCATTAGAGAGAGGAGAGGAATGAGTAATACCTGGAGTTTGTACATGCTCTGCTTGCACAGAAAGGAGGAGAAGCCACCACTATTATTCCTGCAACACAAAGGGTTCATCCCAATAAACAAGGAGGCTTCTTACATTCACTTATTCTCCCTTCCAGAACATAGCAAGGTCATGATTTGGCCACCATCAAATATGGCAAAATCACAATTATTTCAAGGCCTTGGGGGAGGCTTAAACTCTTAGATAATCTGTTATATTGGAGGAGCTGATGCAACTTCACTTTCCCACTTGTACTTTCCTCTTCAGCCAGCCGGCCTTGGGAACACAGCCAGGAGGCAGCTCCACTCTCTTTTTCAGCTGGCTGACCTTGGGGAAACCAGCCAGCTGCTCCACTCTGCTCTGGCTTGCAGGGTCTGGATTGCACTGGAAGCTACAGCCAACCCCATGGGAATAGAAATGACCTTTTGATAATACAGTATCAGCCAGCCACAGTCCTGTTAACTGGGAATTATATGTACAAAACACTTGCAACTGCCATATCTAGCCTGGCTCTCTATGGGAGATTTTTTTTTTATATTGAAAGAGTAATTATCATTCTGGTTATGGAAGAAGCATTTGGAGTTTGTTATGTGGTCAAATTTACCATCCTTCTCTCCTTATCTTGACTTGGGCCTTGTGCACTGTGATTGTCCTGCTGTTTCTTGCTTTGATTCTGGTTTCTCAAGTTCAAGGTCTCTGCATTCCCTTCTCAGTACAGATTTCTTCTAATGTTTCTAATATTTGCCAAATAGCAAGGCAGTATCCAAAATTAAATTAAGTTTAAATTTCAGCTATTTAGTAGCAACCTTGTAAGTCCAAATTCATGTTGAAGTACAGCACACAATTTCATAAAGCAATTTTTAAAGTCACTGAAACATTTCCCACAGATCATTTACTTCATTGCTTTGAGATTTTGATCAATGGTAAAAGAACATTTTCAGGCTTTTTTTTTCTCTGAAGCAAATTTGTTTTAGTTTTGTAAAATCATAACTGAACTTAGAAATTCCTTTGACCACTGTTCCTTCAGCAGATCTTCCAGCAGTCTGTAAACCTCTCCAAATTTCTTTCCACAAAACCACAAGCACTACAAAAGTACAATGGGAAACTACTGCATTTCTCCAGTCCCACCATTCATGGACACCCATTCAGACCATCAAAGTCTTATCTGTGGGTTATGGCACAAGCATTGGTAACCCCATGGCCTCAAGGCATTCACCAGCCAAGATAAGATCTGCCTTTGATCTACCCTGTCACAGCTCTACCTTCTCTGCTGGAAGGCTCTCGAAAACAGCCATTCCAGCTGTCTGATTTACATCTTTTTTGACAGGGCAAACATCCAAGTTAAGGTGACCAGCACCTTCTGCTTTCAACAGTTCAATTCTACTTTATCCATCACTGGCTTTTGCTGTTCCTCCTTCACACAACCTCTTTCCTGCCACTGCAACTCTCCAATTCTTCACACAGACTGAGCCCATCCTGCTCCTGATGTCCCCAGGCATTTTTCTTCACAAACCTGTGCTCTTTTGTTCAGTGCAGTTTGCCTTTTAGCAACCTAAGGTCTCCTACAGCTGAATTCTCCTCTACAAATCTCTGGAATTTTAATTAACTGAAAAGCTGTATTTCAGCAGATGTGCAGAGTGCAGCATAATGGTCAAGATCCTGAACTTCAGTTCAGTTCAGCTCCTCACCCTGTTTAGACCTTTTCTGTAAGATCATGGGTAAGTTTTCATTCCTTTGTGCTTCAGTTTACCAGCTTCACAATGCAGACAGTTACACTCCTGTTGTTCTTGGGCTTAAAAATTCCCAGTCAGGATAAAAAATATGAACAATGTAAGATAGATAGAAAGATAGATAGATAGATAGATAGATAGATAGATAGATAGATAAAATTAAAATAAAAGAGGAAATAGAACAATTCTTTATTGAAAATGGTAAGACTAGCAGTTAATGATTTAATATATAGTTTTAAGAAACATTGCTTCTGTATTCAACAACAAATATCTAGAGCCTTTAACATAATAACTTTGTCATTGGTCTTCAATTACAGAGCAAGAAGTCAAACTCCAAGTGCATGTGAGTAGAGAATCCTCTGATAGGTGTCTCCATCAACTCTTTCACTCTACATCATATTAATATCTAGGACAACAAGAATATTTATGTAGATGTTTATGATAAAGTATAGGCCCCATATCTATGCATCAACTGTGAAGCCCAAACACCTTCCAAATAGTCCTTGGGCCTTTCAATCTACAGTTTTTCTTCCTTCCTAAACACAAACAACACACAGAGCTTCCTTACCAGCCCAGGTACAGTGACAAATAAATTAAATGCACTTTTGAGATCCTGAAACATTTGATTTTAATCCATCAGATTAATATGTTGCATATATATATATATATTTATCCCACAAAGTACTCCAACAATCTCATGGAGACTTTGAAAATATCCTTGAATGGAAGTCTGTGAAAATTTTTGTTTCTCTCTAATACCATTCAGTCAATTTTAGGTCCAGTATCAAAGGTGATTCCAACAATCATTAACACAAGATACAACCAAGGAAACAGGAGGAAATTGTAGCCTTCCTGTCACTAAAGGAACAGGACTAGACTGCCAGGAACATTAGGGTTGAAGAGGCAGCCTGCACCACCCATAGTACAAAGACAATGAAAATAATTCCTTCAAAGGAATCAGCTTTGAATTTGCTTGATCCTGCTCTAAAGAACCTGGCTTCCACCTTCTCTCTCAAAGGCATCACCTCTGTCTCTCTGTACTTCCTTTATCAGTGGACATTTACTCTAAAGCACAAACCCCAGAAGCAGCTGCTCCCACTCTTGGGACACACAAGGAAAACCTAAACACAATGATGTCTCCCACATGTTACATAAGGGTGCAGGGTAGGGGTAAGAGAAAGAGCCCAAACATGAGAAAGCACTTGTCCAGGTAGGAGCAGGATGAGGTTTCATTGCATTCAATTTCAGTCCCTGTTGATGACCCTACAAAACTTCTGGCAAGAACTACTCAACTACTCGGGGACAGCAGCACCTGAAGTACTGGTTTAAGAGATTCACAGGCAATTTTATCCCAGTCCTAACAGTAATGATGCACATAACACCTTTAAATATTATCTTACTCTGTAGACAGAGAAATTGATAGCATCTGCTGATCTGAGAAAAGAATAGGGTAGTTAAATGGTTAACTTATTTTTGAAAATTGCTGTGCTAAGAATGTATAAAATGTACAAAACATCTTTGGGGACTGGGAGGTGCGGTCATCCCAAGACATCCTGCTTCTCTGGATTATATCCCTTGAAAACTTTTAATTCTGGCAGTGACCCATAAAGACCAAGAAGCAGCAGCTGTGTTCCCCCTCTGCAACAGGATGTTGACTGCTAGATCACATTTTCTTAATATAAACCAAGTCAAATAATACCCCAGTAAATCAGCACAGTAAACCCTCCTCCTGAAGTCCTCAAACTGGTCCCAGTGCAGGGATGTGACACTGAGGCAAGGCACCTTCTCAACTTAAGAGGCATCAAGGAAGAATTACTGTGCCCAAAGCACTTTAATCATAAAAGAACCAAAAACCAGAGACACAAAAGACTCTTGTCTTCAATAATGGCAGAGACACTGGAATAGCACAAGAACAATTACAGAGCTGCTGCCACAGAACTCCCCGTCAGTGCCAAGATGGGAGGAGCCAGGCTCAGGGATGGCGATCTAGAACACAAATTGTTTTTGCAGAAGCGACACAACACTGACAAAGACCTTACCATCATATGATTTCAAATTACTACATTAGAGAAAAAATTGTATGATTGAGTAGGGGAGAGGATTCAGCCTTATATAGCCCACATCTTGAGAAACTAAGACAATAAAAATATTCACATCATTCTCTGTAACAAGAAAATTCGGTTACACCTGTGCATTTACACACCACTTTAGCTATAAGAACTCACATTATATATCCTTTGGAATGGACCAAGACTGTACTGAAGAGAGATATAAAGGGGAGAAAAAAGGGTGCCAATAAAAACAGATACCTTGATTTATGCCACTATTTTTCACTATGGGCTCAATCACTTGAATTGTATCATCTTCAGGGTAGAAATATATTTTACAGTGTCTGATTCTATACAGCTCTTGATTTTTGTCAGGCACTTCTTCTTCAAAATAAGCATCAAAACACAACACCTATTAAAAACAATAAATAAATATAAAGCAGCAAAATCCCCAACACTTTTGCAAAATATGTCAAATAAACTTGTATAAGTAACTAAATGTATGGATTTCAGGAGGTAGATTTATTTCTCAGAAATGTAAGACCAGAAATCCACATTAAAGCACATAAATCTAAAATTCTTTGCTTGGCATTTTTATTATCACAACATCTAAGCAGAGATGAAACTCTAAAGTAAAGAAATAAATCAAATACAAAACTATCAGCAGGTTGCTTGGAAAATCTTCCAAACAAAGCATTTTTGATAACACAATGAGCTGCCTAGGTACTGAAGCAAATTTTAGACTGCTATTCAATGAATTACTAGAAAATATAGTACACGATGACAGCAATGGCTTTACCATCAAGGTAAGTGGAAAGAGTTCTTTTTAAGCATATCCTGCAAGTGTTCAAATGAATGGTACTGAAGACTATCAGATAGAAATGACATTTTTCGGGAGGCACTTACAGCTTTGTGATATTGGCATTTCAAAACTTCCCTGCTTCTGCAGTTCAGTGAGTGAGGAAATCTCACAGAGTGTAGCAACTTCTCTCCATGGTCTCTAGCAATAGCAATGATGAAAAAAAAGAAAACCCTTCACAGGGTAGGTGCTCACTGGCCCTCATGCCTGGAGATCCCAGCTCAAACTCAGACACCATTACACAAATTTTGCACTTCTTGATATCAGTTTTTAACCATCAACACCAACGTCAAAGGAACGTGAGAGATGCATCTACTCCCGAGTGCATTATCTAGCAGGATGCTTGGTTTAGTAAGTATGTGCAGGAAGGCACTAATTAAAACAGGTTTCCATCCTGTCCCTCCAACGTATTTGGGTCAAATCACTGTTAATTTATACTTTATTTTCCACACTGATTATATTTAATAAATGAAATTACCTTTACTCTTGATTCACAAGACAACCTGAAGCACTGAAAAACAAACAATTTAGCTGTCCCCTATGTTTCAACAAGCATCTAGCAGAGGATGAGTTGGAAATGTTTGAAATCTGATAAGCTGGCTGAATTCCCTGCATGACAGACACTGGTTAATAGTGTGCACTCCTTTTGCACGTGCCTTTGGGAATCTCAAAGTGCCTCCATGAGTACTGATGGCAGAGATTTTATAACACCTCATACACAAGAACAACCTCCTTTTGGAAAGAGAGAAGTAGCAGCTTGCCCTGAGCACACAAGAGCCATCCTGTGTCCTGCTCAGACTTCTCTCAAGCAGGTTAAATGCAAGATGAGAATAATTCTGTTTCCAGAAATTATTTCAGAGGCTCAGATCCCACTGATTTTTGGCAACGATTGAAGAGTATGACAGACACATTTCTGACATCAACTTTCCTGCACTGTGATCCTCCACCACTAGAAAAATAATATTTAAATTATAACCAAATGACATAACCATTACCTGTTAAACCTGATGGCATTAGATCTTTACACAAAGGAATCTAGAAAACTCAGTTATAGATTGTTTAATTAGTACAATATGCAAGTTTCTGAACAATGTATAGACTTGAAAATAAATTTAAAAATTAATACTTGCCCACATTTTTTAACTGTGGATTTCACTGTTTCATGTATCAAACACAAAAGCACTGGACAAAATATGTGACATACAACAAAGGCAACACAAACTGTCAACCTTGAACATGTCTTCCTCCTTCCAATTGTCTAAACACTGGTGTAGAGTTCCATTTTTGGTGCCCAAATGATCTTTCCTGGCCTCCAGCTACTTTTCTGGAACGACCAAGAGCCCTGTATAAATCTCCTGAACACTCCAGGGGACATAAAAGGTACTATGGTAGAACCACTGCATCCCAGTCGGAACATCTAGGGCTTCAACTGACAAGGACCAGAATTTCATTCCTCATCCAGCTGCTGATAAGCCATGAAATCACTGGAGACATGGAAACTTCTGCACCCTCTTGTCCCTATTGTGACAGTCCCACTAGAATAGGGACATTTGATGAACATACTGTTCAAGAGCTCTGTTTCACCACTAACTGTTCTTAATTTTGTCAATGATCTCTTCTGAGAACAGTTGTCTCACGAGACACCAGCCAGGCAAAGCAGTCTGTTTGCACAGAACTCCAAACTCAATCACATCCTTAATACACTGGATTTATTTCTTTCTCTGAGCACACACCTATGCCCTGGTTTATCCCATTTGAAGAGTTTGTGCAGGTTCTTTTGCACTCACACTTTATTCTCTTTATAATCTTATCAACATGCTAGTGTGTGACTGAAATATATGCAGCACCCAACTGTAATTTTGCAGATCAAAGCAGATGATTTGGGAAGCGTGAGGAGGGGAAGGAACGGAAATGAAGATGACTTACTTTTCATTTTGGAGCAAAGTTAGTCTTAAAAATACTCAAAATGTAACACTTCCTAACTTGAGTCTCATCTGCAGTACAGAACTATAAAGTTCCCATCCCCACTCCTTAAAAAATTAAATGTTACCTATGAAAACCAAAAATACCAAATAAATAAAATATTGAATAAACTCTGTAGCACTTTGCAAAGTGCCACAAAGTTTCCCTGGCACCTGTGGTAGTCAAATTATAAACATCATTTCAAGCCCAGGAGGCCTTGTGTGTGTACTTAATCATAGAAGAAATTAAATTTACACCTGTTTCCTATTAGGCAGGTGAAATTACTAAGACTACTTTTCAGCCTACTTAATAATGAAGTTTTTTTTGTGCCTGTCCTTCTTCCAGTTACTATGGTATTATTGAAGGTCAGCAGCCAAAGTGGGTAGAATTTTAACAGCTTACATTTTAAAAGATAAACACCTACTCAAACCATTTTTCATTAAGTGCATTCTGCTGAGTCCCAAACTGCAGGACAGAACTGCATTCCAGGCTCTTAACTGGGGGAGCTAAATTAGTTGGATAAGTACCCTGTAACAATCTGCCATTAATTCAAACCCATGAGCCCTCCAGAGGCCAATTCTGAACCTGCAAACTCCTATCCTGGACTGCCCTGTGCATGCACAGGTGGATTAGACCAGAAATGGCCAAAGGCCAGCAAGCTCCTGTCACCAGCCAAGGCCAGGACCTGATGCTCACTGGAAGATCTCTCTGCCTCCTACTGAACCCCTCGATTCCACAGACTTGGATCCAAGGCCTGAGGAGGCAATATACCCCTCTTTGTTCCAAGAAGGGAGTAGGAAAAGCAAGTCCAGGTCCAGCTGAAGCCTTAACACCTGGGCACACTGGACCAGGTCATACCCAAGCATGGTGCTCTGTGAGTAATACCAGGGATCTCAGGGGCAAAGCCGACCAAAGGCACTGAGCTGTTCAAACACTTCACATTTTCTTGTTGTGCTTCTGCTCTGCCAAAGATGAATGTGTAATTGTACTCCAATTACCTGCATGGCTTCTCTTATAAAGCAAAAATTATGAGATTTGCCTTTCTTCCCAATATTTAAATACCATAATTATTTAGTCATGCAACATTTCTGCAATCTGCTGAATGATTCCTTTTTCTAGATCATTTTCCTTCCCTGATTGTAGTCTTTTTGCTTTAGAAATAAAACATCTCTAAGTAGAATTTAATGTGAATTTAAACATGGCAAGCAACAACGTGCTACAATATTTCTGTCATCACAAGTTACATTTATTTGTTAACTCTCTAACTTTAAAGGTGTCACTACATTCTCGCAAAACAAAACAAACAAACAAAAAGCAAAAAACCAACCAAACTAAAACAAACAAGCAAAAAAAAAAAACAAAAAAAAAACCCTAATTTTAAATTTTTTAATTCCTGTGTCTGTATCAGATATACTCAATTACACAATAACAAATCATAAAGAAGTCCAAAACAGGACTTTGAGCGTACAAATATGATGGCATGAATCCCAAGTATGTAGCACTCCACTGAGTTTAATGATTCCCAAGTGCCCATGCACACTTCCTCCTGGACTGGAATTTACCTTACACTCATTCTTACCAGATTGCCAAGTAATTCCCTTACTGTCATCATTTTCAGTAAAAAGGTATATGCTGCCCACTCCCTTATTTTTGTTAAATCCTGTAGGAGATGTATTCCAAGACAGAAACATTTTTATATATTTCTGTATGGCATATGTTTATATTAATTGTCCAATATATTAACATAATTAAAAAAAATACCAACCACCACTCTTTTTGTCTATCTAGCAGCTTTTTTTGCATGCACAAAATAATCTTCTCAAATATCTAACTAATGGAATTTCATCCTTATACACTGTCATATTGTAGCTATTCATAAAAAAAAAGGTTTTCTATATACCTGCTTGTCAAATGCTATCCAAGAAGGAGGACTGCTTCCTATTGCTTCAGGAAACATCCTGTTGGTAATTTTCAGGGTCTGACCAGGTAACAGCTCACCTCCTGTTCCACGTTTATTGTCAAACAGCATAGGAATATTATTGGCATATCCAAAGAGCTGTGATCTGTGGAACTTTTCTCTCCCAGTCTGTCAAAAATGCAGAAGAAAAAGAGAAAAAAAAATTTCTGTGTGCTTGTTTTTAAATCCAGAATAGCTGACGATCCAGGCAAGGAAGATTAATCATGCAAAAGTTTCTTTATATTTACTTTACATACAGACTCTAAAAACCTGTAAAAACTGGAATGCTGTGAGTGAAGTGACATTTCTCAGTGGTCAATTTGCCAATCTTATAGATAAAAATGGAATAATATGCCAGTAATTTACCTAGGCTGAGAGACTGGACAGTACTAGATATTTATCCCCCACACTCCTTCCCTGCAATAAGGACTCAGGTACGTGGTAGAGAAAGAATCAAGTCACTCTCAAGAACTGCTGTGAAAGGTAAAAGGGAAAGGCCTTTTCTACAGCACTCCAGAGGACAAATGGAAACAGTTCAGCAGCACTCAGAGAACAGCCTGCTCTTGTTATTTATGTCAAAGATCTTATTTACACTTGCATCCCTGAGTCAAAATAAATCCCTCTGTACTAGAATACACTTGAATTTTGGGAGGCTGGACATGAATCAAAAGGCAGACATTAATTCCATCTGGGAGTATTTCAAAAGAAGATCTCTGTAGTGATTCCTCTATATTATTACTAATTTTTCAGGCAATTAAAGATGGAATGCTTAAAAATATAGGAACAACCAATAGCAAAGAAAACCACCTTCCCCACTCGAATTTCTTGGCTAGAGCTGGAGCCAGTGTTCAAGTGACACAGAAAAGCTTCTGGGCTCACATAAATGTCACTCCTGTCTCTGGGAATGTCCCTCCTAATAGGCTGCCTGCTTTGCTGGCCAATTCCCTGCACTGGAGGCAGCTGGTGTGAGCTGGGCTTGGGCAGAATCCCCTAATTACTCCACACATCAGTCTTGTAGAAGAGAACAGGGAAATAGGAAATACCAGTGGAAAACTCAACTTCCTTACATGAGCAGCAATCTGACTTGTTATCCCCTCTCACTCTGCTATTCTTCCCTTTCTTGCCCTCCCAAATCCTCAAAATACTTTATATGGTTAAGCAGAGAGGGCACCCTGCACTACCCCCTGGCACATCCATTAAGGGGAGAGAGGCTCTCAGAGCTGTGCCCTCCCTCACCTGGGACTGGGGAAGCATGAAGGAAGATGAGGCTGAAGTGGGAGGAACTGATGTTATGAGTGAGAAAAGTAAAGGTAGAGGAAAAGGCTGGACAGCAAAATTTTTCACAGCAGCACCTGGGCAGGATGTCAGTAGAGTAGCAGACAGACAAAACTGCTTCCCCACTCCACTTGGAAGACTGGGCATCATTGCTTATCACATGCATATGTGTAAAGCACTACTCCCTCAGAAGGTGTAGACAGTTCTAAGTTAATATCATAAATCAGAAAATGGTATAAATACTTCTTTTCATGATGGCAACTTTCAAGTGCTCCAAGAAAACATAACCCACTCCCAGCAGAGCAGTTCTGGGAACAAGTGCAAGCAGTAAAGCTGCAAAACCTGAAAGTACTCAAGCAGCTATTTCATTCTGCCAGTATGAAAGAGGAATCTGAAAGGCAAGGAACCAGCCCCATGGAACAGAACTATCAACCCCAGTCTGTAGGAGCTCCTGCACATTGGGGATCACAGTCTGAACTGTTCACCTGCCTCCTGGTGCTCCAAATCCAATGGCACAAGACAGAGTGCTGCTGACACAAATGGCCCAATCACTGCTTCAGCTTAACCTCGCTTAAAATCCTTTTGCACACTACTTTTGCAAGGACAGCAGTAAGAAAAAGAATACTTACTATTTTTACAAATCATTATTTTTAATACCATGATAATCAATGGCTATATCCTTGCTTAGGTTACAAAAAGCTGAGCTAGCCAGTACCCTTTGAAACAGTTATTGCAAAGGAATAAGGTTCACATACTGGGGTCAGAAACAATCAGAGCTATGGAAGCACATCCCCAAAGGAGACACTTTAAAGGTAACCAGCTTTTTGAACAAAGGTAGATAAAAGAGCATGCAGAAAGTATCATAACTTAAAGAATAATACAAAGGCAACAGAAACTTACTGCTCAAGATATAACTCAAGAATAAGAGTTACTGAATAAAAGAGAAAATCAATAAAAGGAAGTGCTTGTATGCAGACTAGGAGCTCATAAGTCCCCCTACCATAGAGCATTGCTCTAGCCAGGAATTTAACCAGACACATTTGCAGGAATGATGCCCAAAATTAAATATTTTATATCAGCACAGCTTTGTGAGCTGTGATATAAAATGTCATGCTTCAGTGTGAGCACTGACATTTAGGTATCACAAGCAGAGCTTCATGTGGTCACCCCACCTCTCCCACAAGAAGTGAGGACAGGTTCTCTCCTGGAATCTGGAACAGCCAGGCACTGACAGGGGCTGGCACCTGCTTTGTAACACATCTGCACTAGGGATGGTTTCTTCTCTCTCCTTTGGGTGCTACTCAATTTCCTTTTGTTTCTTTTTTTAAATAATTTTGTTCCTCTGTAAGCTGAGAAAGAGCTGGGGAGAAGTCATAAAGGAAGGGAGCTTTCTGCATTTATCAGTTCAAATGTACAATAACCACAGTCAAGCTGAATTTTAAAAGGGAATTTTCTAGGCCGAAATATGATTTATACTGAAGGTGCTACAGAACAGATTCACTTTCACAGCAAGTATTTAATTATTTTCTCTCTATTACCAAAGCATGTGTTAGGGAGAAAGGCACAGTTAGTGAAGCACAGTGAGGGTGGCAGTTTTTTTGAGCAAAGGAAAACTTTTCATGTCTTCAAAACTTCTTCTAGAAGTATTTGCTGTTCATATGTTTTTGGGGTTTAGCAGCAGAAGTACGGCAAAGTGTTCAGCAAAGTAATCCAGGTCTGACCCTGCTGGAATTTCCAGAATTTAGGGCTAAAATCACAATATCCTTACAATTTGATATTAAAAATATATGACAAAACAGTTTAAATTCTGTTAAGAATCTTTTGTGTCATTCCTGTAACTTTTTTAGGGTTTGACAAAAAGACTATTTTAGATTCCTAATCATACAATTACTTTTCCCCTTCTTCCAAAAAGCACCTAAATCCATAGACAAAACAATCTCTTCTCAAAATCTGCATAGATAATTCTTTAAAAAAATCCAGAACAACAAAAATAGAAAGTTTAAGAAAAAGATTTGTTATAATTAAGGATCACAAAAGAGAAAAAACATTTGGGAAATTTCAGCTAATGAACTCAGACCACATCTGGCCTAAAACAGTGACAGAACATGCTACCTCCACACTGAACGACCTCCAACAGAAATCTTTTAGAGAGCAGGGAAAGAGCTTGAATGTATCTGCCGTGCTAATGCAGCTCGACTGAACAGGCTGGGGATCTGCTGAACAAAGCTGGACATTTCCTGTGTGGTGAGCCTGGAAAATATTGAGGATCCACTCAACAGTGACAAATACAAAGGTCAGGGTTCTCTGACTTCAGCTCTTTGCAAACTCAGCCCCTGTGGTCCTCGGGGAATGCTGCCTCGTGCTGGCTCCGTCTTGCTCTGTAATAGAGTCACAGCAAACTCCCCAGGGAGCTACACATTCCAGCTGAACCAAACACGGCTGAAAATCTCCCAGCACAGCAGCTGGGAGCCCCTCAGTGAGTGCCTAGAAGCCACATTTTTAACTCAGTCCCAAAGGGAGCTATGGCAGGAGTGGCAGCACAGTTCTGTACCCAGTATCAGTCTGTAAATTCCCACCTTGAGAACAGCAGCTGCACCGTGGATGTCCTGCTCAAACCCTGTATCAGGATGAACTGTGGCATTTCTGAGCTATTCTAGGCTGCTGATAAAGTCTCCTGGCTGCTTCAGCTAAGTGATAGAAATAAATGCCAATGCCACACACCGTGCCAGTCAAATTCATGTGACTGATTTCCAACCCTTTTATCACCCCCTGCTTGCTGCAGAGGTCTCAGGATGTTCAGGGGTTAAGTGGTAGTGGCAAAGAAGGAATGCCCTATGACATTGTTGCCAGCAACTCTGGTGCCACTCTAAAACAATCAAGAAAGATTAATCAACACCAATAGTGTGGATGAGTACAGGAAAGGCATGGATCTATTGCAGCAGGTCCAGAGGAGGGCCAGAAAAATTAGCAGGGGGCTGGAGCACCTCTCCTATAAGGACAAACTGAGAGAGCTGGGGTTATTCAGCCCAGAGAAGAGAAGAATCCAGGGAGACCTTACTGTGGCCTTTCTTTAAGGGGGAGTATAAGAATAATAGGGACAGACTTCTTAGCAGAGCCTGTTGCAACAGCACAAGGGGTTATAGTTTTCAGTGAGAGCTGATGCAGGCTAGGTATGAGGAGGAAATTTTTAACAATGAGGGTGGTGAAACACTGGGACAGGTTGCCCAAAAAGGTGGTGGATGCCCCATTCCTGGAAACATCCAAGGTCAGGTTGCCCTGAGTAACCTGATCTAGCAGGTGTTCTGCTCATGGCAGGGGGATTTGCCTGGATGACCTTTAAGGCCTTTTCCAGCCCAAACCATTCTGTCATTCTGTGATTTCCTGGAAGGAAAAACAACGGATGGATCAAGGAAAGGGCCCAAAATGCAGCCATAAGGGGTAGCCACAGGAAGATTCAGGTTTGGGGGCTGTGAACAGACAGAGATCTGGGGGAGCAGGGCTGAAGGGCGGGAGGTAGTGGAAGGGGTTCAGGGAAAGATGGCCAGGGAAAGAAGAAAGGCCAGCAGGCACACTTATTTATAAAGAGGCTGGCAAATGTTCTTGATCAAGAAAAACTAATGACCTGTTTTGTGGGTTACAGAGCAGCAGAAAATATGTCAGACAGGAAACACAGAGATGGCCACAGTAGCACAGCTGAGGGGAATTCCAAGCAATAAGCAAGGAAGATGTGGAATTTCTACTGTGCCACTAAAGTTTCAACAGATTTTTTTTCAGTTTTTCAAGGATATCATTTCCCCCTGAGATCTATAAACTTATTGTCCGATTCTCTAAGAAATGTCATGGAGGATTGTTGCACAGAATTTTCTGTCTGAGAGGGATTTCAAACATCAGGCAAGAAAATATGCTGGGCATCCAGCACTTGGCAAATCTGACCCATATGAATACGTGTTTCTCACCCTCCTCCTTTGCTGCTGACATAGGCAAGGACATCCATCCAGTACCATAAGGAGCAACCATCCCTGACGTTATCCAGGCTCCAAATCCACAAACTTTTTCTTGCAGTAATAGAGCAAACCTTTTATATGCTGTGTTTCCATCAGGTGCTCAAAATACCTGTATTGTTAGATCTCCTCATCACCCACAAACAAAAAATCACAGGCACTGCTGATGAGCAGCTGATCTTTGGACTTCTTTCAAAGTGAAGGGTTTGGGTTTTTTTTATGGACTTCTGTGTACACAAACTACTGTAATTTTGATTTTGAACACTACCCTAAAGCTCTGATTTTCTGGAGGCAGCCCAGACACCTTATTAAACACATCCAAAGTAGACAGAAGACACATGTACTCCCCTTCCATGCCTTCTGTGCGTCTACAGATGAGGCAGGTGGAAGCATTAGGAGCAGAGACAAGAGAATTTCACTAGGAGCTGTAACAGTAATAGATGGAATTAATACCCTTAATTATAAACCAAAGGTTGATAGGAACAACAATCCCCTGTCCCTTGGGCATCCTTCTTCAGGGAATGTTTTGCCACTGTTGTTTCTGTGGAGTAAGTGATGCTGGTGATGCTCACAGTCCTGACAGGTGGAAACACTTTCTTCCTTTTCAATATATCTATAGCAGGGATACCTTTTTTTTCCTTTAAATATGCTATTCCCAGCCTCTCATTTGTGGAGGTGAGTTGTCATTATTAACTCCACTGTTTCAAGGACTGACAGAAAGAGCAATCTGGAGCCCTAACAAGGGTCTAACCATGGTTTTATAATGTTGTCTTGTGGCACTTTGTGACAGCTTCCACACCTTTAGTTCTCATAACATACTCACTGTATGCACTTCAGCATGGAGTGCTCAACACTCACTGTCAGTAACTCTTCCCAAACATGTGAAGTCAAATTAAATCAATTAAGTTAAATTGAAGTTTGGAGAACAAAAAACCACAGTTGTCCCTGAGCTGAACTATTCTGCTTCCACCCAGCCAGGTACCAATGGCACACATCTATTTCCAGGGCTGCTGATACACCCACTGAGCAGCCACCTCAAGTGTTACACACACAACCAATCCTTAACAAAAAAAATCTCAGTTCAGCAAGAGACCGAGTATACACCACCAGATCTTTTTTTTATACCCCTTCCAAAACAACAGCATCCAGCTGTTTCCAGGGAAGATGCCTAAAAGATCCTCACTGTCTCTAGGCAGGGCATGCAAGAGGTCCTGTTTGCACACACCTGTGCAGTGCTGACACACAGAGTGAGGCTGGGAGTCCACATATTACAACACAATTTCATGCTCCCTGCACCTGGGCAGCTTTGTGTCTACCTGTCTCTTTTCTATCATAGAACTATAGAATGGCCTGTGTTGTAAGAGACCTTAAAGATCATTCAGTTCCAACCCCCTTTTCATGGCTAAGGACACCTTCCACCAGACCAGGTTGCTCAGAGCTGCACCTAACCTGGTCTGGAACACTTCCAGCAGTGGGGTATTGATGTGTTCTATGGGCAACCTTGGCCACGTGTTTATACTGTGAAAACAACAGATTCTCTTCCAGCTATTTTAACATTTTTAAGAATGTTAAAATACATTGTTTCATTTGCCTCCTGAAGGCACCAGCTACAGTGCTGTGCATGAACTGTGCCTTAAAGCCTTGCACTGCTTCATACTACAGAGTGTATTCATCAAATTCCTAGCTATCCTTGATGAAAAATTTTGAAGTAGTGATGGCAGCCTTCTCTTTTGTTTGCTGTGATAAAATTACCATCTTGTCTATTTAGCCTGTATTAATAGTATTGGCAACCCTGAAACAGCACATCAGCATCCCTGTCATTGCCCTCTCTGGCAAAGCCATTTTTGGTTTATGTAGAGGGCATCTGTCTCTCCCTGTTTAGCTCTATTAGAGCTGCAACAAGAGCTCAGACTGCCCCAAAGCAGTCACCAGATCACAGGAGCAGTGAGGTTGGAAAAGATCTCTGAAATCATCGAGTGCAACCTGTGACCGATCACCACCGTGTCACCCAGCCCATGGCCCTGAGTGCCACATCCAGCCTTTCCTTGAGCACCTCCAGGGACGGCGGCTCCACCGCCTCCCCGGCCAGCCCGTTCCCATGCCTATTCAGCCTT
Organism: Cyanistes caeruleus; assembly: GCF_971803275.1. Taxonomy (NCBI): domain Eukaryota; kingdom Metazoa; phylum Chordata; class Aves; order Passeriformes; family Paridae; genus Cyanistes; species Cyanistes caeruleus. Next base: position 6,736,002 of record NC_141703.1, on the reverse strand, counting down.
TCTGGGAAAAAACTCCTCCTGGTGTCCAGCCTAAACTATCCCTGACGCAGTTTTAGCCTCAGCTCCGCCCGTCCTGCCGCACATCACCCGCACCCCGCCGCTGAGGCCGGGCCCGCACCAGGCCCGCCTCGCCTCCACCTGCGGGGCCGGCAGGAACGGCCCAGCCCCGCCCGGGACCGCCCCGGCACAGCCCCTGCGGCCCCGGAGCTCCGGGACAGGGCAGGAGGGTGGGCAGGAGAGCGGGCTGGAGGCTGCCGGGGCAGGCTGGAGGCTGCCGGGGCGAGCAGGAGGCTGCCGGGGCGGCCACTCACGTTGCGGCGGCGGGAGAAGCCGGGCAGCAGCGGCAGCGCCATGGCCGCCCCTCAACCGCTGCCGCTGCCCGGAGACCGCGCGGCCTGACGTCATGCGGCCGTGACGTCACGGGGCGGGGAGGGGCGCGCGGGGACCGCGGGGGCTCATCCCGAACCGACCCATCCCGAACCGCTCATCCCGAACCGACCCTTCCCGAACCGATCCTTTCCGAACCGCTCATCCCGAACCGACCCATCCCGAACCGACCCTTCCGAACCGACCCTTCCGAACCGCTCATCCCGAACCGATCCTTCCCGAACCGCTCATCCCGAACCGACCCATCCCGAACCGACCCTTCCGAACCGCTCATCCCGAACCGATCCTTCCCGAACCGCTCATCCCGAACCGACCCATCCCGAACCGACCCTTCCGAACCGCTCATCCCGAACCGATCCTTCCCGAACCGCTCATCCCGAACCGACCCATCCCGAACCGCTCATCCCGAGCCGACCCATCCCGAACCGCTCATCCCGAGCCGACCCATCCCGAACCGACCCTTCCCGAACCGATCCTTCCCGAACCGACCCATCCCGAACCGACCCATCCCGAACCGCTCATCCCGAACCGCTCATCTCGAACCGATCCTTCCCGAACCGACCCTTCCCGAACCGATCCTTCCCGAACCGATCCTTCCCGAACCGATCCTTCCCGAACCGACCCATCCCGAACCGCTCATCCCGAACCGCTCATCCCGAACCGACCCTTCCCGAACCGACCCTTCCCGAACCGATCCTTCCCGAACCGACCCATCCCGAACCGATCCTTCCGAACCGCTCATCCCGAACCGATCCTTCCCGAACCGCTCATCCCAAACTGCTCATCCCGAACCGACCCTTCCGAACCGCTCATCCCGAACCGATCCTTCCCAAACCGACCCTTCCGAACCGCTCACCCAAACCGCTCATCCCGAACCGACCCTTCCCGAACCGACCCTTCCCGAACCGACCCTTCCCGAACCGATCCTTCCCGAACCGCTCATCCCGAACCGCTCATCCCGAACCGCTCATCCCGATCCGATCCTTCCCGAACCGCTCATCCCGAACCGACCCATCCCGAACCGACCCTTCCCGAACCGATCCTTCCCGAACCGATCCTTCCCGAACCGACCCATCCCGAACCGCTCATCCCGAACCGCTCATCTCGAACCGACCCTTCCCGAACCGATCCTTCCCGAACCGATCCTTCCCGAACCGCTCATCCCGAACCGACCCATCCCGAACCGCTCATCCCGAGCCGACCCATCCCGAACCGACCCTTCCCGAACCGATCCTTCCCGAACCGACCCATCCCGAACCGACCCATCCCGAACCGCTCATCCCGAACCGCTCATCTCGAACCGACCCTTCCCGAACCGACCCTTCCCGAACCGCTCATCCCGAACCGATCCTTCCCGAACCGATCCTTCCCGAACCGATCCTTCCCGAACCGATCCTTCCCGAACCGCTCATCCCCAACCGACCCATCCCGAACCGATCCTTCCCGGGCTATGGCCCAGGGGGTGCAGGCAGGTCCTGGCTTTCCTCTGCAGGACCCCCGGCCCCACCAAGCGCTGGTGGTGCCTCAGGGGCCCAGAGTCAGCAGTAGCAAAGTAGAAATAAATCCCTTCCTATTTATATATATAAATTGAGTAATTCTATAAATAGATCTCAATATTATATGTTTATATTATATATAATTTATATTATATAATAATTTATATATTTTATTATAATATAAAACATAATATATAAATGTATAATAATATATAAAATATATATAACATACATGTATATAATATTTCTTACACATCATTATTTACTGAATGCTAAATACATATTAAATGTATTAACACGCACTAAATAAATTCCTTCAATTTTTCAGGATTACTGGCTATTTTCATCGCAAATCTCTCAGAATTTAGAGAAAAGGAGGCTCAAGGGTGACCTTATGGCTCCCTACAACTCCCTGACAGGAGGCTGTGGCCAGGTGGGGGTCAGGCTCCTCTCCCAGGGAACAAGTGACAGGAGGAGGGAACACAGTCTAGAGCTGTGCCAGGGGAGGTTTGGGTTGGATATCAGAAGGAATTTTTTCACAGAAAGGGTGACAAGACATCGGAATGGGCTGCCCGAGGTGTTTAAGGAAGGCTGGATGTGGCACTCGGGGCCATGGTCTGGGTGACAAGGAGGTGATCGGTCAGAAGTCACACTCAGTGATCTCAGAGGTCTTTTCTAACCTAAAGGATTTTGTGATAATTTACCTCAGGCCCAAAGCTTCGCCTTGTCCCGTTGCTCTGTCCCATCTGGTGAGGAGCAATGACCTCACTGGACATGGTGCCCCCCAAAAACCTCTGGAACGGGGGTCACAGATGGGCCAAATCCCACCGCATTTGCCATTTTCTGCACCAATTAATTTTTAATGTTTTTCGTTTTGTGACTTTTACACAGCACATTTTACTCTGGGGCCCTGTCAAGCTTGGAGGAGGGGGAGGTGAATGCTTTTACAGCTTTTTGTTTGGTTTTTTTGCATTTTAGTCCATTGGGATGGGGAAACTGGGTCAGTGGGTTTCCACCTTCTGGTTTCCCAGTGCTGTACTACACATCTGCATTTGCATTTAGTGTGGAAAGGTAAACATTTAAAATAAATTTTAATTGAAAATTAGAGAAACCATCATTTTAATCACATTCATTTTGTACAGTGGGTGGTATTATGCAAAAATTTAAATTTCAAACAGAAAATAGAGTGAGAGTTTCTCACGGATGGCTGGTGGGGGGAAGGGCTTTTTCTTTCTTTAATGGAAGTAACATTTTCCTTGTTAATAAGGGAGGATGCATTCCAGATCACTTCCAAAGCCAGTTCCAGAGAGCAGCAACCGTGCTATGTTATGTTCCTCCATTTTTACACAAAGCTGCTCATTAATATGGGTTTTATTTTAGTTAGACTACTTTTTACAGAAAAATTACTTTATGGATAAAATAACTTAAACCTAAATATTCCAGTTCTGATCTGCCATCACCCTGTCTCAGAGGAGCTGTACTCCAGCTGCTGAATGTCCTTATTCTCATGGATGGAGTGGATTTCCCCTGCCATATTTCATACTCTATGATGCATCAGACCATGAAATTCCCATAATGTGTCATCCCTCCTCCCCCAAACAGAGGCTCGTGGAACAGCATGGGAGATGTGTTCAGTCTGAGCAAGCCTGGGAGAAAGCCTGGGAGAGACTCCCCATCCAGTCCCCAGGGATTATTTGTGCAGAATTCACTCTCTGAATTGGAATTTCGCCAAAAATGTTCCAATTTCCAAAACTGTCATTAATGGGAAAATTATTTTGGGGTTGTTTTGCTGTTTTGTTTTTTTTTTTTTTGGAAGGAAGGAAGGAAGGAAGGAAGGAAGGAAGGAAGGAAGGAAGGAAGGAAGGAAGGAAGGAAGGAAGGAAGGAAGGAAGGAAGGAAGGAAGGAAGGAAGGAAGGAAGGAAGGAAGGAAGGAAGGAAGGAAGGAAGGAAGGAAGGAAGGAAGGAAGGAAGGAAGGAAGGAAGGAAGGAAGGAAGGAAGGAAGGAAGGAAGGAAGGAAGGAAGGAAGGAAGGAAGGAAGGAAGGAAGGAAGGAAGGAAGGAAGGAAGGAAGGAAGGAAGGAAGGAAGGAAGGAAGGAAGGAAGGAAGGAAGGAAGGAAGGAAGGAAGGAAGGAAGGAAGGAAGGAAGGAAGGAAGGAAGGAAGGAAGGAAGGAAGGAAGGAAGGAAGGAAGGAAGGAAGGAAGGAAGGAAGGAAGGAAGGAAGGAAGGAAGGAAGGAAGGAAGGAATTGGTATCTCCTGTTTTATTTTTATGGCTCTTTGTGTAACAGGGTGGTTGAAATGCCTTAATATGCCCTCTGATATTAATAATAAACTTGCTTCAAGGTTTCAGTCAGTACAGGCAGAGGCTGCATGTGAAAAACATGCAAAGGAAACAGGAGCCCTGCTAGAGGAAGGTCAGTGAAATGCAGAGTATCAGTAGAATCCCAGTGCATTTCCAGCAGAAAATCCTGTGAGTTGTCCCTAAATCCTCAGGTCAAATATTTCTGCACCTCTGCCTCCCCCAGTAAAGAAGCCACAGGGGGCTGTGGAGAAGAGGAGCATCTTCCTTGTGCACCGAACCACCACTGCAATTTGATGTTTTCTACCAGTCTTCAATCATTTTGTTTTCTTTCAAATGAAAAAAAAACCCATATATATATATATATATATATATATATATATATATATATATACAATCTGCTTTAGAACACAATTGCTTTGCTTCTTTCTACATTACCTTCTCTTTGGGGTTTCTCTCACATGTTTATCTTTTTTGTTCCTTGCTGTATTCACTCAGTAGTACAGACCGAATGAAAACAAATTAATTTTAATGTCTTTTCTGGGAAAAATGAAAGTACTCCAGGAAAACCAATTTTGATAAAAGCTTTTTATTAAATGAAGATTGTTAATGACAACAACAGTAAGCAGTTGGCAGTAGTAAATTAACTGTGTGTTCTGACTACTCTGCAGATGATAGTGGTGGATGTACATAGGACTGCATTAGTTGTAGAGTTCAAAGAAGAGAGAAAGCAGGAGGGAAGCTAAAGCTGGGGGAAACATGGATAGCACTGTTTTTGTGATAAAAAGACAGCTATTCTACTCTCTTTGTGTTTGGATTGAGTTTTACTGGCAAACTTGAAATGAGTAGGGGAGAACAAATTGTAAAGTGAGCCGCCTAAAATTTTCCAAAGTGGATTAATTAAAAAAGAAAAAAAAAAAAAGTTGGCTTTACTCTGCCCAAATGCTGCTGGCTCCAGACTTAGTCCATTTGTCTGAGTGGAAGGCCAGGTCTGACCAAGTTCTGTCAGTTTAGAGGAGGAAAATTGAGAAAGGAGACCAGGAAGGTTTGACTAAAATCAGCATAATTTAGTGTTGCTTGTCTGTGAAGACATGTCTTTGCTTCTGGCATGTGTGTGACTTATCCTCTTCCTGGGACTGGTTTTACAGGCCAGGGTAAGGCTGGGCTGCCCAAAATCAGATTGTTCTCAGGTTTCCCAGTTTAAAGTGAATTATGACACTATGTGGATCATCATACAACACACTAAAACCTGATGCAAAATTGAACTGTGGCATACACTTAATTAGGTACCAGAATGGAAAATTACAACCTATTAATACTTCCTTAGGCTTGTCTTAGAAAAATACTGAATGCTGTAAGAGGCATTGCAGAATTCCCAGAGGGGATTGGGTTAGGGGAATCAAACACAGCCCTGCCTGTGGCCAGCTCGTGTTGGGGGAAGGAGGGCAAACCCCAATGTGACTGTTCATTGTGGTGCACCATGGGCCAGCTGCTACCTTCAGTGAACATTCCTAGAAATATTGATTCCTTATGTTTTCCCATGTCTTTTATTACCTCATTCAGTTGGTTTTACCAGTCAATGAAGCCCATGAAGATAAATTCTTCGGTGGCCAGAAGACAATGCTGAGACCACAGTATTGGGCTGCAGCTGTGGAGTGCTCCAGACAAGCCACATGGGGGAAATGTGGCACCTTTGTGGCCGTGGATCTGTGCTGGCCATGTACCACATGGATACTTGAGCAGCATCCCTGCAACTGCCTCCTGCCCCAGGAAGGCAAAGTGGAAAGAGGAAATTTCCACATACCACGGCCCTGTAACCTTTTCCTCCTGGTGATGCCATGGGGGAGAGGAGAACAGAAAAACAATTACAGCCATTTGGGTCTCCCTGGAAGGTTTTCTTAGCTGGAATGATCTTTCCATGGCCAATTGCTCCAATTCAGCCTGTTCCACCAAGGCACATTTGCACGAGGCACCCCATGAGGTGCCCTTTGGGGACAGAGGTGTTGGGCAGGGGTGAGGGATGGGGGCACAGAATCCCCACAGCTGCTGCCTGCCTGGCACAACCTGTGTGTGAGGGGCCCTGCAACAGCCTGGTTCTCCTGTCCTTGTGTTCCCACCCCATCACCCCACCCCACAAACTCCTCAGCCCATGGAAACTTGATGGAAGAAGTGCTCTGTCTCACACAACAAGCTTGGTGGGCAAGTTTCACTTTGCCTGTTTGAAGTGTTTTGAAGTTCCTACTCATCTGATACCCAGCTCTTTTACATAAGGTGTGAGCTTCTCAGGGGATATTTGCAATCAGCCTGACTTCCGTGTCATGGAAGTCAGCGAGACTATGAGGGGCTGCTTCCCTGAGTCTCCCACACTTCTGAAAGTACTTGAAAAGAGAAATATTCTGGGCCTGGTAGATACCTTTGAATTGCCCCCGCTGCATTTATTCAGTGAGATCTGCATCAGGGAGTAGCTGTTCAGTTCCTCTTCACCCTCCTTATGTGGGCTGATTTGAGATGCAGGCACACTAGTAAAATGAACCTGACAGAAAAGCCTCTAATTTTATTCAGAAGGGAATGCAGATTTATTTTTTTTTCTTCTCAATTAAGATATAGACATGCATTTAATACAGCATGCAGTAGGTGCTGGGAAGAGTTGGAAAAACTTGTAAGTAAAACACCTAACACTGATGGGAATGAAGTATGAATATGGAGCTTGGCAGCAACGTAACCACACGTCAAAGTGCAGCTGAGGCCTCCCAGCTGTGTGTCACCTCTGCAAGAGCCAGGCAGTGTCACCTCTGCAAGAGCCAAGCAGTGTCACCTCTGCAAGAGCCAAGCACGCCTTCCTTCCTCCAGATAACATCACTTTTAGGTGAGGACAAATCACTTGGGAGCACAAACCCCCGAGGCAGGGAGGCACAGGGACTGTCACAGCCCAGACAGTCCCAGGGAAGTCAGGGAAATGCTTTTGTCACTCAAGTGCAGCACCCAGACCCCTGTCAGATACTGCAGAATGAGTGGGGAGCTGCTTTCATCGGGACAATAAAGGAGGGAGGTAGAAATTCCCTTCCTGACTGTACTTATTTTCCTTCCTTCACTCCTGACCTGTTTGGGATGTCAATGGGACTGTACTTAGGCAGGTCAAACATTTCCTGATTTTCCTCTCACGTTGCCCTTCTGACAAAAACGAGGGGTTTGGCTCAGCAGAAGTGTTAATACACCTTTCTTCCTTTCCACCAGGTGTGTAACTTGCCAGCAGCCTGACTCTCCATGCCCATTATCAAAGCTCTCTCATCCAGCCAAGGAGGTACTACAAGCCCCTAAGAAACCCCAGCCCTGGCTCTGTTCAGCCAGACTCACCAGTCTGCTCCCTTCTGCCTAGGAAAATTCTGTCAGCATTTCCCCAAGTCTTGCAAGTTGCCTTGAGGATATGCCATCAGCTGAGGCTGCATGACTGATCAATTCCTCCCTCTTCTCCCATCCTCCATTTTCAAGCTTCATCTTTGTAGCTGATGGATAAAACAACAAAAAAAAGCCCCACCAACCATATTAAAAATTCCCATGGCAATAGATAGGTAGATAGATAGATAGATAGATAGATAGATAGATAGATAGATAGACAAATAGATAGATAGATTATAGTCAATTACCAGAAACTGCTATTGATCAAGGCTGGTTTAGAATTATACTTGCTTTCACGATCAAGCTTACAGTACAATTTGCCCTGCATTCATCATCTATTTCAATCAAAATGAGAGGGGAGGCAATGCCACTTATTTTAAATAAAAAGCTTTCAAGCTATTCTTGCAGGCTGCTTTGAGGATCTAGGACAGATCAAAGCTGCTTTGAGAATTCATCCATTCTGCTTCAAATATGATAGCTCATTGTCCATAGGAAAAAAAATTAAGGCAGTATAAGTTTTCAAAGCAGCAAGTGGATTCTGGGTTTCCAAGAAGTGGTCTTAAAATTGGTGAAGCCTGCCAGGATAATAGCAGTACAGGAGTGACAGTAATCCTCTCTGTCAGAGAGACCAAGACATTGGCAATTGCAGGCACTACACCAGAAATCGTTTCTTAATCAAGCCCTGTCTTAATGATAGCTGGGTCATCTGTATGGATCAAAAGTCTTGGTCAATACCAGCTTCTCAAAAGTGGCTGAAACCAGTCAATTATGAATAGGTTGGGAATTGAGGTTTACCCCAAACCTAATTCTTTTGCTGATTAGGACCTTATTCTAACTTCCAGCCTAAGGGCACTCTTGGGAAACAGATCCTTTTGATCCTTGTTTTGGCATTGTCCTTTGAATAATGTATCTTTTTTTGCCATCCAATGCCTTCTCCTTACATAATGGTAGATAGCAATCAAGTCTCCCTTCAGCTTTGGCCAAGTTTAGTGAACCAGACATTTTGGCACACTGCCTGTGTGATAGTTCATGTTTCTCCTGAAGTCCCAGATCTGCTTTTTTCTCTGCCTGTCCCAGTCCAAGTGCATCTTCCTTGAATAAAAAGCAGCAATGCACTAACCTAAAGGAGCTCTCTCTCACCAATGTTCCAGTTACTCTCATCTCTGCTTTCCTCTGCTATGTCTTCTCAATATTTCTTTTCAATATTTCTTTCCCTGCCTTCCTGCTTTCTTGGATTTTGTTCTTCCTCCTGGCCCTTCTCATTCCCACTTGTTCTGCTTCCTTTCTTCACTGCTGCTTTTCCCATAGAAGGCCAAAATAAGTGAGAAAAGTGTCGGGTCCTCCTTTCCAAACCTGTTGATTGAACATGCTGAAGAATAAGTGATCTGCAGGGAATAGGATTTATTGGGTTGTTAGCTTGAATGGAGACGTCTGGCTCAGCCTGTCGAGTCAATGAGCACAATTTCTCTCTGCATGGCTCCACTGCTGCTCTTCCTCTCTCTAAATGCACTTTGAAGGGTTTTGCTTTTGTATCAGTGTGTGAGGAGTATGGGTAAGACCTAATTTCAGGGATGGGAGAAGCAGACTTCACTATATATCAGAAGTGGTTTCATGCCCTTATAATACATTTTTCAAGGCAACTGATCCTGATGCTTCATGGCTAACTTGGCTTCCATCCACTGAAATCAGAGCTTCTGTCCTGGTGGGGTTTTGTCTCTTTGTTTGGAGGCAACCTGTAATAGCACAGAAAGAAATGTCTTCACCTGGAGTTCATGTTGAGCTTGTAGCTAGTTCTTTTTATGAACAAGGTGCCTATTTTGCATGTTTCTCCCATAAAGATGGGGCAAACTCCAGATCCTGTCAATGAAAGGATAAAGAAGGTTTAAATGAGAGAAGATACCCTTCTACTATGCCACACATTTGCTGGTCCCTAGCACATTCCATACCACATCAAGACTGTATTTATTTTTGTGTGCTAAATGCTGTAGCAAGGTTAGACCACAAATAAATAAATAAATAAATAAATGAGTTGAAGTTCAATATTTAAGGGAATTTCAACAAAAACTACCTTGAAAGTTGAGACTGTAACAACCTCGACAATGTCCCTTTAAATTACACTTAATAAGTACCAGGGAGCTGAAGTGTTCTGTGCTTGTGCATATATTTGTAACAAATGGTTGCACAAATATTTGGCTCCTAAAGATGAACTAACTGGTATGACATTTGCCAGGGAAAATTAATTACTTTAACGTGTGTTGTATAAAATATGAGATAATCATGTAATGTATGTGTGTGCTGTGGAGTGTTGCTGAGTGACTAAGTTATTACCGAAGGAAATTTATGAGAAACAAACAAGAAACACTCAGAGATGCTGTAAATGTCATGCTATGCTCAAGGGCCTTTTGCGGCTGAATAATTTTTATGTGGATGAGGAGGATAGGATCATGCTGTGAAAAATCAAGTTAGAATGAGTTAATCTTTGTATTTGCACATAATTTTATTGGTATTTAACGTAGCTGTGATGTTTCTGTTTCAAATTGTAGGGACAGTTCATAACGAAGATGACAAGATCGAATCAGACTGAACTGAGTGATCTCAGCATCAAATTTTAAGTGGTCTATGTTCAAGAAGAAAAGCTGCCTGTTAAAGAAATAGGAAATAAAGTGGTCCTGATAGTTAAGTCATGGCTGCTGTTTGGGCAAAATTTTACTGCCTAATGTATGTGACTTTTTGGAAGGGTGAAGTAATCTCCCTTAGAGGTCCTGCCTGTGAAGAGGAACTGCGCAACTCTCAAGCAGGGAAGGGTCAGGGGCTGCCAGAGCTCTGCCCTCCCCTCCCACCAGGATCCTCTGCAGGGTTTGCATCAGGCTGGGGGCAGCAGGGAGAAATGGAAAGCAGTGAACTGAGCTGGAGAAATAGGAACTGGTGAGGGAAAGCAGATACACACATCCCTTCTCAGACAAAGAGTGTGGAGCTCAACAAACCTGATCTCTAAATGGTAGCAGGAAATAACAAAATCACATCCATTACATTCTGCCTTTTACCCCTAACTAAGAAATTCAGATAGGGGAGACTCACTCTTGAGCAGATAGCAGAGTCATTTGGATTAAAAAGAACAACAAACCCTCAACAAAGAAATAGAGCTGATTGGTTTAAGGGGGTCTTTAACCACCCTCATAGTTCTGAGGGACATGATAAGTAGTGCACAGCCCTTGGTGAGTGTCACCAGCATTTTGCCAGGCAGCAGTACAGAAAGCAGCTTCCCAGGTGGGGATCCTGGAGTCCTGGGGTTCCTACCATGGGAGAGGAATAACTCGGGAATGCAAAAGTGGAGGAGAATGTTGGTGAGAGAGTTACAGGATTTGTGAGCCTCAGGGAATGCGGGGAGGATGACATCAACCTCAAGGCAAAGGACTTGAAGGCAGCAGACTTAATACAGAGGATAAATTCCTTTGGGGATCAAATCCATGGAAGAAAGGAGTTCCAGAATGAGTTGATGGTTCATTAAAAATAAAAATGAATAAATAAATAAATAAACAAAAGACTCTAGCAGCAGAATCACAAAATATCCCAGTGTGTAGAAAGGATAGGAAATGCAGTAGGAGATATCTGTGCAATCACAAGCTCTTCTATGATCCCAAGTGCAAGAAGGGAGAGTACAGAACACAGAAACTAGGTCAAATATCTAAAAATGAATGTAAAAAAAAAAGCTCAGCATGAGCATGCAGAGACAAAATCAGAAAGTCTAAAGCACAAAATAAAATACTTTTCCTATTCTTTGCTTATACTGATAAGGCATTTTAAGGGTACTTTTTTAGTAACAAAAAGGAAAACAAGGGAAGAATTACTCCATGGGTAGGAAAATCAGCAGATGATGCTGGGAAACTCAGAAAGCTTAGTGTCTTTTTTAAAGAACACTAGAAGGGGACAAATATAGTGTTTCTGTTAAAAGCTGAGGCAGTGAATTGTGAAGCCAGGGAATTAGAAACAATAGAGCCAGTGGGATGTTGTAAATGGGGGTGTGCACTGTTTCTTACCCAGGATTTCTTGGTGTGTCACTGCAGTTTTGGCCTGGCAGGAAGCTGGAAAGGTGAGGGGATGTATGGCCTTTCACTCATGGCAATCTGGCTCATCATTTGCTCCAAGGTGCACATTCAGGCCTGTCCCTGTGGCCCCTTTTCCTTTGGTACAGCTGGAAATTGTGTTCTCACTCAGAAATGGCTGAGGAGGTCACAGGAACCGATCCAGAGGGTGGGAAATTTTGTCTCTGGAAGTAGCTGGGCCAGACATGTTGGGAAGAAACAGAAACATAGAAGCTGTGTGAGGGGAGTGACACACAGGAGCTGAGTGCTTGTTGGTGAAAGAAGGGTAAATAAGAGAATCCAGCTTCAACATTAACTGAAGTCATAATCTGACATGCAGCAACCCAAGCCCTGGGGCTGATTGTGTTTCAGCCCTTCCAGCACAGCTGCTGGTTGTCCCATCAGCTGAGGAGAGGATGATATTTTCTTTAATCCTGCAAGGCTGTCAAGGCAGTGAAGCTTCATCCCCTCACTGTGTGAAACAGCCTTCCTCTCTCCTCATCCCCTGCCTCTCTGCGTCACTGTGGGGTTTTGCTGTCTTACTATTAAAAAGTCAGAAGTGCCAGGTCTACCTGCTCTTGGTTTTCTCAGCTTCCTCAGTTTTCATTTGGGTTTTTTTCACAACTTCTCTCACAGTTTTCATGAATCATGCCTTACATTTCTGTCTTGATAGAGAAAGGGCTGCCTCTGGTTTAAGGGAGAAAACCTGGTTGTTCTGAAGGGCGCTGGAGAACAGTCACCTACCATGAGATCCCTGAAATATCTTCTAGGAGGGAGCCAGAGCTCGTTCCTGTCTGCAGAGAGATCTGAGTAAGCTCCTTAAGCTAAATCAGCTCTTCTGAGCAGATCTCTGCAGAGCATTAGGCTGACCAGAACCAGCTCCAGTATTCCAGGGGAATCATTAAACCTTAACAGCACTGAAATGTCATCATTTTGAACCTATTTTCTATTCCACTCCAAATAACCCCCAACATCCTGTTTGTGATTTGACCACTGGTTTACATTGAGCATCCAGGTGAATTTCCCAGTCTTTCCCTGACTTTGCTGTTTGTGATTTAAGACCAAGCACTGTGCAGAGGGCTTCAGGTCACTCCATCTACTGAACATGATTTTGCATAGAGGAGAACCAACACAGCTTTATTGTCACACTGCCTTCATGCTCAGACTGGACAAAACTTCTGGGAATTCTTTTCTCTCCATTGGCTCAGCCTAACCTAGATAACTTTGTGTCACCTTCAAATGTTGCTTTCCCATCTAGATCACAGCAAGATACTGCAAATGCCACTCATTGTGTCATAAAATTCACTGGCATATTAATACAGGATCTAAAAAAAAAAAAAAAAAAAAAAAGACTGAAAAAACATTCCAGTTACAAATACAGCAGATGCCAGGATTAAAGGGTCTTATGTCATTGTGATTTAGTGATTTAAATCCCTCTGTGTAACAATGCAGATTTTAGTCATGGGTATATAAGGGCATTCCTGGGTTATGTCTTCCAGTACTGTATGATTCCCATCATTAGGAAATTTTCTCTATTCCCTCTCCTAAATCTTCTTTACTTCAAAGCTGATTTGTTGTTCTTGCTTTGATGGACGTGATGAGCGGGTGATGATAATCCTCTTTATAACAACCTTGTACCTACTGGAAGATTGGGAGACAGATTTTCTGAGAACCTGATTTCAGCTTTAAAATAACTCTTCCAAATTATTTTGCTTTTGTACCACTTGACCACAAAATAGGCAGTTGCCACAAAAGAAAGAGACAGGAATGACCATTTGAAAACCATCTCTATCCCTCTGCAGCATAGGTTTATTCCTTTGTGAGGTGACCTGTCAGACATTAAATTGATGCTCTTATTTACCAGTGCTGTGTGCAATCTGTTAATTCTTTTAGTGAGATAAAGGTTTGAAATTTTGTTCCAATAAAAATGTTTGGAGACTTTAACTGACTGGTGCCTCTGATTCCCTACCGAACTTGCAGTTGCCTAAGTCACTGATTGCTGAGCTGAGGTACACTAGGTAATCTGGGTAATAACACAACAGACTTCCTACTTCTTACAATGCTGGAAATTAGGAAAAGTGGTGCAGATAAACAACAAAACCAAAATACACTGATTTAGGAAGTCAGGAGTGTTTTCTCATTGGGCTGGGACTGATGCTGCCACTTCAGCTGTGTCTGGCTCTGGGTGTGTCTCCTCTCTTCAGAAAGGAACTTCTTGCACAAAACACCTTTTGCCTTCTCTGAAAAATGGAGCCTGTTTTTCAGGGGTGAGGAGCCCTCTCTGAAATCTGAATCAGTCAGCACTGCTGCTCATCCATGTGAAGTGCTGACAGGTGAAAAGCCACACACCACCAGTGGATGCCTCAACCACCATTCCAGTTTAGATAATGGCTCTGGGGAGATCACTGCTCATTGTCTTGAAGGGAATCAAGGAAGAAGCAAGGAGAAAACAAGACTCTGTGTGTCTCCTGATGCTGAGCAGGCTGGAAAAAACAAACCCAAAACTGAGAATAATACGTGTTGCACAGGAATGATATCACTTTTAGCAATTTGAAGAAATGCTTGTGCTCAAATTTCACTCAGCAAAAGCAGTTTTGCATGTCATATAGCTCCTCAGGAGCAGAAAAAATGATGGCTAACACCTGTGGGCACTGCCTTGCTACCTCTAAATCAATAAAAGCCGGGTCAATGCCCATCTGTGTGACCTGAGGAGAAAAGCATGGTTTTATAGGTTTGGTTGTCTTTCCCAAAATGCCCACACTGTAACACAGGCAGTGCAGTGCTGCTCTCCCAGCCTCTGTAGCCTCCCCAGGGAGCTCAGCTGCCTGGGCACCAAGGACCCAAGGCCCAGCCCTGGCACAGCACTGCTGTGTAACCTCGAGTCAGGCTCTGAGAAAGCCCCCAGAAAGTCTCTGCACAGATTAGAGAGGTACAATTACAGTCAGAGGTGAGAAAGCTGAGAACAGTTTGGGGTAGAGCTCAAGAATACAAGTGGGAAAACACCTGCAGGGAAACATATTAAATCCTTTAAAATAACAGCAACAAAAGGTGAGGCAGTTTGGTCAGAAATCAGGGATGATCAGGTTGTGTTTTTGGTGTTACCTCCCACTGCACAGACATAACCAGATTTTTTGGGATGCCTGCTGTCCCTTGAGGTAAAGCTGTTTGAGCTCTTGATGTCCCTGCCAGCCTCAGGGGTTCTGTCCCACACATGGAGAGAAGCTGCTGCAAAACACCAGGGGTATGGCTGTGTCCTGTCCATGTTCCATGGCGTGGAAAAGCAGGAATTAACTTTGTCACCTGAGGTGAAGGAAGGACTCAGGTGGGTCACAGTGCACAAACCACAGGGGATGGTGCCTGCTTGGGCACACACAGCCACTTACTGGCTCCCTACCAGATTTTCTGGCCTTCAGCAGGCTAATTCCAGCTGGATTCAGCTACGCCTGTATTTTTCCCAAGTGCTGAAATTCAACCAAAGATGAGCTTGGACACCCAAAACTGGCACAGCAGGTGCCAAGCAGAGGCTGTGCTGGAGGAGGAGCTGGGGTCCATGGGGAGATGGGGAGAAGGGGAGCTCCTCCTCAGATGGGAGCAGGGCAGGGCCTGCCCAAGGTCCCATCTCTGGGTGCCCTGTCAAGGTTGGCCTTGGCAGCTCTGTGGGCTCTGCAGGGCAGCTGCACTTTGGTCCCATCAGGTCCCCAGCCCTGGGAACCACATGAGAATTGCAGGATCTGTGAGGGTCTGTGATCCCTGCAGGGATGGTCATGTCCCACTGACCCCTGTCTGGGATCTGGGCCTGCATAAGCCCTGGAGAAGGATCCCCTCAGGCAGGCGCAGTGTCAGTGCACTGGGCAGGGCGGGTGCTGTAGATGGGGAAGATCTTTGTGTCCCTGAACACTCCTCTCATTTTCCCAGTGGTGATTATTCCACACAGCTCCCACAGCTCCTGCCTCACTGGTTTCCTCTGGCCAGCCCTGTCAGGGGTGTGTTGCTGGTGCTGGGCACTGTGGAAGCACCCTTGGAAGCGCCTTTTCCACCCTTTCATTGGCATCTCCTGCCAGCTGATTCCTCCTGCCAGCTGAAGAGGGACTGGTTTATTCAAACACTTTCTGCAGAGGCTACTGCCCTCAAAAGGTTCAGACTTTTCCAGCCCATTTCCTTATTTCCTTATTTTCACCCTGAACAGAGATCCCTGTGGTGGTCCCCAAGGAAGGAACTGAATGCAGCTGTAGGAGAAGGTAAATGAAACACCCTCTGCAGTCTGTGACCTTCCTCCTGCCTGGTCTCATTCCTTCAGCCCTTTTTCATCTCAGGCTGCTCCAGGCTGGGAGGAGGATGAGCCTGGGCTGTCAGTCCATACCCTGTCAGCCCCACCACAGGCAGCCCCCACAGCTCCAATCCCTGGGATGGATGGGGATGAAAAGATCTCGCTCCTCTGGGCAGCACAGGATTCAACCAGCCCACAATATCAAGCAGAGGAGTTTGCCTGATATTTTTATTTTAGTTTATTTTTATTGGCAGCAGTTAAACCATGCTATATATGACTCGTGTTTCTTTCTAAAATGCATCAAGCAATACAAAGGTGTGGAGACCAAAAGAAGGTGTGTGTAGGTATAGCATACGAAGGATTTGTATTCCTCTACCTTCTTATTCAACCTGTGGATGGGAAACTGCATAGTTCACAAATTTACAGAGCTTTGCCAAAGGTTACCAGTTATTTCCTCTCTTATATCCCTAATGTAGGGAAAAACACCATTTGAAATTGTAGAAACGTCAGAAACTCTTCACAAAAGTAAATCATAAGCATACCATTGCTCTTCTCCTATTGACAAGAAAGGATTTGCACTGAGAAATCCTATTAATAGAGATTATTTGCATAAATCTTTTGTGCAGCAGACTTCAAATAATTTGTATTATATACTTCTCCCGTGGCATGTATGTTAAAATGGTGTATTTTAAATAATATATTCATGTTGCCACTTAAAAATCTACACAGCCATGACTCACCAGTCTAGTTTCTCCTGAGGTCAAGTGCAGTCAAGCTCAGAGATCTGTAAATGCCCAAACTTCATTAAACACTCACCAGTCCTCAGTGATTCCCATTCCAGTAAGTTATCACAACTGTCCCACAAAAGCTTTCCAGAATCTCCCACTCTTTACAATCCTAGGATGTGATTTATTACTCCAGTCTGGGTGTTCTGAGAACTTTTTAATAGTACTAATTGCCTTATTATCCACTCCAGTGCGAGAGTAAAACCTTTTGACATTTTCATTCCTTCCCTGAGGAAAACAAATCCCAGTTCCTGGGATATTGCCTTCTGCTCCCTTTGTGATTACTGGGGCGAGGAATTCCTTTAGGCCCTTTGCCTCATCAGCCTCATCTGTCACCAACTTTCCATTCCCATCTCTCTTGGTGCTCCCTAATCACTTTGCATCTTCCGTTATGCTGTGTTATTTTTTTATCCTCTTTTTTACTTACAGTGTCAATCTTCATCACATATTCTATTCCTTATTTTCTATCGATGTATTTTTTTCACATCAGGCTCTGTGATACTTACCTTGCCCCAGTTTACTATTTTTAAATTAGTGTAGGCGTGCCTATTGAAAAAAAAAAAGAAAGAAATGCCTTTTTTTCTGGCTGTTCCATATTTAAAAATTTGCTGCAACAGCTCCAAGCAAAGCACACACATACACAAATTCCTGTGTGTCAGCTACCAGAGAATCTTAATTTTCTAAAAGCAAATCTAATACCACTGAAAAAAACCCCCTGGCAGGTCTCTAATCTTTCCAGTGTTGATAAAATAAATAAATTTGCTTTTCTCCCTTATTTTAAGTGAAAACCTTGAATTAATAGCAGTGCCACACCCCCTCAGAATCTATTTTTCCTGCTCTGTGTGAACAGTAAGAAGAGAGCAGCCACAGAAAGCATTTCTATTGCACATTCAGATGTGAAGGAGCACAAGGCTAAACCCAGGAGAAGGATGGAGGGGCCAAGCAGGATAACAACACCTGATGTTCACAGGAGGGGAGTGTTGGATCTTGCTGCTCACAGCAGGATGGTTGGGCAGCAACCAGTGCTGTCAGGTCAGCTTCGCTCAGCCAAATCCTGTAAATTCCTGAGGAGGGTGCACCCACACCACCTGGGTGACCTGTCCTGCTGCTGCACCACCCTCCTGCTGGAAGATCTTTTCCTAAAGTCCAGTGTGACCTTCCCAAGCCACAGCTCTTGTCGCTGCTGCCCCTTGCTGAGAAGGGTTTGGTTCCATCACCTTTGTGACTCCCCTTCAGGAGCTGTAGATGCCCCGCATTCACCCTCAGCCTTCTCTTCCCCAGGCTGAACAACCTCAGCTCCCCTGGCAGCCCCGATGCTTTAGGATCCTCATCAGCTTAGGTGTTTTTCTCTGGACCCTTTCTTCTTTCTCAACACCTCTCTTGAACTGGAGGGCCCACAAGCAGTCATGGTATTCCAGGTGAGGTCCCCCAGGGCTGAGTACAGACAGGCAGTAACAAATTTCCATAATTGCTGACCACGCTCCTCCTCAGGCACCTTGGCCTGTGTTTTCTGCCATGTGCAGTGACTGCAGGGTTCCTTTGAATTCCAGGTCCATCATAACCCCCAGGCCTTCCCCAGCAGAGCTGCTACTCCTGCAACCTCTGCCTGTGGGGCTCTAAGGGCAAAGGAAAAATTGGGATTGTTCAGCTTGGAAAAGAGAAGGCTTTGGGGTGACCTGTGGAAAAGTTTGAGAGACTGTGCAAGGGCATGGAGTGGCAGGACAAGGGGGTTTTCAATCTGTCAGAGGGCAGGTTTAGATCAGATGTTTGAAGGATTCTTCCTTGTGAGGGTGGTGAGGCCCTGGCACTGGTTGCCCAGAGTTGTGGATGTCCCCTCTCTGTGCTTAAGTGTTCAAGGCCAGGCTGGATTGAGCTCTGAGCAACCTGGTCTGGTGGAAGGTGTCCCTGCCCATGGCAGGAGGTTGGAATGAGATGATCTTTAAGATCCCCTCCACCCCAAACCATTCTATGAGTCTGTGATTTCCAGTAAGGCAGACTTGCCACAGAACATTGACCTGAGCAGGATACAGGGTACCCAACTTGACACCCACGTGCAGAAAAATTCCTCTTCTTGTACCTTACCCTTAACTCCCCCACAAACTCCCTGGTTTCCTGGTTCTGTGCAGACTGCCTGAGGGTTTGAAAGCCTAGCCAAAGATTCCTGTAATAACATAAAAAGAGGAGAAACATGTCCCTGGACTGTTGTACCTTTGCTTTCACATACAAACCAGTGAGTCACTGGAGCATGTGCTTGGCTGTACTCGCACATGCCACCTCAAAACTAATCTCCTAAAGAAGCCAGGATGCAATTCAGCTTTTAAGTTTGAAAACTAGATATTGTCATATATTTATATTCCATATAAATAGAAAAGATATTATTAATGTTGTAGAAAGGCATTTTCTCAATGTTTTTTAACAATCATACACTGTTATAAAAGCATTAAGAATATAGACTCCCTGATTGCTGTTAATTTTCCTTCCTCCTCTTTATTGGCCCAAGTGGATTTTGAAATAATATTTGGCAACTCTTGATTTTCTAACATTCCTCTCACACATCTGTAGGGTTTTCTTACATTTACAGATTAATTCAGATGTATTTTGGCTTGGATTTCTGTCTCAGCAATACGTCGGCTATCAAGGCATTTTGATTGCCTCACTGGAGAGGATTTGAAATCTGTAAATAAAAATCTGTAATTTGGCTGCAGTATGAGCTTGCTGTCTGTTAAGCACACAAAAAACCAAAATAACCTCTACTTTGCCATTAATACTTCAAGAAAATAAGATGTTCAATTACAAATCATGCTAGATAGATTGGTCATAATTCTCCAGGTCCCATGAGTGTATGACAAGTATTTGAGAGCCTCTTGTGACAAAAGCTCAAATTATCTATATTAAATGGGAATCATATAGTTCAATACTCAATTCTCTTTGTGGATTAACATTTCTATTAAGTATTTTTTTTTTAATATACAGTCCACATGTGCAGACATGTTTTTGTACAGATTAGGGCAATGAGGACTTGATTTTGTGTGGTTTGACGGTAAAACCAAAAAGACCTTATCAAGGACTGAATGTATAACAATATATTCCAGTTCCCAGGCAAGCATCCTACCAAATGGGCAGGAAAATATCCTGGGTGTAACCTGCTTTCCTTTCTTCCTGTTGGAGTATTCCCACCTCAGGCAGCTCATTCAACTGTTTACAAATGACTTCAGGTAAACCTGGATGTGACCAGACCCAAGTTCCTGTCCATGCCCCAGGAGCACTGAGATACATCCACACCCCACAATATGTCAGCAGCAGACACCAAGGCTATCACATGCCAAAATACCTTATAGTTTGGAAGGCAGGGCACTGAAGACAGGAGAGGTTTCCCAGGAAAAAGAAAGGGAATGCAGCCTCCAGCCCCCCTGAGCTAAGCCAGAGGCATTAGCTGTTGGGAAGTCCCATAGCTGAGCTGACTTGTGGGATTTATTCCCAGCTTCACCTCGTTTTGAAGCACTACATTTCCTCTTTTTCAGAGCTCAGTGTATGATGTGGTGCACTGTTCCAGGGAGCTGTGAAAAAACAGAAGGCAGGCAAAACTACAGCAGGGAGGCAGGAACACAGACTGCTCTGAGGAACTGGGAAAAGGGGAGAGGGTGAGGGAGGCAGAAAACCTCCAAGGGTGGAATCCATGAAATACACAAATTTGTACCACTGCACTGGTTTACCCAAGCTACAAATTGGAGTCAGCTTAGGTCCAGCAAGATTTCCTAGTGCAAGCCTGGCACCAGTTGTGCTGGAGTTGGCTGTGCTGTGTCCAGCCCAGGCTGTGAGCTCCAAACCCCATATTAAAGCTCTGTGCCAGCCATCCCACAGCACTCCAAGGTTTAGGTGCCTCCAAGCTTGAATGTGGGACCAAACACAACCAAAAGGTTCAGGCTGTTGCTGTATCAGCACCAGATGTTTTCTGCACACTCATCCCACAATTATCTTTATTAAAAGTGGCTTCTGGTCTTACAGGTCCTGATGCATGTCAGCTGACTCACTTCCCAAACTACCCTGAAATAAGAAACACCAGCTCTACCACATGTCCCAGTACTGGGACATCACATGGCATCAGATCTGCTTCCCAATCCAACAAGGGAGGATGGCACCTCCTTCCCCTGCTAGATTTGACTCTTGTTCTCCCCCACCACCCACCCAGCCCATGCACAGTCCTAGGGTGAATAATTTATTATTTTTTTCCCCACAATCTCCCTTCCAAAATGTCATGTTGTAGTTTGGATGAACATTATCTTTTCCCGCTATCATCTACAGACCCCAGGGAGCTACGTACCATAAAAATTTGATTTTTAAATTCTTTGAGATTTCCAACAATTTTCAAAAGGTTAGGGGGAGGTATTACTGATGCTTTTTTACAGTACTGAATTCACTATAATTTATGGTGTCTGCACAGGCAGAATTACTGAATTACAGTCCTGACTCCTGCATTTTACTCTTTTTGCCTCTCCCCCTCTTAAGCCCTCATGACAAATGCACTTGAATCTGGGAGGCAGCTCTATCTTTTAACTACATTTAATTTCCAGTCTGACTGCTGAAGCAAAAACAGCCTTCAAAGTTTTAGCCAAATTCTGGCATCTTAAAATTCAGTAATAAGCTCACACTGGCATCTCACTTTAAATTAAAATATACTGCCCAATGTTTCTTTAACTAAAAATAAATAATTTCAGGAAATGGATTATCCCATTAAGATAACAGAAAACAAATAGATGATTTATTAGCAATCTCTCCCCAAATGCATTATTTAATAAACTTTCAAAAGCTGTTCACTGGAGGGATATATGCCATGCCTTCCTTGATCATTATCTTAGCATTCAACTTTGAAAAGTGGCTGCTAACAACTACTTGAGGGGGAGAATTTACACAAGCCTGTATTACTGTATTTATACAGGGAAAAGGTAGGATCAGCTGGAATTTCATCATGAACTGCACCAAAAATTATTAAAAAACTAGAGAGAAACCTAAACTGTTTTTTCTCACACCTTTACATATAACTGAGACTCTTGCAATGTCACCCCCTTTCCCTGAATGAAAGGCACTTCCTTGGTCTCAGCAGCACACAGCAGAAATTAATTCCACAGATCCACTGGGCATTATGGAAAGCTGTTTCCCACTTTCAAACTTCCATGTTTTCCACCTTTAACTTCTTCAGCTATATCACATAAACCATAGAAATGCTGGGCCAGCCTTTCATTAATTTAAGTATTTTTAACACCTTCCTTCTTAATCAGCTTTCTAAAACTGATTCCCCACCCACCCCCCAAAAAAAATGCTCTTCAAAAAATTTTATTCCGTGTTTTTTCTTTAGAATCATAGAATGGTTTAGAATGGAAGAGATCTTAAAGATCATCCAGTTCCAACCCCCCTGCCATGAACAGGGACACCTTTCACTACCCCAGGTTGCTCAGAGAGCCCTGTCCAACCTGGCCTTGGACACTTCCAGGGATGGGGCAACCACAGCTCCTCTGGGCCACCTGTGCCAGGGCCTCACCAGCCTTCCTCCTCTCAATCTTCTTAGCCTGGATTATTTTTTGTTAGAGAGGGCAACAGTAACTGAAATCATTCCAGAGAAGACTTTACCCCCAGAAACCCAATATTGCTGTTACACTCCATTCTACTCCCAACCCCATCAAGACCCATTTTTTGACTGTACCTTTACAGAGCACTCCCTCACATAGGTGAGACTGGTCTGAGCTGGCACATAAAAAAATCTCCAGTATTTGCATGAAAAGCTGCCCTTATCTTGATCCTTTACCACAGCTGCCACTCCATCACCACCTCACCCTGCCAGCTGTACCTGGAGCTGCTGGCAGTACCCCCTCTGCCTCACCAGCCCAAGGATTTGCATCAGCAAGTCCTGCTGTGCCAGCAGCCATTCTCCTTTTCCAGTCAGGAACCCAGGACATGAAGCCAATCCCAGTACAAACCACCAGCATTCACCTTTTCAATAACACTCTTTCTCCTTGCCTTTTTAGTCCCTCAGACAGTTTTACATGTTTAACATTATGTCTCTTATTCTAAAGGCTTAAAAAATAAAATCTAACTCAAAAAAATAAAACTATAGAAGCCTCTAATGTATTTCAATCAATTCTTGATCCATTGACTGAAAATCTCAGCTGTTGGCAACAGAATAGCAGAAAAACTTTCCTCTGCAGAAATCAGTCCTGCATCCTGCTAATACTTTTGGTTTGAATTCTCCTTGGTCACATGAGCAGCCTTTTTAACAAGCTCACTAAAGGATGCTCCTTTGAAATCCTTTCACAAAGTACACCAAAAATGCACATTTGCAGGTTTGTGATACTGAGGCGGTCACTTCATCCCCAAAGCCCTTCAGGACACCTAGTTCATTCCAGTCAGGGTGGATGACTCACGTCAGTTGGCTTCAGTCCCCTTTGGACGTGCCAAAAACCCATGAGCTTCATCAGCAGAAAAAAGCTGACTGGTTGGTTACCTTCCCATTATTCTTTGGGAATGTGATGCTGAACATCACAGCAAAGGCTTTCACATTTTAACATTTTCATCTTTCTTTGTTTTACTCTAAATCCCAGATAATCCACCAGACACATTCCTTCTTGGGCTTCCCATTTCCAATAAACTGTAACTGTACTTCCAGAACTTCAGATATTCACTTTAAAACAAAGTATTTAGGATCCATGGCCATTCATGTATCTTGGGGTTGGAGATATGTGTGTTAAGATTTATTTTCCAGCCTTAACCAGGCTTGATGAAACCCTCAAAGCTCAGAGGTATGCAGGACATGCTTCACACCTTACTCACCATGGCCACAAGCACACTGCAAACATGAGGTCAACATGTAATACAAATCTCTGGAGCCCAGGGAATCACAAATATTAATATTTAGAAGGTGAATATGTCCACCATCCCATGTCTTGTGCACCTCAAGCTCATATCCATCCATCCATCCATCCATCCATCCGTCCATCCATCCATCCATCCGTCCATCCAATGTTAATGAACCACTATTGATCTGAGAAGAGAACAGCAACCCGACAGAACCCTGGTGGGAGAGATTCCAGCTCACATTCAACTGCTGCTACAGTAAAAACCAAAGAAATTGTGGCAGAGCAAACTTTTCCTTGGGTAGAAATTTCTGAAAGGTTCACAAGTTTGAAATGCAGAAAAATGCACTGAGTGTTTGTTTGGATTCTCAGCTTCTTCAGAATAACCTGATTGATAACAAATCACTAAAATGACCTTAAAAACCTGTCTGGGAAAACTTGCACCACGTCCCAGCATGCTATAACTGAAAGACTTTCTTATTTTTTATGTATGCAAAGGCCAAAGTTAATTTTAACCTTTAATAAGCTCATGATTCTTTGTTATTTAATACTCTGTAAAAAGGTATTACAGATTGATCATTATTGCAGTGACTTCTAAAGAAGATGGACAGCCTGGAGGCTGAAACTACAATATCATATACAGTATGTAGTCATCAATACTACCTACTACAGCATGAAGAAAAATACTTTTTAAATAAACAGTATTAACTGAAAACATAGAAATGGAGCTTTCATTCTTATAGTATGGTTACATAGCTATATTCCAAGAATAACATTTTAAAAAATGCTAGATCTTGAAAGGCCATAGATAAAAAGAGTCATGATGAGGATGAACCAGTTTTGCCCAGAAATACTATAATGAGCACACTGCACAGTTTTTCAGCAAATTCTAATTTTGCCAAGCTTCAAGAGGCAAAAGCCTGAAATGTAAAAGCTCCCAAGTTGTCTAGCTAGTCCACTTGTCTTGCCCTTGCTTGCAGACAGCGCGTCACAACTGATCTTGGCCGACATGGATCCCATCAGGAAGAGACGTTTGGGTCCTTACGACGCCAGCCCCAACAAAAAGCCTCCGACAAACCCACTGGACACCACGATGTTCTGCTTGATAAATTCTGTTGACTGAGAAGAAAAATGATATTCATGAAGTTAATTGTGTCTGACTTCATTACATAATACTTATCACAACTTCCTGGAAACAAGAACACTAAAGTTGTGGAGAAGGGTGCAGGGGGAAGAGATGTGTCTAATACCATATAAAAAGAGGTGGCACCAATGTGGTACAAACTGACTCTCACCTGTCTTTAACAATATATTTAAAATACAGCAAGTCTTTGAAAAGTCAAAGTACAGAGGACTTGTTACAGCAATTTTATGCCAATACTACTCTTGTTTTGATCAAAACAAGGCATCTTTTACAAACTATCTTGTCGAAAAAAGCATGAGTGCCACCATGACTTCAACTGCAATCAGATGATATTTGTTTAAAAAAAAAATTCTGCTTTCTGGAAGATCACTGGAAAAGAGATACACTCCATTATGAGCCAGTTTCCTAACAACTTAATCCTAGAAAAAAACACTTATGCATGATGACCTGGGTGTAGAGTACTTCATGAAGCACCAGCACAGAGTATAACCCCTTTTATCAAATGTGCCATTTCATAAACCCTCTGCTTTGAACTCTTCAGATTGGCAACTAATACACAGTTACAAGAAAGTCATATAATCTGAGAGGAAAAAGAAAAAAAAAAGGAAAACCAAAAACCCCATCCTGTCCCACCCATTTCTAAAGGGAAATGGAGAAGGAGAGGTTAAGCTATTTGAGGTACAGAAGGAGCAAGAAAACCCTGACTCTTGAATTTTCAGTTCATATTCACATTAAAATTTAAGGTCATTTTTATCAATCTATATGCAACTCCATACAGGTTAAACTTGAGATGTCAAAACTCATGAATTACAGAACACCAGTGTGTGTACTGTTTCACTGTCTGCAGCACATTCCCAGTCAGGACTCTCAGTTATTCAGAATGAAACTTAGATACCATGTATGGAACATGAAAATATGTAAAAATAGGCTTTAAAAAACCCCAAACAACCACAGAGTTGATTACACAGAAGTCTTCAAATGACAGGGTGAAACAGCCCCAGGGACACTGATCAGTATCATAGTGGGCAACTGGCAGATTCTACAGATAGATATTCTCCAAAATGTGTAAAAGTGAGATAAAAGCACAACTCCTGTTATAAAGCAGCTACAGCTTTTCTGCGGAAAAGTTATTCTTGTCCAGACAAGTGATTTTATTATCAGTAGTCTAAGAAGATTTGGGTTTTGTCTTTGTAGTTACCATGTTTTACCCACACCATCCTGAACTTTTTACCATGTCATGACCCTACTGACTTTGTCACTTGCCAAGAAGAAGTTCATGTGTCATTTTTAACAGTGATCAAACCAGAAAGCTGAATGAATAAAAGACAGCACAATCTGAAAACTTTTTAATAAATTATAAAGCCAAACTATTTTTGATGTGTTCCAGTTTTGCATCTACATTTTCAACTCATTATCACCTGCAGTGGAAGGTAAGAAAACCTGGCTGGTAAACAGGAGTTTATCACCTTAGACTCACCTCTTCAATTAGAGTGTTGATTTCAGGAGCTGCCTTATTTGCACGCTTTTTTAGTTGTTTTTTTGCTTTGTTTACATCTTTTTCAACTCTCTTCCAGTCAACTTGTACATATCCGCTATGACTAGCAATCTAGGGAAATAAAGGCAGTTAGTACAGCTGTAATTCACATTTCATGAGTCAAAATACATTGTCTTGATGCCTATAAAATATTTTTTCTTATTTTTACTTATTACAGACACAGGAAAAGACATTGTTCCAATTTCAGCAGGTTCTCTGCTTCAAACCTTTCCTCAGTGACAGAAGTTCAAACTAGAGCTGGCAAAGTTCAGTAGACTCTTGTTAATTTTACCAGTTCTCTGTTTTTTAGTTATAAAAGCTTTGCAATGTTTTTCCTTCAGCATTTAGTGTAGTTTTATTTGTAAGAAAAACACATTCACAGGACAACAAAGAAAAAACTCTTCTCTTTTAGCTTCTTTCAGAATTGTAGAATTCTGATTTGTGACAGAGTATCTGGAGCTAATCAAACTTATCATTAAAAATACTGAAAACTCCTTATTTTATCCTACACAATTGAAATGGTCCAACAACAAGAAGAAAGTACTCATTATAAGAGAATTCTCCCACTTCTACAAAACAAAATCATTAAGTAGAAAAATAACACAGCCTGAAAACAGTTCAAGTTGTGTGAATCAGAAAAATGAACAAGTTTGAGGAGACTGGTTTATACCAATATACACATAAACTTCCAAATTTTTTAGCATGTCTAACCATCATCCCAAACCTGTGCCTTATTTCTGTTACTAATATTTGATTTCTGCATGTTCTAGAGAACAATTAAATATCTAGTTATTTGAGGGGAGAAAAAAAAGAGAAAAAAATCAAAGCAGGATTACTGCTTATTTTAACCGTTAGGACAAACAGATATAAATCACTAAACTTGCATGTAAATGATTGTTATACAAAAACTCTTTGTAAAGACTGAGATTCCTCAGGTACTTCTTAAGGTCACATGTGGATGGGAAATCCACCCAATTTAACAGCCTTCTATGCAAACTGTCCAACTGGTAAACATAAGTCACAAATAATGAACTTCTGTGGAACAAGTATTTAACACTTTATTAGGTTTAGCCTAAATGCACAATTCATTAGGTTTAGTTTCACATCACTTACAGGCTCTGAAGTTTGACTTTCACGTGGATCTTTCCACCAAAGAACTGAAATTAAACCATCTAGCTGGTACTATAACTGCCACAGTAACTAAGCAACCTATTTCACCACCAACTGAGGATTTCATAATCCAGAAAAAAAGAAAATTAATGAAGTGTCAGACAGATTTTTGTCTCAATTCAAAACAAAGCTTCTAGAAGATCACCTCTGTAAGAAAGTCAACTTCAATTTCCACCTTGTCATAATTAAAAAAAACAATTCACTGGACAAATGCAAAATGAACTTGTTATATTTTAAACTTTTACTTCATGCCTCAGAATGTAATTAATAACAAATTAATTGACTTTGCCTGTCTACTGTAAAA
The DNA here is from genome assembly GCF_971803275.1 of Cyanistes caeruleus. Taxonomy (NCBI): domain Eukaryota; kingdom Metazoa; phylum Chordata; class Aves; order Passeriformes; family Paridae; genus Cyanistes; species Cyanistes caeruleus. Next base: position 6,708,292 of record NC_141703.1, on the reverse strand, counting down.
CCATTTATTCACATGGGCACTAATGCCAGGCATGGGCAGCTCATTAAGGGCTGTCTGTACAGAATGAAAGCAGGAAACCAGTTTGAAAGCTGTACTGGTTGCACATCCAGTCACTGGATGACATACCAGGAAAAGAGAAATAGCTGCACATTGTGGCAATTGTTATTTTATGAATTTAACATAACCACAAGAATTTCAAAAAGGCCCCAGCATTGAATTGGTGCCTTCTCATTCATACAACTGAAAATTAAATGTGACTGATCTACTCAGTGCAACACAATGTAAGAAATGCTAATGTATCTGCTTGCTTGTAAAATGCAAATGGATCTTAGAAGAAACATTTCATTAAGACAACTTTAATTAGCTCAGTTATCCAGACAGCACAAAGATGAGGCAGAAGTTTTTAATTAAGATCTGTTTGTAACTACTGCAGAGCTTACACTTGTATCAAAACCAGACATCTTTTCTCCCTGAACTTTGTAGCCCTGAAATAAGAGATTCCAAATTCTACTTTTTGAGTGTTTATAAAATAAGCAACAGAGGGTAATGTTTTGAATATAAATTTTTTAACTGAGAAGACAAGAACCCTGTACCTTGGCAGTGATAGAGCCTGTGTCATATCTACTTTGGCTGCAACCCCACTAATTACATAATTTCATATATAAGTACAGAAATAATATGCCTGAACTCAAATGCTGAAAAAACAAACTATAATTTTTAGACTCCAATGTATCAAAAAAAACCTACTTGCTTATAACATTAAATTTACATAAATGCAAATTCTCAAAAATTTACTAGTATTTTTAAACTCAGGCCCTATGATAACCAAGTAAAATAACAATATTCCATTATCATATCCATACACAGATATATTAAGTTGTCATATAGGTCTATACATATTAATTGCATTTATTATTAAAGAGACCTATGGGGGTGGATTTTGGGTTATATAGGAATCTCTCTATATATGATAAAAGAATAATAGATATACTATATACTTATCTATATATCTCATAGCTCATTACTTGTTCAAGACCTTTCAAAACTGTTGAAATAATAACAGAATTTTTTCAAAAAAGCAATTGAAGAAATATGTCTGTGCAGAAACACTAAAAATATGTGTTAATTAATGAAGGAAAACTGAGAATCTTCAAGGGCAGACCTCATTTTACAGGTGATACTGGAAAGGCACACAGGTACTTTTGTTATTGTGAAACATTAACACAAATAATGAGGAGAAAAATGTTTTGGAGCAAAAAAATCTGTACAGCAAGATGGGACAAAAGAATTTTAATTTCCTCAAGGCAAAATCTCTCACACTAAGAGCCCAAGCAAGGCCGGAAGGCACAGGTGAGCTCAGCTGCACTGCATAGAACCCACAGGCACTTTGAGGTATTTTCTGCTATTTAAGAAGGAAACAACCCCCAGTTTCCACAAGAGATCTGACAAGTCCCTAAGCTCAACACACACTGACAAGAAGGGACTGAGAAGTGACACAACACTCTAAGAGTTGAACTGCAGAGGCTGTACCCTCAGCCACCACCTGCAGGCACAGCTCTGCTGTCCCCACTGCCAGCACTGCAGGTTACAGAGGCACAGACACTCTGTCCCTCCATGTCAGAAACTCAGTATTTCTTTATCAGGACAACTTCCAACTCCCATTTGCTTTGGCTGTTCCACTGAATATTCCCCTAAGTGTGCACACATCTACTCTCAAGTGGGATATTCAACATAAAACTGAATCCAACTCTTTCTCACTAAGCCCCCAGCCTCAAAAGCAGGTTGGTCCCTCCCTGGGAACATCCTGGGATGGAATTACATGGTCCTTAAGGCCCCTTCCAACCCAACTCATGCTATGATTCCATGATAACAGTGCACTATCAATAAACCCTGTACGAGATATAGCCAAGGATGTCTCAGAGTTTATTTTGTTTCTCGTGTTGGTTTCACGTATTTACCTTTCCTAAATTGGAACATAATTTAATGAATAATTCAATTTAATTCATCAATGGCATACTAATGGGCTGGGGAAAAATATATTAGTGAAAGCACAAATGACTGAATAAAAATCCAATTTCATTATTAAATAATAAACAACACAGAACAGAAAAACCCATCATTTGTATGCTCACTACAGAACAAAAACAATGAAACTGCTCTTGAGGATGCAGGATTTTAAAAATAAAGAGGTATTAGGTGTTCATTAAGAACAATAGTTTTTAACCAATTCATTACAGCAGAACCAAGAGTACACAAGTTCATACTTCCCTACTCTTCAGGATTTTACCCAATAGTGCTGTGTAAATGCGAAGTTACACAAGGAAAATCCCCTACTTGTTATGAGAATTGCATTATATTTTCTTTAATATGGTGTCTGCACATTGGTCTTATACCAACATATTTGAAGAACTGCATCTATTTAAAAAAAAAAAAAACAAAACAAGCAAGCATAGTTAATAATCAAATAATAATGAATCAAATTAAGGTGTGGAAATATTCACCACAAAGATATGATAACAGACCATCATTTCGAAAAGCTGTGCAAATTTCACATAATTTGTATTCTTTCTCTCAGAACTACTTTTCATAGAATCTGTCTCAAGACTGAAGTTCTAGATCACTTAAAAAACATGAAAAATCTTTTCTGCTTCCTGTACAAACTGACACTAGAAAATTATTGCTTTCAGTTTCCTACTACATTTCTTGAAATGAGTCATCACCCACTGAAGAAAAAAATTGTATTTTTTTAATTTTAGGACTGAAATGTTTCACTGAATGGGCTTTAGCCAAGAATCTTGCCTTCTGTAGTTATTATTCTTGTTCTGGCATGTAATTATAATGTCAATATTGCAATCAGTAGTTGAAATTAAATCTGCAACTTCAGAGAAATTTACAGATAAAAAGGAACTTTCTAGTAATGTGCTGAAATACTCTTCTGCCCACTCAGGGGAAGCACTGAACATGTATTCATAGAATCAAGATGTGTGATCTTTAAATGAAAAAAATTAAAGGCTACAGAAATGTAATTACACCATAAAATTTATGACTCAGCCTTAAAATGCAAAATGTTTTGAATTAAAAGAGAGACCAAGGCATTTACTTCATTTCCTTTCAAGAGAATCTGATCTTACTTAAGATATAGACAATCCAATCAAAATACTTAACTTGTATTTCCTCTTGGATAATATTCCTTTTTGTATTCAGTGTAAATGAGATCAACCAAGAAATCAGACGCTCAGCCACATGGCAAATCCATTGCACGTACAGGAAAGCTCCCCAAACTTCACAGCTCAACAAGCAAAAATCCTGCACAAGTGATGTGTTTTATTCAATTTCCATTCTCCTTTGTCTACAGGTCTCAGCTTTAACTTTTCAGCTTCCTGTAGAGTAAGGAGCACAGAGGAAGACACCTGCAGCAATCTGCTGGCTCCACCTTGGGTGCCTCTGTTCTGGCAGCTTTTCAGTCATATTGATAAAAGAATTATCATTGAAAGAATCAAGACTAATGGCATACAAAACATAGGAAGAAGAAAAAAACCAAACTAGCCCCTGAACCAGCAGGGACCATGATTATGAAGGAAATGTTGTGTGTACTTCACACAACAGCAGCATTTCAATGCATTACACAGCAGCAGCTACTACCCCACCCTTCCTGATCAGTGCTTGAGTGCACCAGTCACTACAATCAAAAGAAATAAAAGCAGGATATGCCTTTCAGAAACCCTCCAGGGTGATGCTGGAAAGAATAAATATATCTTTAGCCTCCCCTCTCAAGAAATTGTATCATTGAGTCTAAGTAGGCACCAATCTATATCTCCTAGAAAAATCTGAAGAAAAATTAGACGTCCACAGGTATTAAGACATGAAAAATGCTAGTAAAATCCAGGCATCTTACAAAAGGACATATGAAATTCTCCTTCACTTAAAGTTTCATCTAATTTAAAGTTTTTTTTAAAATATATTCTCCTCTAATCACAGTATCTGATGAAAAATGCAAATGATCATGCCACATAATTAAAAACTTCTGAACCCGAAAGCCAGCAGAGAGAGGAATGCAATGAAGCTGTCAAAATTCAGCCAGGCTTTAGAGGTTCAATAGATAAAACATGGCAAGGGAAGAAAACAGAAAAACATGGCTCATACTGGGACCAGAAGCCTTCCAGGCAACTGCCAAAGCAGCTGAAAGCTCTGATAAAATTCTCAAACCAATGTAAAGCAAATACATTTTACATTCTCCCTAACCATAGGTTTACAGGCAGTTCCTCTCATCTGGCAACATCAAATCACACACAATATCTCGGCTTCTGCACAGCACTTCTCTTGTCTTACAACAAACTATTTTACAGGACAGAGTAGATTCTGATTCACCATTAACTTTTAGAAATGTTTCTTTTGTACATTTGTACACAATATTCCAGCTCAAATGTAAGGTTTTGACTGATAAGACTAAAAAGATGAAGGAGATAAGCCTTCCTAATTAAATGCTACCCAACAGCTGTGTTTTTCCTATTGTTTAGTAAATAACATTTGCCAACTTATAAAGCATGAAATGCTACATACTTGAAGCAGAAGAAAGCCACCACCTACTGCAGTTGCTGCAAGCTTTCCGACTTTCTGGAACAAAAATCCCGCACACCTTAGGGGAACAAAACAAAAAAACAAAAACCCAGTCCAGTGAAGTTTTCTGCTGAACAATGCCACACTACACAATTCCTGACTGCAACTATTACCATTTTTTCATTTAAAAAAGAAAATATATCATTTCATATTTACAAATTTAAAAATCAAGGCTATTTATTGCAAGCAATATCAAATTAATAATGTCTAAAACAAGACAATGTGAGTAATGGTTGCTTGTTCCTGGCTGTCTGATGGCCCCTTTAAAGTAAGCATGAGCTCTCTAGATCTTACTGCTATTAAATGTAGCACGTTAATAAAGCACAACATAATTATATAGCACTGCTACTATCTGTTCCCAAATGGAATGTAAATACATTATACCATAATTTATATTAACTACACAACTCATAACTGAAATATTTCAGTAAAAAGCAGCACATCCCTACCACTAGAGTTAAACTCAGCAAGGACACTCTGCTGGGACATGGTGTTAGTCTCTTTTTAATGGATCAAGGCAACCAGAAAATTACCTTGTTCTCAGTCTCCAAACCCTCCCTCATCAAACACAGAACAGCACACATACTGGTATTACAGAGGAGTGATAAGGTAGGAAGGGGCCTCTGGAGGTCACCTGGGCCAGTCACCCTCCCAAAAGTGCTGCAGAGTCCAGTCCAATCTCAAAACTCCATCAGGCTGCCAAGTGCCTTGGCTCAGACAAGAGCTTCCAAGGCTGATGGTTCCACAACTTCCCAGGGCAATTCCAAGGTATCTAAACATTAGCCCACACACAGAGAGGAATTTTTCCCCCTGCATATGTATAGTAAATTCTTACTTATATACATCAGTAGGCACCCAGAGAGATGTGCATCTACAGATACTGAAATGTGCATTTTCCAGATCATTCAATAAGCCAGTTTTTATGGATGCCAGATGAACTACTCCCTAGAAACTTCTGAGTTTACATGTACACATACAACTTTTAAAAATAATTTTAAAGCTACAGAAGCAAATAAAAAACTCAGACTGAAAGCTAAACCCCACTCCACAAAGCTTTACTGAGCATGGGTACAACAACTCCATTTTAAGTCTATTTCACCTTTTAATTCGTGAATAATCCCTCTTTAAAAGTCACTGTGCTACCATAATGGTGTTTTTCAATGAATTTAGTTTTTCTGTGTACTGGAATAGATAAATGCCATTCAAATACCTCTGACAAATAAACACCTTGACACAACTGCTCATGTTGTAACCACATTTTCAGTTTCTCACCTTTACTGTCTAGCTCTCACTATGAATTATTCTAGTATAACTAGGCTATAGTATCTCTCTTCAGTTAACATCAGAGCAAACTTTGAATTTGCTCAAAATGGCTGCAGCTCAATTTAAACAGTCTCCAAGAAATGGGGCTCTTAATTAAAAGTATATTTTGCCATCCTTTTTTTCCCCCTTCATTTATTTTACCCGTAAAATATAACTCAGCCGTAATATAACTAAGTTTCTAAATCTAGACTAGTAAGGAAATAAGCTTTTCATACAAAATAAAAGCTACATGCAGTTATTTTCCATTTATTTCTTGTAATTTTAGAGCTCTGACATTTTCCCAAATCCTTTATCACTAACTAGTATGATTTCCCTTGGATAACTGGTGTTTCACCAATATTAAAAAATACTTCATAATGATGAGTCAGAGTAACAAGCTAAAATAGCTCACACATGAATAATCTTGATCAATGCTAAAGGAAATCCCATTAAAGATATATTTATCTGCTTCAAATACCCTTGGAAATGGATCTTCTAACAGAGTAAAAAGTCTGGGTCAGATATGGAAAGGGAAGCTCCCTCACCAGCCAGTCAGACCTCCCATCACAATCTGTGTGGCTACGGAGTATTTTTCTACAATTGGTCCTGAATTCCGTCCAAACACGCGATTCCACCAATGGTGACGTCGAGCATATTCTGTTAAATCCAGCACTTCGTAGGAATCATCGTCACTGTCGTGGTCTGAAAAGAAAAGCAATTAAAAAAAAAAAAAAAAAAAGTTATTTTCTCAGTTTTAAAGTAAATTAGCAATTGATGTGAAAATCCCACACCCAGTTTGGGCATTAACTGCATAACGCAATGGGTTAAATTGCAGTGTACAAGCTACCCATGGTCCAGAACACAGAACAAAGGATTTTGGGATTCTATACCATCATCAAGGTAAGGTGTAGAAAGCTATAGGGGTGGTATAATCTATAAAATCCACAACTGGCACTACAAAGGTGATCAAGAATCCCCTACCTGTTCAAATACAGGAACCAAGAGGCATCAGATGAAACTACCAGTTAAGCTTGTTCAGCACAAACAAAAAAACCCCAACAAAAATAAAAACCAAAGGGATAGACCACCACCTGGAAAGATTAAGAACTTCTGGCCCAGTGCTCTCCTCAGAGGACCACACATCAGTATTTGCCACAAAGCCAGGAAGCAATTTCTGTTCTTTTCCACAACAAATGAAATAGATGACACTGGGACTTCAATTAAGCTTCATGTTTGCAGGACAATTCTGTCAATGTTTTCAAAACAGGCTTCTTAAAACTTCAAATTAGAGATCCTCAACACCACATATATTCGAACATCAGAGGAAAGAGATGGTTCTAGTTTTTAAAGAAAAATATTTTAAAACTGTATCACATCCTGTGACATACACACATGAACTGAAGTCCACTTTGTTTAAATACACTTGAGGTTAAATCTAAATTCAACAATACAGGTGATATATTCCAGAAAAGAGGAGCAGTTAAATGATTACCTAGAATTATTACCTAGAATTAAAGTAAGACTGTAGATATAAACATTTTATTAGAATTTTGACAGCTTTTTAACTTGTACTACCAGTATGGGTAAAAACTTCAAAGACGGTGAGAAGTACACATGTAGGTGTGCATTATTTCCCTTTATTAACACATAAGTGTTCTTGAGTACTAAAAAATAAATAGCAAGATCCATAATGCTAAAAAGTTGTTATCGAAAGTTCTTTATTTGAGGTATTGAGGACATCTGTTTAACTTACTTAGATGGAAATTAAAACACTGCCATGAACATTTATATTAATTCTGCCCTTAAATTATTATCATTTAAACCAAAATTCGTGTGCACAAGTATAACACGTTCTGTGGCAAATAAGTCAGCGTTTTCTACTGATGAAAAATACTCCCTGAATGCGGCAAATGATGTTCTGGACATTCCCATAGCACATCGAACTGTGCCAGTGCCAAAGACGCCGCACGACGAGGCCACAGCGATGCCCTGAAAGCCCCGCACGGTGAAGGATGCGGCGGCCATGGGGGCTGGCGGCTCCTGGCTCCGGTCCTGCACCCCCCGGGACCCCCGGGGCCGCGGCCCCTCGCTCCTTGAGGGCTCGGCCAGCACTCATTCTATCTGCGGGCCTGGCTAGAAGGGGTTTCCGTGGTTAAATCCCAGGAAGAAGCTTTAGCCCGGGTGATGCCAGGGGTAACGGGGCCGATGCGCCGGGCCGCGCGGTGGAGGGGGGACACGCACGTATTGGGGAGGCGCAGAGCCCGGGCCATCCCTCCCCGCCCCCGGGACGCAGCGCGGGCAGCAGGAGGGGGCTGCCCACCGCCCCCGAGAGGAGGAAGGGCGCTCGCCGAGCCACCTCCTCCCCGCTACCGTCAGGAAGGGGCCAGCACTGACCTGAGGCGGAGCGGGGCCGCCGCGCCGCCATGTTGGCCGGTGCTGAGGCGGCGCGCGGCCTGCCCGCTGCGCCCCCAGAGGCCGCTCGCGCCCCGCCCCGCCGCGGTGCCGCCCCCTCGCGGCCGCTCCGCGCATGCGCCTCCCGCCCGCTCGCGGGGTCCGTGAGGGGAGAGCTGTGGGGACGGGGCGCGGGCTCCGCCGTTGGGGAACGTGCCATATCCCGAGCTGCAAGGAGCCCGTAACGATCATCGAATCCAGCTCTCTGCCCTGCCCAGGATACTGTAAGACTCTCACCATGTGCCTGAGAGTTATCCAAACGGTTCTTTGAGCTTTGAGTTCTTTGGCTGGTGATGGGACCACAGCCCTGGGGTGCTCAACCACGCTCTGGGCGAAGAACCTTTCTCTAATATCCAACTTAAACCTCCCCTGACACAGCTTCAGGCCATTCCCCTCGGGTCCTGTCACTGTCACCACAGAGCAGAGATCAGTGCCTGCCCGTCCTTTGCTCCTCATAGTTGTACCTGCAGTGAAGTCTCCCCTCAGCCTCCTCCAAGCTGAACAGACCAAGTTTCTTCAGTCGCTTCTCACGCGGCTTCTCCTCAAGGCACTTCTTCAATAGTTCAAGGTCTTTCTTGTATTGTGGTGCCCCAAACCCCACACAGTATTCAAGCCTGTCCCACAAGGGGCTTACTGACTCCAGTGATGGGGGTAAGAACCCCAAAACCTTCCCAGTATCTCCAGCTGTGCGTGAGGAACAGAGCAGTGGCTCTGGCATGGTTGGACAGCAGCTACGTACCGCGAGCCTCATAAAAATTAATAACCAGAAAAAACAAACACAAGGCCCCTCAAAGTACAAAGGTTAAAGCCAACGTGAGCTGTGAAACATTGGAAAAGATTAAATTTGAGCCTGGTGTTCTCCCTCCTTCAATGCATTGGTGGCATTTTGATGGGCTAAAACCCCCATAATTGTATTTTATTACTTTTTTTTTAATTGGGTGCAGCCATAACATAGAGGTGGCTGACATAGTGAGTGCAGCTTCAGGATGTTCTCGCAATATGAATCAAGAAAGCATCAATGAACATAATTTATAAATAATAAAATTGAAAACAAAAGAGTTTATAGCCTCTCACTTGGACTCTTACAATGCAATACACAAGACAGGCAATTATAATGGAAAAAATCCACTTTTTCCCATATCATAAAGCTATTTTTATGGAGTAAGCATTTAGGATTTTAATTAAACTCCTTATTTACACCAGCCTTTACAGACATACCAAAAATGGAGAAAACGTATCTTCCACAAGAAGGTCCTTCTTTAGTCTGCTTTGAAACTGAAATTAGCATATAAAACTTGAAGTTAGTGTATAAAGTGGTTGTTTGCTTATTAAATGATTTTTATTACAAACATTTGCCATCGTGATAAGCAGGTGACAGCATGCCAGACAGAACTAGTAATAAGTTGATTTCTTTAAGATTTTCAACAGATATGTTTCTGTATGGAACACAGATTTGTCTCTTATGATTTGTTTTGACAAACACTGTTCAGCTTGGGAGTTTTCTGTTTAAGCATAAAATCGGTGGGTTTGGTATTCACTTCCCAATCAGTAACAAAGTATTTGTGCACTTTTCCCAGTCAGATGCCAGTAAGGTAAGCGAGGTGACCAGAAAATTTTGCTCACGTTGTGTGAGCCTGGATATTTTTGTACCTTTTATTGCTAGAATTCTTAATATTTGGCTTCCCTATTTTTAACTATGATCAGTTAAAAATAGCAGCACTTCTCAGATGACTTTCCCTGTGTCTGTACAAACAATTATATTAATTTCCTTTCAGAACAGAGAGGTTTATATAATTAGCACTTTTAAAAGATTAACATTAGAAGCTGCATTGTGTTCTACATGTGACTTCTGTTTGCCTCCTTTTGCACCCCTCTTGCCAAGTCAGGGTGGTGTGACAAGGAGCAAGGAAGGAGTTTAGGAAAGATGCAGGGAAAGCCCTTTTGGCAGGTTTTGGGCTCTCTGTTCTGGGATCAGGATGCACTTCTTACGCAGCACAGGATATTTCCCAGTGGATTCCAGCTGTGTAGGATGCAGTGGTGCTCCCAGCCTTGGTGCTCAGCCCAGCCTGCTCCTGGGTGCTGTGAACGAGCCCAGCATCTTCCTGGGATTTGCAGGCACTGCCTGGGGGATTGGCTCAATGCCCATATAGAAAATGCCATCATCACCCTTAAAGATTCTTCAGGAATAAAATGGTTTCCTGTAACATCAGAAGGACTGCACAGAAAGTTGCTCTCTTTGCTCTATAAGCCCTGGCTACAAGTTCAGGCTGTGCAGTCACCCTCTGTCCTCATACCTGTGACAAACAGGTTTGCTGTCACAGCTTGCAAGGGAACATAGATGGCATACACATACCTTAAAAATACTAAAAAAACCCTACAACAAGCAACCAAAAACCCCAAAAAGCAGAAGAGAGCCCCCCAGTCTTCAAATGCCTGCGTGACTCTAATCCTAGCAGCTTCTTTGTGCAGAATTCCAAACTGGGACACACGTCCTTGAATTTTTTACCATCTTGCATGATTAATTATAAAAACGAAAGGCAACACACACTGCCAGCCATCTGCACTAGGCCTTACTTGTGAGTACGTTCTCCACGGGGTTAACCTAGTAAATGTAGTCAGAATAAAGGCAATAAAGGTATTGGAGCGAATGGATGATTCCTTTTTAAAATCCTGACTGGACATGCTGTTATTCAGTTGGCTGGAAAATGGCAGAGAAAAGTCTGGGAAGGAATTTGTGTTTTAAGTCCATCAAGATCCTGAGCAAGGGCTGTTGTGGGGCCATAACCTGAACTGCTAATGCAGTAGGAAGTTCCACAACTTCCTGAGGAAGAGCAGTGCAGGGGCAGGCATCGTTCTCTGCTCTGTGGTGACAGTGACAGGATCCAAGGGAATGCCATGAAGTTGTGTCAGGGGAGCTTTAGCTTGGATATCAGGAAAGGGTTCTTCCCCCAGAGGGTGGTTGGGCACTGAACAGGCTCCCCAGTGCAGTGGTTATGGCTCTAAGCATGACAGAGCTCAAGGAGTGTTTGAACGATGCTTTCAGGCATTGTTGGATGTGGTTGGATTCTTGTGGATGGCCCAGGAGCTGGACTTTAATGATCCTTGTGGCTCCCTTCCAACTCAGGGTATTCTGTGATTCTATGATGTTAAAATTAAGATAATCCTCCCTATAATTATGATGTTAACAAATACATATCCTTGTGTCTCCTGCCATCTCCGTGAGAGATTTTGGACGGCTTGCTTGTATTGCTTGCCTTCAACCTTCCTTTGTCACTTTTCTTTGTAAAAAGTTTGTTGTGAGGTTTAACAATCTTTTTCTTGTTTGTGAACATCTTTAAATTCTGCTTTTCAGTTTTGTAATCTTTTAACTTGATAACAACCTCCTTTATCTTAGAATCACAGAATAATTTTGGTTGGAAAAGAGCTTTAACATAATCAAGTCCAACCATAAATCTTAATTCATTTATCCTAATGAAATTTAAGTTATAAATTCCCACCACAATCCATGTATGAGTGGAGGAGAAAGGGGCAGATCAAGATAAGTCTGTTTTAGTCTGTTTTGATAATTCTCCATTAATTAACGGGAGTTTAAATTATCTTTTGCTGAAAAATTCAACTGATACAAAAGAAAAAACAAGTTTAGTGTGCTGTGACAGGTGTTTAAACAGGTAACAACCAAAGACATCACCCAGGTAAGATGCATTTTATGTATTAAACAAAACTGACAGTGTCAGGTCAAGCTCCAACAGGACACATTCCCATGGCCCTAGCCTGGAAAAGTAAGAAAATAAAAATAAAAAGTTAAGGGGGAGATTGATCTTTCCTGTTCATTTTGTTTACTATATTGTTAATAAAGCAAGCTGATTATCCATTAATCTTTTGATCTCAGCTCTGATGAGTTACCAGGTTTGGACTGCAGCACAGAGCTCTGACCGTGACCTCCCGCTATTGTGTGAATCCCATGCATGCATTGGGATGGTCTGTGTGCCTGTGGAAAAACGCTGGGATCATGGCCAGAGGGGAGCCAGGGGAGCCAAGCTTGGGGCAGAGCACTCCTGGGGCAGAGCTGAGCTTGTTGTTCCTTTAGGATCTCCCCTGGAGGCAGCCAGGGCTTCAGCAGTGGGAGCAGAATGCAGGGGGAGTGAAGGTTCATCTTGCACAGACAAAATGCGTAACAAAAATTGGAGTGTTCATCTAAATTTGAGGCTTCGAGTGATTGCCTAGGCAAATAAAAGGCAGGGAAGGGAACTGCATCTTAGAAAGCCTTGCAAGGCTCTGGTAGGTTGTCTTCAATACATACAAGTGTCTCTCTATTGTTATATTCTTGTTTAAAACTTTTCTCATATGCAAAGTGTCTTTTTTTTTAAATAAAAGGGTTCTGCCAAGTTTATGTTCTTAATTTGCTGTTTTCTTGTAAGTGAAAAATAAAAGATTTTTAATTATCTGGAGGTAACCTTTTGTTTACTGTATGTCCATATTATAAAATTTCAGATAAGTGTGCTGACTGTAGTGCTGCATTATTTTAGAGAAATTCTTTAAACAGTTTTTAGCTGTGATAATGAATGTAATGATATATTTTGGTTTTAAGCTGTCCTTCAGAGATAAATATCCAATTCCCTTGGTAAAGCCTGTAGGTGTTCTGGAGTTCCCTGCTACTGTCAGTCAAGTACTCGGACAAGCCAATGGAGAGAGTGAGAACAGACTGACAGTCTGGCAGTCTGTCTTGCCAAGCAAATGTAAGGAATTACTTTTTAGAGGAGCTGCGATGATGAATCAATCATACACACCATTTCCACAGCTAACAGATGTTCCTATTTTCTGTAGCATAAGTGCACATAAACAATGAAGAGAAAAATAAAATTCCTTTGCGTGTGTTTTTACAAAATTAAGGGTAATAACGGGGTAGGGCAGATTTAGAAAAAATCCACACTGAAAAGGTTGAAGACCCTCCAGAAATACCATCTAAGAGGTGAAAACCCCAAACAATTTCAGATTTTTCTGTTTGTTAAGCCCTGCACCAAGAAAAGGTTAAAAATCCTAAACTGGAGGGAAATATGGTAATAATGTTTTTCATTTTCTTGCAAGAAACAAAATCCAATACAGAACCACAATGAGTAAACACTAGACAGTACACAAAGAGAAAAGATAATTCATGTGAGTCATCACTGCTGGCAAGGAAAACCTTTGATCAGATGCTGCTGTGCCGGTCACAGGTAGCATTCACTGAAACACCTGGCTGCTCTCAGGTCACCTCAAGCTTAGGAAGAGCCCTCCTACAGCTTCTTCTTCCGTGCTGCCTGGTTTTGGCTGGAATAAAACTAAACAGATTTCCCCTGCATAACTGAAAACATGCCAAGAGAGTCAAACATGAGACTCCCGGAGTACAGGGCTGCCTCCAACGGCCTCGTTCCCCACGGCTGTATTCCCTTCCTTGATGGAGATCTTGAAATAACATCTCTCTGGCCAAAGGACTAGCTTGCTTCAGTGACCCTGAGATCAGGGAAACTGGATTTGTTTCCAAGGGTAATTCTCCTGCAAAGACTGAGGCCCCTGGCAACTGGAGAGACAGCCTGACAAGCTAGAGAGGCATTCCTTAGTGTATTTGTGTGCAGTAACTGTACTTCATCACCAAGATTTTCCCTAACTTTACACAGGCAATTCCAAATAAAATTTAAATAATTTCTGTCTAGCAATGCTTGTCTTGAAAGATTGCCCAAAGGATCAGTCTCTCATTCAGTTACCTTTCAAAGCTCAATAATACTGAAATAACTGTATCATTGCTTTGTTTCCAGTAGCACTGTTAATTTTTCCAGGTTTTAAATACTCAATTTAATTTGACTTCTCATAAAATACTAATGCAGTTTGACAAAAATTGAAAGCAACCATTGTACCTGATAAAACTGTTCAAGACAGATAACATTCACTTCATCTTCCTGGTTTCTTCCAATATTTGTTTCTGTGGAAGTATTGTACCCACCTTACTCATCATCACCCACCACCTTCAGCACTTACAGTCTCTACAAGGACTCAGTAATGATTTTTGCAGAGTAAGAGTTGCACCCCTCTAAAGAAGACCAAGCCCTACTCTGCAGAACTTTCAGCACATGGCAAGACAGAGACCATGCCATCTACTGAAGCTGTTTGGGATGTAGTTTAGAGTTAAACATCTGTAGACGCAGCAACCCTGACTCTGATTGAACCTGAAAATGCTATGGGTTAGCATTCACTGAAACACCTGGCTGCTCTCAGGTCACCTCAGACTTATGATGTTATGATGCTATGGGTTAGAGGAGGAAATCTAGTTTGTCTTCCTGTCATTAATCAATGAGCAGGACATACAGGCTGTATCTACAGAAGTTTTTGTGCCATACATTTCCTGGCACTGACACCACCTGCCCAATCCCACAGGCTGCAGCAACAGTGACAGAGAGGTAGCAGTGGCTCCAGTCCAGCCACTAGTGTTTGCTCTCCTCATTGAGTCTCATCCAGAATTCCAGAGGAGAAGGAGAAGTGTAGGATATTTGCTTGGTCCACTGTCCAGCTGGAATCTAAACAAGCACGTAGAGTTCTCTATTCTTCACTTGCAGTCACAAACCACAGACTCACTCAGAAGACGGCAAGCAAAACCAACAGATCAAAGTGCAGCCAGGATGACTTTTTGAAGGAATCTCCTCATGTTCATTTTTTTAATTGTTTCATACTCAGGGCTCTTTCTGGGTATCTGGCAGGTGGAACTTCAGAAACTGTAGGACGAGGAGTAATTGGTTCAAATTGAAAGAGAGAAAATTTGGGTTAGATATGCAGAAGAAATTCTTTACTGAGGGGCTGGTGAGGAAATGGTACAGGTTTCCCAGAGAAGTTGTGGATTCCCTGTCCGAAGTGTTCAAGGAGTTCAGGGATTGTTCAAGGCCAGGTTGGATGGAGCTCTGAGCAACCTGGTGTAGTGGAAGGTGTCTTCACTCATGGCAGTGATTTAGAACTGGGTGATCTTTAAGGTCTCTTCCAACCCAAACCATTCAGTGATTGTATGGCAAGCCCCATTTTGAACTTGTTTGCTCCCTTTTTCTTGTACACCAAGGTTTGCCTGCTGTTTCCCAGGGAGTTGTGTGAAGGCTGCCGCAGCAGCTGCTGACAGCCCACTGCTGACAGCTTCCAGTGCTCAGCCACACGTGAGCTGCACAGGCACAGGTCATGCAGGAGAGCTGACCTGCAGTTGCCTGGCAGAGAACGAGGTTATGGAGAAGTAGTTCTTAGACACAGTCTCCAGCACCTGCGTAAAAAGATGCAGGAAGCAGAGAGATGGACATCCCGATCCAAAGAAGGGCAATCCTTCTGTCCATGTATATCTCTATATGTTATCTGGGGTAAGATCAGGAGTGACATCACTCAAAACTTTTCTGTGTCCATTTACCTCAACTTTACCATTTCTGAAGCCATGGATGCTTTCAAGGCTGCCCCATGATAAGAAAGCATGGATGCTTTTGTTGCCAGAGTCTTTTCTGTGTCAGCATTAAGCTCCAGAGGCCTAGAGAGGTATGCTTTGGGACTCTGCCTCTCTGAGGTGGTGCTAACTCATCAGCGTGACCACAGAGCTGTGCCAAGAAAGGAGCAGTGGGTATGAATCCCAGAATCATTCAGACTCGTGTAGTCACCACTCATGGCATCCTGCAGAAGGAATTGCAGTAGAGATGAGCATCAGGGGAACAAGAAGAATTTCTTCACTGGAAAGGATGGAACGGGCTGCCCAGTGAGGTGGTGGAGTCCCCATCCCTGCAGGTGCTCGAGAAACAAGCGGATGTGGCACTCAGTGCTCTGGGCTCGGTGCCAAGGTGGTGATCGGTCACAGCTTGGACTTGATGATCTCAGAGGTATTTTCCAATCTCATTGATCCTGTGATCCACAGGGGCCTCATCCTGGAGTTACCAGGAAGGTGGTGAGACCAGAAAGGATGTTCTGATAACAATCACTAGTGTAGATGTTCTTTATCTTTTACTTGCTTACTCATGACATCTCACTAAAGTTAAAAAGTAAACTAGTGAGAGGATCATAAAACTGGGCATCAGCAGCTCAATATTTTTGAAATACAACTTCACAGCACATTGTCTATAAACTTTGTTTTGCAGTGTTTGTTTTATGGTTTTGCTTATTTATATTTTGCATATTTTATGTGCATTCTATATCCCATAGGCAATTTCTCATTCAGTTCAGCTTTTTTTTTCCCTTCTGATTGATCAGGACCAGTATGTAATCTTTAGAAAATTTGTTTGTTCTATTTGTTCCTATCTTCTTCCTAAATGTTTGATGAGTGGGTGATTTGTTTGTGCTGTCATTACAAAAACCATATGTTGATGTGGTCTTATGGGGGAGTGTTTTTATTATTTTAAGAGTTCAACTAAGGATGTTTCCAAAGGAGTCATAATTGCTCTTCTAAGTACAAAGGCTGAACAATGACTGGCTTACAAATAATGCCAAAAATCTGTTCAGCTCAGTCTAGTTATTTCAAAGACTAAAATCTGTTTCTCAGAAATGTCTTCTTTCCACAGTCTGAACTTTTTAACATACTAAGAAAGTTATATTTCTGGAAATTCTCTATGGTTCATAGTCCCTTGAAGCAAGGAAAAGGGTCCAGTTTTTCATGTACATCTCAATGTATTCAAAAACTTTAAGGCTGCCCCTTTCTTAATGTGAAATTTATTGTGCCCCAGCATAACCAGTGCTGAGGGTTTGATTGTCCTTCTCATGGCTGTGATCAAAACTGGAGGGAATTTTCTGCTGGGGGACTGGTGCCTGTGCTGGTGCCATCTGATCAATGCTCCTGGAAACACCCTGTGAGGCTGTTTGGTGTCACTGTTGGGCAGGACACCACTGACATGGCTGGTGTCAATCTTTCCAGAAATATGAGATTCCCACTGACACCTGGGGGACCACGTGAAGTACAAGGAATGCATCATGAGTGCAATTGTGGTAAAAATGACCCCTATCATTTTTACATCCCTATCATCCCAGCACTATCTTGGCAAAAGGAGAATCTCTGCAAGTGGCTCAGTGCCCAGTAAAGGCTGCTAAAGAGGGAAGTATACGGTAGAGATTCACCTATATATTTTATATCTAAAATATTAAATAACAACTATTATTCAGTACTGCAGGAGTAAAGAAAATGAAGAGAGGAAAATAGCTGTGCAGCTGGCCAAGACCTTGAAAAGGACAGACTCTTCAAAACAGTTTTCAGAAAAACAATTTCAAACCTCCCTGCTGCAAAGCCTCCTACACAGCCCTTGCAGAGAACCTTTTAGAGCAGAACTTTAAACAAAGGAGAGCAATTGCATGGCCATGTTTGAGAGCAGCAATGTGGCAAATAAATGCTACTCATTTATAGGCACACAGCAGCCAAAATCAGTTACTGATGAAGCTGATTTCTTGTGGGCTGCAAGGAAAAATTAACAAGGGGGACAAATAGAAAATACTAATTCTGCAGTGAAGGACAATATGCCATGCTAGGTGTCATGCTAATGCACTTTGAAAGTGTATGTGTGTATATGAAATTTAAATGTTACATAAACCATGCATGTATTATTATATAAATGTCATTATATTATAAATATTGCCTGGGAGAAATGTGCACAGATTTCAATTTTTTGTCTGCCTGTATGTATATATATACATATTTATATAATGTAAAATCTGTACTATTAGATTATTGGCAAAATGAACTGTTTATGTTTCTCCATAATCCAGTAAAATTACAGAGTTTGCTCAGTGGGCAAAGCTATTCAGGTGTTATTTTGTCTCAGACCTCCTACATTGTGTTAGGTGGGGTCTCTATGCCTTACATGCTTAGAGACCAATGATTTTAGAGGATAAATAATATATAACTTCAAATCCATAATGATCAGGGCTAGCTGGATACCTTAGGTGAACTAATTGGCAGGGGGTTAGAACCAGATGGTTTTTAAGGTTCCTTTTGACCCAGATCATTCTATAGTTTTATGAAAATAGTAATAGGTAATTTTTTTGTGAAGGATTCCTTTATGGAAATTCCTACTCTGTGTTTCCTGGCCTCCAGAAACATCTTGTGGACTTTTAGGATATCATGATCAGGAGATCCTGGGGGTCTGGAAGGTGATGTGGATGAAAACTCTGTCACAGTTCTTGACTGAGGAATAGGAAATTGTGTTGCTGGCTTTTCTTTGCTTTTGATCCAGGTTCATCATGGTGAAGTGCAGTAGCCTTTAAAAAATGAATCAGGCCAGGCTGGGGTATTCTCACATCACCTCAGGTCACTGCAGACATCTTTTGGGAAACCTCTGTCTCAGGGCCACAGGTCTCTGTGCTGCCAGAGGGATGGGATTCAACCTCGCTGAGCGCACCCCATGTGGTGCCTGAACCTCTGGAGCAGCCGCTTGCTTCCAACACTTCTCTGGAACTTCCTGGCCCTTCCTCTTGCCAGAGCTGTCTCCTGCATTGCCACTCTGCTAGCCA
This sequence comes from Cyanistes caeruleus, assembly GCF_971803275.1. Classification (NCBI taxonomy): domain Eukaryota; kingdom Metazoa; phylum Chordata; class Aves; order Passeriformes; family Paridae; genus Cyanistes; species Cyanistes caeruleus. The sequence goes on along the minus strand of NC_141703.1, from coordinate 6,689,443 downwards.
AAAGCCATTCTGCCCTCCAGCCATGTGTAGTGCAGGGAAACACATCAGAAAAAGACACAGCCCCATTCCTTGCCTTTGATTTGAAGTTTCTGGAATTTCTCAGACCTCTCAGCTGGTGGCAAGGACAGCCCAACACTGCCCCAGCACATGGGCTTCAACCAACACACTCACAGCCTGGACTCCTCCAACATATTTTCCCTGGTTCACAATTCAGAACCATCCCACATTATTATTTTGCTTTGGAAATAATGGTAAAAATAATTCATTTTTCTAGAGTTCAATTAAAAATGGATTCACTCAAACTTACCCTGAATTTATGGAAAGAAATGCCATCATTCCCTACCTTATGGAGGCTGTAGGTTACCAGCACAGGGACAGGCATATCAGGGAGCTGGAGGGGAGGACTGAGAAGCAGGTTTTTCTCTTTTTCTGTTTTTGTGTTTTGTTTTTTTTTTTTCACCAGGCATATCTTAAAGCCCTTTCTTGCTCAGCTTGGTATGGGGTACACTGGCATTTCTAGCTCCAGCTGCCAGCTCTAACGGTGTTACTCATATTTGTTAAACAAACCAAAGAGCAGAAACCTCTCCCTCAGCTGCTGTGCCATAGCACAAAGACAAGCAATTTAAAGAGAAAAAAACCCCACAATGTTAAGCTCATTGCAGGATATTTTCTTGTTGGATATTCCTCGTGTGTCCTTTGGGGCTGTAGTAGATAGACCAGCCAACTTGGAATACTGCTGAGCATTGTTAATCTAAAGCAGTGGATCACTCCTTATGAAAATAGAGTGTTTTCAAAAAGGAAAACATTCTTTTCTATTTGCTGTGGACTGTGTTTGTATCATGACCAATGGGAAAGCAGTGTTGTAGCAATTTTGGTGTAACACTACCCCTGAGTTTGCTGCCCAGCTCCAGGTCCCCATTGTGGGTGGAAACCAGCAGGATGGATGGAGTGGTGGCTTCCCCAAAGCTGAACTGCAGCCAAACCCTAGGGCAAACTTCTGTTTTAGCTCCTAGACAGAAACCCACCCACCAGTTTTCTTTGGGAAGAACAGGAATTCAAATGTTGGTTTGGCCTGAAAATTGTTCTGGCTACCCTGAAGGCAAAGGGAAGGTGATTCTGCAAAGCCACAAGAAGCAAGTATTTTAATTCACAAATCATTTCCGTGATTTAAAATGCTAATTTTTATCTAACATTTTCCTTACTCCAAAACCACATTGGGTTTCAGTTACATTTCCTTTGAAACCAGAAAGCGATCATGCTGAAAGGCAATAAAAGGAACTCAAATTACATTTTTCTTCCCTCCTTGTGCCTTTCCCTGCCTCCCCAAATGTTAGAGGAGCAAAACTGGATGCTACTATTGCACAAATTTGGAGGCAGGAGCAAATGGTGCAAGATGTCATCAGGGAATCAGTATATTTAGCACAGGAGGGGTATTTCTGAAGAACTTCTTAGCTAGAGCTCCTTGCAGATGGCTTGTGGCTGGGGTGGAAAAGCTGACAGGCGCTCCTGAGTTTAACTGAGCTCACTGAACACGTGGCAGAGAGAGCCCTGCTCTGTGCAGGTACAGTCCATGCCCTAGGTGGATGAAAGCCCTGAAATGCACAGAGAGACAAAGGGAAAGGTGTCCCTGTGGCCAGAGGCAGTGAGAAGGCAGCAGCTGCTCAGGGCTCCCTGGGCAAAGGCAGGGCCAGGACTGCCAAGAGACCGAGCCATGGTTTCACAACCTATTTGTCAAGAGGGATAATTCGGAGCTAATCTGTATCTGAGATGCTGCCTTCATGCCACAAGCAGGGAGATAATATCCCTCTGCTCCTGTAGTGTCTGTTATGAAGGAGAGAAAATCAAGTTGCTCTTTGTCTCGGGAAGAGAAGAAATGCCATAATCCTCCATGGAGGCAGGGGTGCAATCTGAAAGGTCTGCTGGTGTTCTGATGCTCAATGTTCTCACAGCTTGCACTGTCACTTTCACATTTGCAACACAAATATGAAATATGAAATATTGCCACATTGTCCTGGTAGCGTTTGCCCATGCTTTACAAAATTGTGTGTGGCTACATATGACATAGAACAGAGGGAATATGGGCCTGCTCCTGGCAGGATTCATTCAGTGCTCTTTAATGGGATTTTATTGGTTTGTAATGAAATGTGAGGAATTAATCACAGCTGAATTATACTTACAAATATATTGCTGTATTTTAATGTGTGCATGCATGTTGGTCTGATTTTAATTACCCAGAAAATGTGAAGTTAGCATAGTAAGATCAAAGAATTCAAATTTGTCCCTCAGTGAACAGCGTCACTGCCTCACCACACAAAGCCAGGCTGGGAACGAGCATAAAGAAGCAGCAAACAGGGGACTTCCCGTCTTGGCAAGGACGAGGACTGGCAAATGCAAGAGGCCAGACAATCTGATGAAAAACTGATCCTTATTCTCCCTTCTTGTTTTTCACTCCCACATCTCCCCTTTTCAGCCTGAAATTCACTCTGCTTGTTTCCAGTGAGTCCCTGCCTTGCCACTCTGTCATGCTTTTGGGGTGGGGTAGAGGATCCTGGGCTTTATCCTCACCTGCTTGGGAGTCCTGCTTTGGGTTTGGGCACCTCTCTCTCCTTTCAGCTGGTTCAGATTTATCCTGGGGTTCTCTTTTTTTTTAAATCTATGTATATTGGTACTACTGGATAGCCCAGTTTGCTTTTGGTCTTGCCTACTAGGAATGTCAAGTGAGGATAAAATTAAACTGTGGGTAGATAAAACATAAGGAGGTTTCTACAGTGAAATATGATATGTATTAAAATCAACTCCTTCATTAGCACTCACATTGTGAATTTATTAAACACTCTTAGTTAACAAACAGGGTTTCTAGTTCAGGGTCTAGTGCTGCAAACAGCTGCTTTCTGTTTACAAAATAAATTGCATCTCCTGTTGAATAAAGAAATAATTATATATGTATTTTTATTTCTTTCCAGCTAAGTCCATAAAAAAATTCTCTGGTGCCTTACCTTACACATAGAGCAGCCTCAGTCCTCTCTGAGTAGCTGTGTTCACTAAGGGGCCTCCTTGTGCAAACTACACATAATATCACCATTTTCACTTCTGCAGAGTAGTTTATGCTGACATTAGAAGAATCAGAATAACATTTCATAGAGCTTCCTTAAATTCTTTACTCACACTGAGATTCCTGGACAGTGCCTGTGTCTAGCACTTGGCTGTGGTTAAAGTTCCTCAAGCAATAACAATACTGAAAGAATGAATGGGAATGCTCCTTTGGACTTGACCCTACGTCCACCTCCTCCGACCAGGCCAAAACGTCTTCTAGTCTGGGTTCAAATGGACATTTAGAACAACTCAACCATAAAGAGGAACAGAAGGAATTATTTAAGAAAGTAATAAAATTAGAAAGCCAAAATGTTTCTGCTCTTCAGATGAAAACGATTAAAGCAGGCAGCAGAGTCCAGCAGAGGAGCAGAAGGGGGATGGAATGGGAGCGTGATGTGATGCAGGGAGGCAGGAGCATGCAGGGCTTCAGCTGGGCACCTCGGGATGGTGGGTGCTGGAAGGGGACTCGGCCACTGAGCACACTGGCACCATGTAAATCAGCAGAGAGGCAAAAACCTGCAAGCACCTGCTCTGAGCTGGAAGATTTCTGCAGTTTCTTGCTTATTGTTATAAGAGACATGGAGTTGTTTTCTAAATATAGAAAAACATACATAGAAATTACTACAAAGCACTCTCGATTACTTGGGTATAAATAAAGCAAGTCATGTTCCACTTTTTAGTGCAAATGCTATTTACAGCATCAGACCCTGTGCTAATTTTCACAGTTACACAACAAGCTACTGTTCCATTGAGTCAATAGGACTTTGGAAGTGTAAATGAGGAAAGGTCTCAATCACAGCAAAATATTAAATGGCCACAGGCAACTACTATGAAATCAGAAAAAGTATATTTATACTACACATAAAACTGAACTTTTTCATGATGATAGTCAAAGAAAATAAGTGCAAATAGATCCTTTGGAAGGCAGAGGTAATAATATTTACACTGTAGTTAGGCTGTTTATGTCTAAGGTATTAAGTACAATTCTTCAGTGTCTTAGGCCAGGATTTGATTGATCTTGCAACTGTAAAGCATTCTGGTTTCTAAGCTACCAAACCCCTTTTGCTGTTGTTGTTTTGGTTTTGGGGGTTTTTTGTTAACTTCCATATATTTTTACTTGGGAAAGAAACATATATTGCAGCACTCTGGGCATTATATCAATTTCTTTCATAGTGATCCTAGAGCAAGCTCTATACTAATGACATCTGAATTAAAAACAACAGAGCAAAAGATTTTTCACTCATAACCTCCCAGCAGACAAATCGATCAATAATCCAGAATTACTTGTCTCTTTCATAATTCCCTATATAAAATAACTACTTTATGCTTGATGTAAGAGTAAGATGACAAATCCTGGCTGTTGTGGAAAGCAGCTGTTTGTTATATCCATCTTCAACTCACTGCAAATGAAAATGTCATCTGTAAAGGTCTCTCATTTTTTTAGGATAATTCATCACAGTGATTAGGCACCTCCTGAAGCAAGATGTTATCGACTCCTGGTTTGGAAGAGTTAATTCACTGTGCTGCAAACTGATGTGAAATGAAAGAGTTGCCGGGAAAGTTTTGGCTTTGATATGAAAAATGAGCAGAATGAAACTAAGACATCAAAAGGAGCTTTTTATAGAAAACACTCTGTAAAGCTGAATCAGAATCACAGAATCAATTAGGTTGGAAAAGACCTCTGAGATCATCAGGTCCAACCTGTGACCGATCACCACTGTGTCACCCAGACCAGGACACTGAGTGCCACATCCAGCCTTTCCTTGAACACCTCCAGGGACAGTGACTCCACCTCCTCCCTGAGCAGCCCACTCCAATGTCTAATCAGCCTTTCTGGGAAGAAATTCTTCCTAATGTCCAACCTAAACCTCCCCTGGCACAACTTCAGACTGTGTCCTCTCATCCTGTTGCTGTTTGCGTGGGAGAAGGGACCAAGCCCTACCTGGCTACACCCTCCTTTCAGGGAGTTGTAGAGAGGGATAAGGACCCTCCTGAGCCTCCTTTTATCTTTTTTCCAGCTCTAGTCCCATTCTCTGGACATGCTCCAGCACCTCAGTGTCCTTCCTGAATTGTGGGGCCCAGAACTGGACACAGCACTTGAGGTGTGGCCTCACCAGTGCTCAGTGCAGGGGGCAATCACTGCCCTGGTCCTGCTGGCCACACTGTTGGTGACACAGGCCAGGTGCCCTTGGCCACGTGGGCACACCTGGCAGAAGTTCTGCTCTGGTGTCCCTGGTCACTCCCAGCACTCTGCTCAGCAGGAGCATGGACTGATGTCCTCCTTGGGTGCTTCTTACACCCGCTCCAAGTGAGCTACCACCTCCGCAGCATCCAAAGCAGCAAACGTTACTGCTGAGCCCTGTTATCTGCCTTCCTTCCAGTTAATCCTCAGCACATCTTTAACACAGGCAGGGCTGTATCCCACAGGCCCTGGGGTAACAAACAGAATGCACCTCTGCTTGGGAACAATGACTGATTAAAAGTGCTGCCACTTCCTCCCAGAGATAAAAGGGTAAGCTCGGACTCCAGACGTTTTTTTCTGGCAGATTTGGATTTCCAGAGATTGAAAATCTTGTAGTCAATCTCCCCATATGTACAGCCTTTAAAGTGAACTGAAATAGATGGCAGAACTGGAAAAAGAGACTGACACAGTAAATCACAATGATTTGTAAGCATGTAGGTATATGGGAAAATTTACTCATTCCCATTTATTTAAAAATAAATACATTACTTATTTATAGTCTTCATTCTCATGCAACAGAGAGTGCTTTGGGGTTATCTTGACAAATTGAAGTCATTGGATTTTACCAATTACAGGGTCAAATTCCTCTATCCCTTGCATGCCTGTATAAGCAGCTTCAGAAGGATGAAGTACAGATTTTAGATATTAAAGCCTTATTTTATTAGTCATCCTAATACATCCAACCAATGCAAAATTAATCACTGATTTTTCCATGTCTCTTCGTATCTAGTTTAAATGTTCAAAGGAATGCTTTATGCTGCCATGTAGATATCAGTAACTAAATGTTTGCTAATAATTAGCCTGAATCTTCTATTTTAAAATCTCATTTATATCCTTTCATTTTATTTAATGAGTTGCCCTCTAGATCCCTTCCTGATGCAGTAAGGCTTGCTTAGTTTATATATTTCAATTGTACACCAGGAATGTTTAAACCTGTTTTAGAAGTACACAGAAGCATGTGGCAAATTTTGGGAATGGGATAACCAGGAACTACAATAAACATGATCAATATTCCCTTCTTTTGCTCACAATCTTAGTCCCTAAAACTGTAAACACATAATGTCAAACCTTGGGATCCAAACCTTAGGGAGTTTACTAACTCCATGCCACTCCTCCAGAGATTCCTAATTAGGATAATCAGTAACAATTTCATGTTTGGGTGTTTTTCTCAAACATCTTTCTGATTAAATCATGACTTTTAACCTCCCTACCCGTTTTCTGATCTTTTGTAAATCCTCTAGTTATTTTTCTGCTAACGAGATGAAACTAAAATTGGTATTTCAAATGTGATCACATAAGTGAAAACAAAGCAATACAAGGCTGGTCTTGTGGGTCTTCTCTGCTGCTCATTGTTTTGGGGTTTTTTTGTACACACTTGTCTGATGCTGCTTCCAGGTTTCATCCAGGTTTCATCCAGAGTTTCTGTCATCCAGGCTTGTCCCTCCCCTGGAGCAGCTCTGTCCTTGATCACACCACCTTAGCAGGACCCAGTCACACCTGGCCAGGAGTGCTGCAATTTCTTGTTTTCAGTCTGCATTTGCATTATTGCATTCCTCTGGAGTTTGCATGCCAGAATTCATGTTAATTCTGGTAATTCATGATAATTATCAGCTTCCTTCCTTATTTCCTAAATGATTTACCAGTTTCCTCCTTTTGAAATAATTACAGAAGTAGCTGGGCAAAGGGTAGGAAGTAGCTAGGCATGGCTGGGAATACAAACTATGCAAAAATATTTATCAATTAAATAAGTCTGAAATACAGAAGTCCACAGAAAGTCTGCAGGCAGACAGTCAAACTTAATAAAGCAGCAAAAGAACATTTCAACTGCCAAAACTCCTCCACAAGCCTTGGATGGAAATATGATTTGGAATTACAGACATGTACTATAAAGAGAAAATACCACAGAGTGTGTTAATATAATAGGAAGGAAACAATAAAGAATTTATTAAAATTCTTAAGATAAAGTAATTTCAGAGTCAGAACTCCAATTCTGGCCTTCACCTTACAAAGTCTGTTTTGTATTACTTAGCTGAGAATGGAGAATGAAATCACTCTGTTTTAATTAAATAATCTACAGGCATTTAGAACCATTATTAATTTATGTTTGGCTGAAAGTAACAGTGAGATTTTGAAACCTGTGAAAACAAATTAAGGAGATAAGGTTCATGTATTTGTGTGTTTTCTTTAATTTATGGGGATAAAACCAGCATTTTCACCCCCTGCTCACAATAGTAGGAAGCTACTTACCTTTGCACAGTTCATTAATTATTTTTTTATTGCTGGGTATTTGTTTTCGCAAATTTGGATGTGGCACAAAAAAATAGCAAGACACAATAACAGAAAGACCAGGCTATTTTACTAGACATAGTAGCAGAAGAACAACAAATCGTTTCATAGTGGCTCCTGCTAATGTTTATTTCCAGGCTTGACAACAATCAAAACATGGATAAAATGTTAAAAGAATCTGCATTGTTGAATAAGTAACAATAAAAACCCTTGGGGGTTTTGGGTACTTTCAAGTCCTGCACTGATATGTTGGGCCTGTTGATGATCCCCAGCCCTGCCTGAAACCTTCTGCACTGCCATTGCTCATCTAAGCAGCAGCCAGCCAGGTAGGAACTACTTCAAGTTCATCCTAATCCTAGACTTCCTCCTAATCCAGCTCAAACTTTTATGCTTTGAACACAATTTGTAGCCTTATCCAACTACATTTCTATTGGGAAGATGTAATAATATGCCTTTTCTCCACAAGACTTGGCCTGTTTGTTTTGGTTTTCGTGTAATAAAAGCAGTGGTGCCTTTTGTGCTCTCATTGTATTGAATTTAAATCCCATGGATGCAGATTCACACCTTGGAGCCGGCACTTTGTGAACAGCAGCTGACACTGTTTGCCCTACTAATTATTGCAATGATTGCTTCTTTCCTGTGATATTCCTCAGGTGGATCTGCAAACTGCTCTTGCTTTCTGCACAGCCCCGTGGTCATAGAAGCATAGAGTGGTTTGGGTTGGAAAGGACCTTAAAGACCATCCAGTTCCAAAGCACTGCCACGAGCAAGGACACCTTCCACTATCCCAGGCTGCTCACAGCTCCATCCAACCTGGTCTTGAACATTTCCATGGATGGGGCAGCCACAGCTCCCCTGTGCCAGTGCCTCACTGTCCTCACAGTAAAGAATTTCTTCCTAAATCTGCTACTTTTCAGTTTGAAAGCATTCCTGCCTGTCCTGTCACTCCAGGCCCTTCTAAAAGCCCCTCTCCAGATCTCTTGTAGGCTCTCTTTAGGCACTGGAAGGTCTCTAAGGTCCCTCTGGGGCCTTCTCCAGGCTGAACAGCCCCTGCTCTCTCAGCCCCTTTCATAGCAGAGGTGCTCCAGCTCCCTGACCAGCTTCATGACCCTCCTCTGCACTCATTCCAACAGGTCCGTGTCTTTCTTGTGCTGGAGGCCGCAGACCTGCATCACTAAACCTGCATGAAAGATGCAGCCAGAAATACAGCCATGGGTGGAAGCAACACCAGGGTTCCCCTTTTGGCAAGGGCTAGGTTTTACATCACCCTGAGCAGCCTTCCCCTGTCCTCTGACAGCAGATTCCTGGTCCCTCTGACATTAAATGAAAGTGCTTCACTTATTTCAGTACAACCAGAATTTGTCTCTGACCAAAACAAAGGGGAAAAAAAATTCATCCAAATAATTTAAAGACAAATGTACAGAACATCACGTCAGTTTTGACATATCACTCTGATGCACAGGTAGGTCATTGGTAAAATATTTAATCTCTCAGTACTCTTATTTGAAACAATACCACCACCACCTGAATTTGGGAGGGTCTACCTGCTGAACTGTGATACAGCAGTGCAAGCATGATTTATCATCTTATTAGCAGTGTAGAGGAACAGAGTATTTTCCAGTAACTGCTGTTTATACATGACATTACATGGCATGTCATAAATGCGCAGTCCCCAAATATTTCTGTTTACAAGCTGCCACATGGAGAAGCCAACTGGCATCTCGTTTAGATACTGATTTCTGACACGTGCTTTGTATACAGAAAAACCTTATTTATGAAATGTGAGATGGAAACTTGACAGGTTTTTTCAATACATACAAAAATAATTGACAGCACATAAATCACAGCAACATCCAGAATGCACTTCTAAAAGCTTAAACTGCTTCTTTTTAAAAATGGCTATTATTTTGCAAAAATATTGTATTTTTTTTAGCTGAATTGGACTCAAATTTCTTATGATTATATTTTATACAAAAGGTTCTAATAGGCTGGATGTTTTATTGACAAAAGAAGGCTGATAATCCAAGCCTGAGGCAGTAAGACTGTGAACAAAATGTGACAGTGAGGAGACAGAGGGGAAGGCTAAAGGCTACAGCCCTTCAATCCCTAACTCAGACACCGTATCTTGGATGAAGTATTTTAAAACATATTAAGTACAGGTTAATACAATGGCTAAAGTTTGTGTAGCTTTGTCCTCAACTGACCAGGGTGGAGCTGTGCTAATTTACATTAGAAATGGTAGAGAATTTTTTTAAAAAGACAAAACTGCTGTTATTCTGTATGGGATAACTGTAAACCCTTTAAATAGGATATCTTCTCCAGTTAAAAGTTCTGATGAAAAAGGATCAAAACCTTTTTCTTCCTCCTTGGTTTTGGTTTTCTTTGCTTCTTTTACTCTCAGCCTCCTCTTTCCCCCTCTTCTGTTTTGCTTCAGAAAAAAGAACACAGAAAAACAAATAAGAAAGGTAAATAAAGATTAATATGGCAAGAGTTTGTGATTTTTTAGTTTCACTGAAGATAAATGAAAATGATAAAAGAAGGAAGTTCCACAATAATTTGTTGTCTTTCAAATAAAAATGACAATGTAATAAAAGGTTGATATAGATCAAACCAAAACAAGGTGAAGTGTAACAAACTAAAATGGTGTCTTAAACATTTTATTTTGTAATTTCTAAAAGTGACTCAGAACACATGAAGCCCAGAATTAATTTCATTCCCTGGATGTCATGGCTTAGTCTGTCTGAAAAGGGAGAACATCTCCTGCATCACGGAGAGCATGGGAAAAAAGCCTCTGGAAGAAGCCGCTCTCGGAGCACCGTGAGCGGCATCAACCATCAAGGAAAGTTCCAATGAGACTTGGTGGGCTAATAAGACTGGGCAGGGTTAAGATGACCTTGACAGCTGAGATTGCCCTTGCTGCAAACACTTTCTTTAAGGGCTAAATAATCTTTAAAGTTGCTGATTTTCCTCCATTACCTGGTCTTGCTTATTCCTGAAAAATACTGACTTTTATTGTCATCACTGCCAACAACAGCAGCAAGCAGGGTAACAATTTACTATTTTATTTTTGTGTTAATTACACAATATAATGCACGAAAAATCCCTTGATTTCTTTCCAAGAAGCCACAATCATAACTTAAATTTTATGTGTAAGTCAATATGAGACACAAATTATGCCAGATGAAAGGCACACACACTCTGTAGCCTCAAAGTGACTCCATCCAAGAGCACTACACAAAACCTGGAATTCAGTCCTCTGGGCACTCTAGGAATGACCAGCACCATCATTACACTTAATGCTCTGACATTTCCCTACAGCAACAACACAACTTCTGAACAAAGGCAACTGAGAAATGTCAGTGAAGCAGAACTGGAGGATGTAAACCCAACCACTGTGGAACTCTGCAGAGCCATGATTGCATTGTGCCAGCCAACGCCTCTGCCCAGAGACCGTGCCTTGTTCTGGGCACGGCACCACAGCGCTGAGAACTTCTCCAGCTTTTAAAAATCACTCCAAGTAAAGCATTTGGTGTATGAACCCTTGTACCCCACGAGCCTGTCCTGTAAGGAGTACGACCCTGAGCACTCCTCCTCTTTGTCCCATGCATTAGATACTTCTGCATGTGGATCCTAAAGCATCCTGGAGGTCTGTGACCACTCTGCTCTCTGCAGGTACATTCTCTTCACTGATGTTTGCTGGCAAGGATCTCTTCCTGTGTTTTTGTCACAAGAGAATATTCTGCATTCTGAAGCCAACTACTTTGCAAAAATGTTATGTAGCATTTCTAGCATCCAGTAGTGTATTTAATTGCAGTAAATGCATTGTTTCCCCAATAAATTACTCTGGTAATTAACAGTTCTCTCATTGAAGGATGTAACTGTTACTGACAGATTATCTGACAGTCTAGATGTCAAAATATTTTTATTCAGCGTGTACTTGCAAATGCTAAAAGTGACTGTAGGATTTTGAGCTTGGATGAAGTTCACTTAATTTCAGAAAATAAACTGATTTTTCCATATTATATTCAGTTGTTTTGTTACTGAAAGTAACTTCAAATAAAGTGAAGGCAAAAACCTGCATGAGAAACACTGACACTATCTGCCTTTTTCTAAACCAATATACTTCCCATTAAAAAGTCAGATCACCTATGGATAGGACTTAACAGTGGACTGTACACAGGTCAAGTGGCAATGAAGTGTCTGCGCTGAAGGATGACACAATTTCTCTCCCTGCTTAGACAAACAGCAGGACATGCTTTACATCAATTTTACAGTGACAAGGAGGAAGCCTGGAAAAACATACTTGTGGGGCACACACATTTTCCCCTGAAAGAGTGATACACTTGAGATAGAAACCCAAGGGCTGAGTAGAGAACTGTGCAGTGGTTTCCATTACAAAGCTGTGGAAGGCCAAGAAAGGACAAAAAAAAAACAAGAGCCAATTGAGAGCATGTAAATACATTAATCTGAAAAGTTGTTTTTAAAATATTGCTAAGCAAAAATAAACCATGGAATCTTTAGGCATCAGTCTGGGATGCAGACTGACTAACTACCTCTATTCCACCCCCATTTCTCATATATGCAGGAATGAAAGTCTCCCCAGTAACCTGCTGGAGGTCTATTCCATCCAGACTTTCTTCAAATGTAAAAAGAGCTGCTGTTGCTTTGTCCAAGGATTGTGGCCTGGACTATCACATACAAAATCATATGAAAGCAAAAGCTGGTCTTGGCAGGAAGAGAAACTTCTCACATGGTGCCCACCCTGCTTCTCCCTACATTAACTTCCATTAACAGTTACAGGCAATTCCTCCTTTCCTCAGGAATTTGAGGCTGTGCCAGGCCAGCAGCACCCAAACTTGCCACAGTGGCAAAACTCCCGGCTCAGCTTTGAGCTGCAATGGCTCCCTCATACATCCAGAAGCTTCTCTGCACGTGTGCCACAGATGGGTTGGGAACAGAAGTTGGAGCCCACACTGAGCAGTGTGATGAGGACAATGAGGAAAGGCAGCAATCAGAGCTCTGCTGGTGCAGGTTGGGTGTTGTTCCCTGCCTGGATCGCAGCCCGGGGGTGGCTGGGAGGGGGCCAAGCGAGGAGCTCTCGTAGGTCCCGTTCTCCTCCTGAGGAGAGGGAAATAGACTTTCCTGCAAAGAAGTCATGAAGAAATATGACAGGAAGCCTTTAATGATCTGCTTCAGAGATAAGACAAAACATTGCTGGGTATCTCTTTATGACTAAATATCTTTTGTAATTGTTGGATTCTGTCCTAATTGGCTTTGATACATCAGAGGCCTGTTTTGTGAGCTGTTTGGTTAAAACATGTTGTTCTGTTCTGCTTTCTTTCAGATGTTCTATGGATAACATTATTAGGCTTACCTTTTTGTTCATTCCCTATAGCATTTCTGTGCTAGTACAACATCACACACATGCTCTTAATTTGATTCAATCACTGAATAAACTGCCTGACTTTAAAAATGAGATTTATAGCATTCTACTTTATTGCTCATGCATCCACTGATTGCCTGAAAGATTTATCTGGTTCATTAAAGCATGGGTGTATTTGAATTTGCATTTCCCTTTTTTTGTAACATTTTTCTTGAAGTGTCCAGTATTTTACCAGAATTTCTCCAACAACTTTTATAAATAAGTAACTATTTATTAACTAATTCCATTCAAATACTTTTAGATTCAGTATCTTCATTACGAAGTCCAAAATACGGGTCCTATTTTCATCTTGAACCTCTTAGCTCTTTGCAATTAATATAAAGATACAAACTGCTTTCTCTTTTACCTTCCACAGCAAGAAGTTATTTATAGCATCCACCCTTTTAGATAAAGCAAAACCCTGCTGAAACTGGAGGATGAAGTTACACCAAATGCTGAGGACAGAAGTGAGAAGCAGTTGTACTTTGTGGAGGAATTAGAACCTGTGCTACCAATCATAGCTCACATGGCAAGCCAGATGATGTAAATGACCTGAGTGCTGGAGCCCACCGACCCAGCCCAAGGTAATTCTTCAGAGGAGGTGTGTGTTATCTTTGAACACAAGAAGATGTTACAAAGGTGAAAACAGCCAGAAAAGTGATGGAGTGATTTTCTAGAAAACACCTGCAACTCTGAACTGCAACTCTTCTGGTTTCCTTTGTATTTCAAACCAACTTTTTCTGCACAGGAATATGCCTTCGTGGACTCCTGGTGAAGAAATACATTTATTATTGTAAAGAAACAACTTCCAATAAATTTAATTTACTAAAGAAACCTATCTGCAAGACCACAGAACTGTTTACATCAAAAGGTGTAACATTTTAGAAAAATAACCAGAAATTTCCATAAAGCAGAACTTCGTTTATCATTGAAACAAACAGTTAACGGATTTCCACAAAAAATAAGCCTGCACACTTCCCTTTCCTCAATATATGCTTGGTTTCATTAAATTCTACTGAGCTAAATCTTATGTATTTCTCATCAATATAAATTTGGCCAATCTGCAAAATCTGAAGTACTCTCCCTGATGTAATTTTACTAGTTACTCTGAAGTCATTAGCTGGTATTATTCTTCCATTTTAAATACCCACAGGCATGATTCTAATTTTGAGTACAGCAGTTAAGCTTCTAATACAAACAATTACATGTTCATGGGGAAAAACTTTCTGAATGTTAATGTAGAGGAGGAATCACAGTGCACATATTAAGGCTACAACGCAAGGAGATAGTAGTTAAAAGTTTAAAATTAAATCTTTAACTCTCATGGTCTTTATTATTTATTTAGCATTACTTTAAACACTTTTCTGAATGGACATCTATAATTCCTAAACTTCTCTGTAAGCATAATGGAAATATTTCAAAGCTGGGCTTAAGTGGAATGGCTAGTTCAGGAAGATAATCTTTATAGTTCTAAACCTAAGAATTAATATAAAAGACACAAATCCTTTCCTAAAAGTTTCTGTAAACAGTGACATGAAAAAGAAAAGCATAAGAACAGTAATCAGACAAAAAAAAATTGGTAAGAGTTTTCTTCAGAATGAAAGAGTGTGAACTATTTTCCTATCTAATCTACCAGTTTCATCAGTTGTAGATTATGTTTCTTTTTTTAGCCTTGCCAACTGTGTAGAACTTGCTCTTTTTTGTCCATGCTCCATTGGGAAAGAAATGTGTACGCCGGTAATGCAGCAAGTGTTATCTGGAAAAATGAGTTATTCCTCCTTCTCTGTGGATCAGGGGTTTGATTCCCAGCAACAGCTGCTGCATCAGAACAGCAGAAAAAGAGAGATTGTGATAAAGTCCAACAGCAATTTGTCCAATTCTTCCAACTTAAAATCTAACTGACAGCCTAACAATTACTCAGAGGTAGTAAGGAGTTAGTAGTAGGTCATTTCTATGGCTCATAAGCTTTTAGAGGTACCAGGTTTTTGTAATTTTTAACTTGGTTTATATTACTGTGATAGCAATCTACAGTCAACCTCAGAAGATGCAATCACTTTACTGCGCTGGGCAGCCGTCCACCAGCTCCTCAGGCACTGCTAGGAACAGGCTGAATGTCCTTACAAAACAATCTCAGGATTCTTCACAGCAGCTGTCAGCAGTGATGCAAGATTTATTAACAAGACAAGATTTAATTGAATTCAGTATGCTACTCAATAATGCAACCACTGTATCATCCGTTCTGGCATTTAATTTCACATTAAATTGATGTTATTCTTAAATATTTTTCAGTGTGCCACACAATATTGCACAGGAATAATGACCATAAAAGCTGTCTGGAAGTGGGTTTCACCTCCCCTGTGGAAGTTTCTGGGGTTTTGTTTGTTTTGAGGATTTTCATTTGGTTGGTTTGGGGTTTTTTTCTGTTTGGGTTAGGTTTTTTTCTATGGAGGTGACTGGAGGGTAGTTTTGGTGTTTTTTTTTTAATTGAGGCTATTTCACTGACTGCCTTGGTTTCCAATATAGCTTTGCAAACAGTTAAGTCAGTATTGCTGAGGCATGGCACAGGGCTGGTAACAGTGGCAGGGAGGGGACTCTGAGAAGCAGGGGCTGCTTTCCCAAACAGATGTTGCAGGACCCCTTCTGAGGCACCATCATTTTGGTGACCCATTTGTGTCATTTTTGACAAAGTGCTGATACATTCACTTGTTTGGCTAAGACTGAGGGGAGAAACCAAACCAACCCAAACACATGATCATTTCTGCTTTTTGTCAGACACTTTGTCATTTTAATACAACATTCATGTTCTACAGCTTTAGTGGAAAACACGAGAGGGACAGAAAGAAGAGTTGGAATAAGTGACTGTTCAAAAGAATTCAGCTAAAGATATGATCTCTGTCCAATCACTGGTCAAACCCACCTCATTACACTTGGCTCTTTCCTCTCCTCTTTGTTCACAGGACCACTGTGGGTCATCTGGTCCCACCTTCCTGCTTAAGCAGGGTCATCCCAGAGCACACAGCACAGGATTGTGTCCAGAGGGTTCTGGAATATCTCTAGTGAGGGAGACTCCACAGCCTCTCTGGACAGTCTGTCCAGAGCTCAGTCACTGCACAGGAAAGAAATTCTTCCTCGTGTTCAGGTGGAACTTCCGGGCATCAGTTTCTGCTTGTTCCTCCTGCCCCATTGCTGGGCACCACCAGCTGCTGTTGGGATCTCCCTTTCTTGTACAGCACCAAACCACCCACCCACGGCAGGGTTTGGAACCAAACCATTCCACCTGGGAGACAGAAACTGTGCTCCTCCTACTTGCATTTCCCCAACTGCCTACTGCATTTTTTGCAGACCGCTGACAAGAGCCACCTACATTGCAAAATTAGTAACCCCAAACAGACGTGAAAAAATTCAGCTGATTCATAAGAGGCTTAACAGTAGGTGTTTTGTTCTTCACTAATCATATATATTGTATTCAGTTGTTTTCAGAGAGACAGAAGCATAAATAGTGCAGGATGTCTCATTTAGCATGGGTTTATGTAAGAGAAACCAGGAACAACACTGAATTTGCATGAAAACCTGTGTCTTGCTAGATTTCCTGAATAAAGGAACTCTGATAAGTGTATAAATTTTGAAGGCTTATATGGACAGATCCATTAAAAATGGGACTTGATCTTTACTGAGCAGAAAGTCTCTTCAGAAGGTATTCCAGAACCTACAGGTTCAGGTCCTAGAAATGGTGGGAATACTCATTAGAAATATGTCTGCACTGAAGGAATATGTAATAAAAACAAAAGCAATCACTTACTAAAAAAAACCTAAACTAATCACGTGATCGACAAGGGAAGTATTTAAAAATCAGACGTTTGTCCTCTTTTTTGTATAGGAAACAACTATAACCTGAACAGGACCAATAAAAATTTCTTCAAACTGTATCCTGGTCCTTTTTTATAGAGGTTATCCTTGGGAAGAAACATATCCATGCACTTTCTAACCTTTACGTCTTTAAAACAGTGCCAGTTGCATCATTATTTTCATGGTCTCTAGACAAGACTCCAGTAGCCTTACATGCTGGATACATGTAAGCACCTGAGTTCATCAGGGGATGTGGGTATTTTGGATTGAGAGGAAGGATTGTCAGAGGAACTTCTCACTGATACTGAGAAGCCACTGGACAAGTATTTTGTTATGTGAAGATTTGAATTCACAATTGCCAATGAAATTTTGTGTATCCACTAGTGGCAGGAAAAGAACCAAGGATATCAAGGCTTTGGAAAACATTACAGATGCTCAGTGAACCTTCCTTTTGCGGCCCCAATTCCCAAGAAACTTTTGTCCCATTGAGACCAATGGAAATTTCCTTCCTCTCACTCAGCTTTCAGTTTGGGATTACATATCCATGGAGAAAAACACTGCTTTAACTTACCTCACAAGAGTAAACCATCACAGGACTCATTTACAGACAAAAAAAATACCCAAACCAAAATACCATTAGAGAAGAATGCACACTCTGACTTCAGTAGCATGGAGTGTATTTATACAAATACACAACTGCCAACTTCCAAACAGAAACCAAACCAAATCTTGAGAACCTGTAAGAAGGGACAACCATTCCTAGGGATTTCCTCTTTCACAGGTTCCCAACTGAAGTGGAGCTGAAGGGGGAAGCAAGGAAAATTTAACTTACAGGCAGGGTTAGCTTAGGATTTTAGGAATGTCAAGCTGATGATAGAAATTACTTGTCTTCCTCACATTACCCTGGTGGTTGCTCTGTGAGAGGCCTGATCCAGTTCTTATTGATATAGAGAAGACACAGTGGAGCACAAACCCCTAGAGAAAATCTAAATATAATCTGCCCCTTGATAATAGCAAGCTTAAGAAAATAAAAACCAGCAAACAAAAAAAAGTACCTTTCAGTTTGGTGTTTTGCTTATCTTCCAGTCACACATGATGATCACTTTTACATACTTTTAGTACAACCCTGTCTATTTCGTACTCATTGTGTCCAATACATCAAATTAATGGAATGCCACCTCATTTTGGGAACAGTCAAAAATATAAGAGAGTTGTCGTACAGCAACTAAGTCTTCAGATTTCAGCATGATATTTTATTTCATTTGAAATGCCCTGACTCACCCACTGCTGTAAGGGAATCCTGAACTGCTTGGACAAGGATGGAGAACTGTCATTTATTGTGTTTAGTAAGTGCCAAGATGGAGTTTCTTGAGCCAGGCTTTGACTCTGCCACACCCAGTGTCCCAAAACTGTTTCTGCTGTTTGCACCTTTAAAACTCTCATCTGTGCACCATTACATGATTTGGTATCTACCATTACCTGTGCAAAATACCTGATTCTAAAAGTAGCTGATGTTGTAAGAAATGGACAGGGAAGATACGACCAAAATAGTGTTTTAGATTGGTTATTGAAGATTTTGTCTTTTTTAGACATCCACATATATGTTAACAAAAAGCAGCCTACACAGCTGCTGAGGCTTTTAAAATAAATAATTCCTAAATACTTCATCAAAAAGATTTATGTATGAAACACTAAATTAAATCCAGTAAGAGCATGTGACATCCTCTGTTCTTGGAGAAAAACAAAAATACCAGATAATAAAGTATTTTGGATAATATTGGATTCTGTCCCAGGATTTACAGAAGTTAACAAGATATCCATTCACCAGGTTTGCTGAGCATCAGGATTGCCTCTTTTCAAATGTTTACAAAAAACCCTCCTAATTTTGCTCAGAGCTGGTTTAGAAATATGATTTGTTTTTCATTTCCAAGCCAGAGAACAAGCAGGCTACAAAGATATCAGCCCAGCAACTAATATTAAGTCAATATATATAAAAACACCATAGAAACAAAAAGATGGATTTTTTTTCCTCCTCTTTACAGCATTTGCCAATTTCTATTAGGTTACAACTGTCAAGCTGAAGACAAGTTAATATATACACAGTATTTTATCATCAGCTTCTCAACAGAGAAGAACTTCTCAAATTCCTGCATGGAAACACATGCAAGAAATTTCACTTTCTCTGCACTGTTTGGAAGAGCAGAGATCTTTGTTCAGTATAATGTCCTGTCAAACAGGTGATTTCTTTGAAAGGTGGCAAATCAGAAGCTGCCACATCTGGTTCCCAGGGAGAGGACAGACATTCACCTACAACTATTACCATAAATGAAAGCATTTCCACATTTGGAATGCACACTAAAGACACAACCAAAGGTGCTGGAGGTGGGAGGTACAGGCACAGTTGAAAAAAATATGTAAAAAAACCACCAACAGTTGCAGTGTAAAGGAACCACCTCTTGGACAAGTATAATTTTTCAGAGTATTTATTTCTCCAAGTCAGCAGAAACTGTCATTTAGTATGACATAGATGTATATACTGCAAACCCACAATACAGATCTTCTAACAGCCATTTCTTCTACTGGTAGAGCTTCAGCAAAGAGGTCCCTGTGTTCATGCTGGCATGCAAAGACCTGGTCTCTCTTACACAGCAAATCTAGAGAACATCCAAAAATGCCCTGCTTTCTGAATCTCATGAAACAGTTTAAAATACAGTTAAAGTGATGACACAGACTCATGGTTTTCCATGTTTGGACTGAATTGCTGACATGCTGCTGCACAGGGATGGATATTACTGCTTACCTGGTGACTGTGTGGACTTCTTATGACCATTAATTACCACTTAACTCCCAGACGAATTCCAGTATTAAGCCTTTCAAAGACAATCCAGGTTTTAAACTCATGCTATCCAAGGACAGAGAGGGCAATAGACAAAAATGACTACATGATTCAAGCAAGACAGAACAATAATAATTAAGGTCTATAACCAAAGAATGTAGCCTTGATTTTTAAAACTTCCATTAAAAACCGTATTTTTTTCTTTATAATAACTCATTTCCTAGACTAGTTCACTCCCCTTACTACCCAAAGCTAAGAAAGTATTTGAGATTGAAGAGCAATTTTTTCTTCAACATAGTGATAAACAGCATCTGGATGACTTTTTTCCTATTTTCAGTAATAATCCTACCCATGTATTGGTTTTCCTTATTATCAGAAAAGGATTTGCCCTTTTTTTTTTTGTGGGGAAGAAAACCCCAAAACCATGGGGTCTAGATCAGCTTCCCCACTTTCTTGACCACCACATGCTGTCAAAACACAGATCATTACACAACATCCATCAGATCTTTAATGTGGGTAGTACAAAGAACACGTAAATTGCAAGTCATTTTACTACAAACTCCTGGAGAATGGAAAAGCCACTGCTAAAGTACAAAAATGAAGCACTACAGGAGTTTTTGTTCCAAGCACCAAGAAAATAGTTTAGTAATTTAAGCTTTTCTTCTTTTCTTGGAGTAAAAGAAAACAGCTAGGAAAACAAATGCTGAGATAGTGTTAATGAAACTGCTTTCTCCCTAACTGGCCTATTGCCAGATTTTACTGGTTTATGCTGCTTTCCCTCATATGTCAAATAGCCACATATTTCAGGCAGGTTGGCTAAAATTTGTCAAGATAGCTACAACGCAAGCCTTAAATTTAAGTTTTGTAGGACACAGAATGGCATCCTGTGGGTTCTGTTGGTCAGCCTGCTTTGTTCATTGCTATCTTTCAATACATACACGCTGTCACATGAATCCAAGATTGTCTCAACACATTTTGCCTGCTTTGCTGCAAAAGGACTTGCCTCATAGTCAAACGTCTCCTGCATTATTGGGAGCATAATGTTGACTCCACACCTCAAAATCCTTTCTTAAAGACCAGCATGAGATCACACACGGCTCCTGAGCTTCTTCAGACTCTTGGGTAAGGGGATGACCACTGCCCTCACTTGCTTAGCTGGTCAGGAATGAAAACCAAACCAATTTCAACTGATATACCCAGCTTCAAATACCAGTTTTTCCTGGGATGGATCTTGCTACAGGTGACTACAAGTATGCCTGGACTACAGAAGACCATAGTATTTCAATTGTATCCCACAGGGACTTATCTACTGCTCCTTCAAATTTGCTATGTGACTTGGAAGTGACAGCAAACAAACAAACAAACCAACAAATAAGGGCATCTGAAAATTCAATCCCATAAATTCAGACAGGGTTAAGAGGGGCACTGACAATACTAGAGAAATAACTCAGCTATTGTGACTTCAGGTAAACACAAGTTTCAGCTGGACTAGGACTTTGCTTCTACAATCTCCTGAATTACTCTGTGGCTTAGCAATCCCTCTCTTCCGCTGAGAAATGGTTTTGTCTACTCTCCTTTCTGCTGATTTATACTCAGAATACTGCAAAGTGGAAACTTCACACCTGGGAGTCAAGATCCACAGAAACAATCTGCATTGAAATCCCACAATTATGGCACATTCCAAACAGTCAGACTCCTGGCACTGATTCTGGCACCTGAGGAAACTGCCAAGAAAATCCATGACAGAGAAGCCATGAACAATACAAATGAACACAGATGTTTGATCACAGTGTTTCTACTATTAACAGACTATGGCCCATTCTCAGAACCAAAAATAACTTGGTTTTTACCTGGATTCCAGACTTGCAAGTCCTTTAAACACAAATGTCTGCCTCTTTTATCAACATTCTCAACAAACTGACTGCTGACTCTTTTATGAAGAAATGAAACATCATCAAACCCCGATGCTTTCTTTGGTTCTTCCTGCATTTGCATCAGAAAGCAGAGCTACATTACAAGAGCCTGCTTTTAAGAGCAGCATGGACACACTACTCTGAGTCTTCATTTGCATTATTTAAGACTTTATCTCGACCAGATCTCCGTTCCTGTCACTGTCTCTGCACCATCAGGACCAGAAAACATGCGATGATCCACCTGAAAAACATCACTGACAGGTTAGTCTAACACTTACAAAGGCTGAAACGTGCTTCAGTGTCGTAAACATGACCAGAGAGTAGCAATTAAAGGAGAACCAGCAAGCAGCAGCATCCACTGCATAGACTGGTCTTTGACCGTGTTCACTGAATTCCCAAAGGCAGCTAATGGCTTTATTTTTGCTTTAGAGCACCTGGTAAACATCAAACAGGAAATTCAAATGGGAAAAGCCAGCCCAGACATGGAGCTTCAGCCAGACACCAGAGAAACGATGCAATGCTGTTACAGAAGGCTCTTCTGATCCATTTCCAGCAAATTGGGGATGAGCTGTGCCCTCACACACGCACATCAGGAGCTCAGTGGAACCAAGATCAAATGATTTGCCAACACCTAACTTAAAAAATCTAAAGCCTCCTCGCTGTGCGGTACTGTGAAGAGAAACATGGTCCTTTGGACTCCTGGCTGAGCTGGGAAAGGTGGAGGAACCCAAGGATTGTGCACAGTGGTGTGGATGGCCTGTTCCTGGAAGTGTTCAACGCGAGGGTGGATGGGACTGAGCAACCTGGTCTAGTAGAAGGTGTCCCTGCCCACAGCAGGGGGCTGGAACGAGATTACCTTTTAGGTCCCTAAAGGCAGTCTATGATGCTCAGGTAATGCTTCATCTACAAGTCAGGCTGGAGCTGCTCTAAGATGTATGAAGCAGGGAAAGCAAGCAGCAAACCCCCTTTCCGCGCCTCCAGAAATTCAGAGTTTTACTCACAAGCGAGGCGTGCTCAGAAGCCCGAATTCCCAAGTGTTGCCATTTCCGTCCTTCGCGCTTCTCCCACCGCTCCAGTCGGGGCCGGGCTGAGCCCTCCCCGCCCTCACGCCCTGAGGCCCTCGAGGCATCGCGAGATTTGCTGTGGGTCTCGCGCGAAGCACGCGCGGCGGCCCGCGCCACGTGACAGCCGCGGGGGCGCGCGCGCGCGTGCCGGCAGGGGCCGCTCCATCTGTCACGGGCTCCCAGGGGAGGTGGAGGGGGCGTGGGCGAAACCAACGGTGGGGGCGGCCGCCGCCCTTCCGTGCGAGCGTTACCCGCTATCCAAGCATCTTCCTCACAGCCCCGTTCGGCCCCGTCCCTTCTCCGAGAAGCATTTATTTTCCGTTTCTGCCAAGAGCGCCACGCCCGAAGCGGGGAGGGGTGGGTGGTGCGAGCGTGCCTGCTGCCCCCCGCCGGTGGGACATGGCGCCTTCCTCAGTGGCGTCCACTCCTCCAGCCCGGAGCCCCCGTTACGCAACTCCACCCGTGAACGCAGCCCTCCCTCGTTCCTCCTCCTCTTCCCACCCCAACGCCCGCCACTCCCGACATCTCCCCCCTCCCCCGCCGTCCGCTTTTAGGGGCGCATCCCAACCTGCTGGCGCTCGCTAATCGAAAAGCTCCCCTGACTGACGGCTCACTCGACCTATCACAAGCGGCTGCACTCCGGAACCCCACCCCCTTATCAAGTACTGACCAATGGCGCGAGGCAGACGGGGGAGGCGGGCAGCGAGGGCCAACCAAACCGGAGCGCAGCGGCGGCGGAGCGCAATGACTGACGTAAGTCAACAAAGGTCACGTGGGGTGCGGCGGCGGCGCCGATTGGCTGCGCGGACGCGGGCGGGCGGGGCGGGACGGGGGGGTCGCGGTGGCGGCGCGCGGGGTCCGCGGTGTGACACAATTACAACAACTTTGGGCAGCGGCTCCGGGGAAGTTTGTACGGGCGGCAAAACACACCCCGAGCCGCGGGGCGGGCGGGGAGGGTCCCCACAGCTCCCCGACACCCCGGCTCCCCGCGCCGCCGGCGGCGAGCGGCGATGTAAACACCGCTCCGCCGCCATCCGCAGCCGCCGCCTCCTCCTCCCCCGAGTCTCCAGCGCTGGGGCTCCCTCCCCCTCCTTCTCTCCCTCCCTCCCTCCCTCCCTCCTCCTCCGAGCAGCGGGGCTTCCCCCCGCCTCCCTCCCTCCCTCTCCCCTCCCCTCCCTCCCTCCCCCTCCCTGCCGGCTGTTGTTGTTGTAATAAAAGTTGTGGTGTGTGTGTGTGTCGGGCACCCCGCCCCGCCCGGCGCTGGGGGGTGTTGGGGGCGCGCAGGGAGGGGGGGGTGCGATCCGCGAGTTAATTACGCTGCGTTTCCATGAAATCGTGCGGAGTGTCGCTCGCCGCCGCCGCCTCTACTGCTCCTTTCGGTGATGAGGAAAAGAAAATGGCGGCGGGGAAAGCGAGCGGCCAGAGCGAGGAGGACTTCGCCAGCTTGACAGCCCAGGAGAGAGAAGCCCTATCCGGCCTCGACAGGTACCCGCTCCCCACTGCGCCCCGGCCGCCTCCGTGTCCCGGCTCGGCCCGCGCTCCCTCCGTGTCCCCCCGCTCCCCTGCCCGCGGCTCCCCGTGCGCCGCCGCTCCCGGGCCGCGCTCTGCCCTCGCCCGCCCGCCGCGCTGACTCTCGCTAACGCCGGTGCCTCTCTCTCCCCTCCCTCCCGCCTGCTCCCCTCCTCGCAGCCGGCTCTTCGGATTTCTGAGGCTTCATGAAGATGGCGCCAGAACGAAGGCCTTGCTGTTAAAGGTAAGCGCGAGGGTGGATGTGGAGCGGGGATGGGGGGGGAGGGGGGAAAACGGGGGATGGGGAGCGAGGCGGCCCCGCCGCCCCTTCCCTCGGGACCCCCGGGCCCGCACGGTGAGTGTGTACAGGGGGTGTGCGGGGGGCACCGCCGCCTCCGCGGGGTCTTCGCGCGTTGCTGCTCCCTTTGCCCCTTTCCTTTTCACCACCGCCTCCCCCCCCTCCTCCATTCTCCCCGAGCGGGACGAGGGGAGCGTGGCCATGTGGGTCCCCGTCCAGCCCTGGGACGGGAAAGTGGCGGAACCCGGGGCCGGGAGCGGACGGGCCCGGGGAGGGGGCGCGGGGGCGGAGGGGGGGGGAGGCGGAGGACGAGGAGGAGGAGGCGGCAGCGGGGGGAGAGCGAGGGAGGGAGGGCGCGCTCGGCGCTGCTGACGTTGCCGCTCCCCGGACCCTCCCTCACCTCCCTGGGGTGGTTTTCGCCCCCAGCCGCCGGAGCGGAGCCGGGGCCGGAGCCCGCGGGGAGCACGGGGTCCGGGCCGGGCGCGGCGCTGAGCGGCTCCCGGAGCCCGTCAGAGTGACTTGTTTACTCTGCGGGCCCCGCTGCCTCCATCCAGCGTGCCCGCTCCTCACCGAGCCCCGCGTCCCGCCCGCCGTCCCGGCTTGACAGGGAGCGAGGCGTCCCGCGGGCTGCTGCTGCCCGGCCCGGTGTCCGGAGAGAGGTGTTGGTCTCTGTGGAAAGTTGTTGGCCCTGTCATTTACTTAAGTAATGGCTGCTCCTGTCGGCCCAAGATGGCCGGACAGGGAGGAGAAAGAGAAGGGGGGGGAGGTAAACATGAAACAAACACCGGGAGCGAATATGGGGAGCGTGGAGCCTCCGGTGAAGGCTGAGGGAAACTCTCCTGCGCATCCCAAGTTCCTTCTGGGCGCTTTCCTGCTGCTTTGCAGCGCCGGTGCCCTCCTTATCAACCTGTAGCACGTTCTGCTGCCCATCCGTGAGCTGCTGACAAAGGCTGTGCGGGCCGAGTGTCTGCCAGCTGTGCTTAAAACACCAAACGCCAGGGAAACATTCGGGTAACAGAATAAGTGGAAGTGTTTTTAAAATGCCACACGGCTGAAGTAGAGGGGACAGTGCTACTCTGGTTCCTGCTTCCTGGCTTGTTCCTGTCAGTAGTCTGGCGTTTGACACTGCTCGTCCCATTGTTGTGCCCGGGCTGTACCGTGGAGAATTTTTTTTTTTCTGCTTCTGGTTTTGGTTGATCTGAAGATTTGACTCTGAAGCGTGTTGAATTGGATAGCCGAGGCCTGCGCTTGTGTTTGGGTGTTTATTTCTGGCAGGATTGGAAAAGCTCAATGTCAGGACGTGGGGGGAGGGATGGAAGGAAAGCAAGTACACTTTCCTTTGTGCTTATATTTAAAAAAAAAAAAATAAAATCTCGCGGTTTCCTTTCGATTTTCAGAGTTATTTATAAGAGCACTTCTTCCCATTAATCAAAAAGGTAGGGGAGTGACATGTCAAACCAGTTAAATAATGTACGTTAACTGTTGGTGGACCAGAACTCGTGGCTGCTGCTGAGGCTATCGGAAATATTAGATCGAATCCCGTATGGGATAGAGGTTAAGGACACCAGATAGAAAATAAAAGCTTCACATCTAATTAGATCATCTGTCTGATGAAATCCCTGGTTTAAGTTTTATTTTGCATACTGTAAAATTAAGTGGTGCAAGGAGCAATTTAGCCTATTAGTTGAGTTTTGTGCCTTTATGTATGAAGCTTTCTTAAAAATGCCAGTCAATTGTAATTTTAGTATATACAATCTGAAGTTACGGGGCATTTTGATGGTTTTGAAATACGTTTTCAGAAATACCTGTGTATTTTCTTTTACTGTATTGAGCTGCAAATTCATGCAGTGAATACTAAAAAAATCCCCAAGCATGTATTTTGCTGTTTCACCTCAGTTTTCAGATGGTGTTTTGTACGTTTATGAATTGCACAGTAACTCACAAAGCATGTTCTTTGTAAAACTTGTCTCTGAGAAAGGTAGATTATTTAAGGAAATAGAGGGATTAAAACGTTGCTGTTCAGCGCAGAGATGTTTGAGAGGAATTTCTTGGTTTGAACCAGTTTCGGTTTTGTTTGTGCTTTTTACTTTGAAGGAACGTGCTTGTGTTTCTGTTAGCGATAAGAAGTTGCTATTTTTAAGGTATTTTCTGCTTCATTCCTGTTCTGTGTGTGTGAAGCTTTATGCAGTTTGTGCTCTGTTGAGGGCTTTAGTACAATTAATCTAGCAGACCACTTTAATTCAATGTAGCAGTTATTTTTATAGTAGAAACTGTGGCCGAATATATGTGCAGTTAATTAATAGGTTTTTCAGTGATAGCAACAAAATGTTTCCTTTTGTGCATGGAGCAACAACAGCTAACAAAGACCCTAGACTCCATAATTATGAAATCCTGACTGACTGATTTAAGAATCTACAAGGCAGTGCGTTACAGTGTGAGATTTATGTGCAAGTGTAGCAGGTAAGGAAAACCATTGAGTCATGTTTCCAGAGGAATCCTTCACAATGGCAGAAATTTATCAGTGTTCCTCTTGATGTGAGAGGAGCACACCCGCAATTGAACCTTTTCCAGAGGCTGCCGGGCTGTAGCAGCCAGTGCTCCGTGGGGCCTGGCAGGGCTCCCTGCTTACCTGTGGTTGAGGTGGCAGGAGCAGGGTACCTGTCTGGGGAGGCTGATGGAAGGTTTTGGGTTGTAAGTATTTGGGGAACAGCTCCTTTTTCTGTCGGGGTGCTTGTGCAGCAGGAGGAGTCTGTTCTGGGCTTAAATTCGGTGCCTGGGTGCAAGAAGACACTCCTTGTTTTTGGTGCGGCTCACTAAGGTGTGCGTTGGCTTGGAGGGGATTGCAGGAGGCCTTTGCAGTGGGAACTTTGGTTTAACAAAGCCATACCCTGACAGGATTTTACAATAAGAAAGCTGGGATCTCTTTGGGGGATGGAGGAAGCTTCGTATCTAGAGCTTTAATTCAGTTGTGGGTTCTATTCATGCTCCAGGTCCACAGTCCCCCGTTTTTGGTGGTTTTACTTTGTAGGCTGTATGGGCTGTAGTATCGTGAACTAAGCCAAGCTGTGCTGCTGGGTGTAGCAAATCAAAAGGGCAGATAAGACTTGAGATCTGTACAATTTTATGAATTGTTGAAGGTATACACTAAGGGTCAGGAATATTGTAATGTTGCCCCATGTATTGGATATGTGATAAGCCAAAAGAAACTTTCCTGTAATGCTGTACACACTGTGAGTATGTGTGACAAAGGAGTGGAATTTTTTGTTGCCAGAAATTTTGCATTTATTTTGCAGAGAAAGGAGCTTGAAAATCATAGTTTGCAGTTACTGTGGTTTTGGGGAAGAGGGGAGGGAAATTAAGAGATCACCTTTCAAACTGGTTGAAATGCTGGAAATCCAACGTAGTCAGTCTTGTGTTGGAGAAAGTGCTCACTGTTATGCTTCTGTAGTTGACAAGAACATTAACGTGAAGGAGGAAAAAAAAACCCAAAACAAAAACCCTGCTGCTGTATTGATGTCTCTTTCTCCCAGGAAGGCATTCTGGGCAGGAGGTGAAGCTTAAAGATTACTTTGGGGGGGAGGGCGAGGATATCCATTGTACTGGAAGTGAATTGCAAAGCATTTCCTTTTTTTTTTTTTTTTTTTTCCCTTTCGTATTTTGTTTTTTATTTTTGATGATGTTTCCAGTGTTTAGCCAAAGTTGACTTGATTGCAATGACAAACCATCGTTTCATAAGCTGTAATTGGCATCTATACAGATGTAGGTTGATGTAGCTGGTCCGATGTATTGGGTATAAGATGCTTGTTAATTCCTATTCATTGAGTTTAATCAGTTTGTCATATCCTGTGGACAAAATCTGAAGCGTGTTTCCATTTAAAAGTATTGATGTTGAAGTCGATTTAGAGGGATGAAGTAGTTCCACACAATATGCCATGTTTTAGTCTGTGTTACCTCTCATGGTTTTGCAGCCCTTTTGTTTTCCAGATGATTTTAAAAATGGTATTTCCTTTGTGTAAAGGCCACATGTGTTGACAAAATTAACAGTGTGCTTGTCTGTGCTTTTATGAGGCTTACAAAATAAGTGCACAGTGACAATATTCTTTCATTTTTCTTACAATTGTAGTGTTGCTTGTTTAAAAATAGTTTCTTACAGTGTGAATTAGTATATGTTGACTTCGTCCTTTCAGTGTTGACATTAATGTTAACTTCCTACTAATCCATAATAAAATATCCTCAGTTTTATTTATAACAAACTGCTTGAAAAATAATTATGCAAGAAAACATTTTAGCAGGTTAGTCTCAGTGCAGTGAAGTGGTTTCGTTTTTTTTAATAACTGGAAACATTTTGGCTTGATTTATTTTCATCAAAACAAAGAAATATTGCTTGAAAAAGAATTAAGAATGTTTGTCTTATATAATGGCAGTACTGGGAATTGAGAATCTGAAAATTGGTACCAGGAGACATTTGCAAGGCATTCCAGGAAGTGGGCAGACTCTCCAATTTCTGTAAATTTATATCTGAGTTGTTCCTTTATGTTTGGGTTCTCTTAAATTTTTTTTTAATATATTGTGCATTTTCTATTACTGGTTTATTATCTAGTGTACTGTCTGTCCTGTAGAGCAAGTTGAAGTTGGATAAAATTTTGTAAATTGTGTTATGGGTGGGACTGGTTTTGTAGGGTTTTTTGAAGGAGTCACTTTTTTTAAGTGTGCTTATTGGGTAATTTTAACAGAGCCATAGATTTCTTTAAGATCAGTATATTTTTTTTGTATGCAGTTTGGCCTTTGTATTAATAGGGTGTAGCTTTCTAGGATCCAATTAAGGTGAAGTGAGTGACACATTCTATAGTTCATGATTGTACTGTGTTTATACTTGGAAATCCCAGCCAGAGTGTATATAAAGGTTCTGTATCCTGGTATTTGGTTATAGGTTTGCAGTACTTGTACTTCATCCCGTATTAAAGCCAACTTTTTTTTAAATGGATGTTACACAGTACTGTAAGTATGAAATACTTAGCATGTGTTGATACTTTCTCAACTAGCGTTTGAGACTTTTTTTTTTTAAATAGTGGGATTTTATTGCTCTAGACATATATCCCTGAATGTTTTGGCTGTTCCTTAAGCGTAAAGTACAGTGTTGGTACTAGTTTCTGAAGGCAAGAAAATTGATGAAGTCAGAAACATTACACTTGTCATTTTAATGTGTTAATGAAGAGAGAAGGATGGATCTCATGTCCACAAACAGAATGCTTTTGTAGAGGTGTAATTAGGATTGCAGGACACTTAGTGTGTTGGCATTTGCATTTCAGCAAGTTTTATCTTCACTGTCAGGTGACTATTAATAGGGAATATATTGTAAGATTTTTTTTTTTTTTGTTAAATGCATGCTACATACTGTAGCTTTTAAGTACTGATCTACTGAGTCTGGAGGCTGAAGTGGTTCCATTCCCTAAGTGGTACGTGTGCATCAAGCAAGTTAAGGTAATTTGTGCCCTACTGACTTTAGTAATCAAATAGCCAAGGTGGGCAGTGGTTCAGGATGGAGGAGAGAGGGAAATGCTGCTGTACTTTAGCAGCTGAGGAATAGATGTTCTGATATATTATTTAACTTTCGAAAGTGTGAAGAAAAACTGTGGCAAGGGTGGGACACAACTGTTTTCATCCCATTCCAGTAATTAAAGCATTAATCCTTTTGTGCATCATGCTGCTTGTAGCCTCTTGCTTTTTGAATTTTTCTCTAGGTGAAGCCAGGTACAGTATGTGAAGAAGGAATAGGCAATCTAAAGCTTTGTTCTGTGCATGGTATTACTCAGGTGTGCTTTCAGCATGGCTCTGTGCCTCTTGCCAGCCTGCATGGCTGTTTGTTCACTGTAGTGGGTTGAGTGGACTTGGTAATTATAGAGGTAAAACTATCTGCAAATGTTGATACCATCTGAAGTAAGTGTTGAAAGCATCTTCTGAAAGCTGTGCCATATGTTTGTTATACCATTTTAGAAAAGAGTAGATGTTTCATGCTTGGATAGCTTGGTGCGTGTAGAAGCATTTGTTTTCATTACATTAGTGAGATGATACAAAATTAAAGAGAGTCATGGAAAATGTTTATGGCTATAAAGTGACTTTTTCCTGATTAACACTTGTCACAAGACTTTCCAGTGCCAGAATTATATGCCATGGCCCACTGTTGTTCTTTATCCCACTGACAATTAGGCAAGCTTATGTTCTGTGGAGAAATTACATTCTGGTTTCCAGCCTTACAGATTCATCAATTAAACTTAAGGTTATTCTCAGATTACTGAAAAAATAGTTCTTCTTGGTCCTCACCTGGTAAATTTTTGGGTAATTGGAGGGATTTTGCTGTACTTTCAGCAGTCTGAAAGGGAAGGAAATGTGTATATTTTTAGTTGGAGAATATTTAAATAGTTTTGTAAAAACCAGATATTGCTTAGAGTGCTTGGATGAGCTTCTGCAGAAATTAATTAAGGAGATAGGTTGTGAGTATGAGGTGAATGCAGAACTGAGTTGGGTGGCAGGTCTAGTATTGGATCAGGTAATTCCAGGAGCTGAACTACTGTCCTGCTCATTCTGAATGCAGATAGGTATATGGATACAACTTCAGTCCTTTAGTGCCGTGCCTACCTTGTGTTTTACATTAAAAAGTCATGTAAGTTACTTTTTTTTTTTAACCCCTTTTCTTGGCGAAGTCCTGTAGCTGTGGTGTTTGAATCCTGATGTTTGAGTAATGTGTTTTCACAATTAAACATTGAATTGATGCTTATTAAACTTGATTTAATTTGACACTTTGTGGAAGATGTTAGCAATGTTAATCTTGTAGAATGCTTATTTGTAGTTAAAACCAGACAAAATTTAAATCAGTGGGTCTTCTATGGAGCCTGTGAAGTTTTCCAGGATTTGTATAGATGCACCTGAGAGGATAAGCTTAGTACCTTACAAAACATTTTGGTATGAGTAAAGAAAGGAATTTGGCTTAATATAGTTCAGTCTGAGTTTGTTGGACAAGGGAAATTCAGTAAAGCAAGAAAAAATACTTAAATATTTATTACATGTTTCTGCTTTATGGATAGGCAGACTAAAGAAATAGCTACAGTAGAGTAATTCCTCTGTGGAAAAGCCCTTTCCAAGACTGGCCTGTTGAAATAGGGGTCTGTTCAAAGCTTGTTCTCAAGATGAGTTCCACTGATACTGTCACAAGTAGATCGGGCCATTTGATAGTTGGCTTGTGGCCATTCTAAAGTTTGTTGAATGATGCATTTCTAAAATGAGCCTCTGTCAAAGTTTTGCAGTGGTTCAGGTATTATTCTTGATACTGAATATTATTCTTTGTATTTAAAGAATCATAGAAAGGTATTCCTTATGTACCTAAAATACCATGTTAATGAGTTAAACCCCCATTAAGCATATTTGTGAGTTGAAGAATAATGTTTATTAGATACTTTAACTTCAGAGCGTGAGAGGATGCAGGGATCACCATCAGAGCTGTATTGGCAAATTACCTTCCTTTATGGTTCTTGGATTTGCTATGTAGTGTTCATGGCAGGAGCTTATTTAATTAAGATGTAGAATTAAGAACTCATTTACAGTTTTGTAAAGGGAGTGACTAAAAGTGTGTGATGAATTACAAACAGAACACTGTATGTCTGCATATGAATTTCTTTTGTGGTAAGTTGTTAAATTAATTGTTGTTTGTTAAAATGGCTTTAAGTAATTTCCTTTTCTCACAGTGGCATTTGAGGATTATGATTCACTTCTCAATATTGATTGGTTATTAGTCTAGAGCAGACTGAATTGTGAATGTGCTTTTCATTAAATTTCTGCTTCCATTTTGAGAATTTAAAATTCTGAATAATTTCAGAGTATCATTTGCAGCAATAGACAAAAAATCCAATACAACAGCTTTTAAAATAGAGCCATGGGATGTATTTTTTTTTTGTCAGTATTCTGTTGCTTCCACTCTATTTGCCATTTTAACTTTTTATTTAGGCTGTGTTTTCATTATCTTATGATTTGAAAACTTACTTTTATAGGGATGCAGAGTAGAATAATGAATTGAAGTTAAGGTTTTATTTTTAGGTATTTTTCTTCTAGGTAACAGAATTTTAAGTACTCTCTGTTGCTTCTCATATGTTTCAGTGAAACCATTTTTGGGCCTGTGTGATGAACCAGGCTGCAGAACTGTTTCAGTTCAAAAATAACCTAGTAAAAATAGAAAACTCACTAGTTTTAAATAACCACTATTGAGGGTTAGTACTAAGAAGTTTCAGAAATTCAAAGAGCCAGCTTCTGGTCGCTCAGAACTGACTTGGGAGGGATTCCACGGGAAGATTCCATGGTGGATAAAAGAGCTAGTGAGTGCTGGGAGTTCTTGCAGAATGCTCTTCTGGAGGCATGAGACCAGTTAATCACCTTTAACTGGAAGTAGGTAGTACCCTTGACTTAGCTGCAAGCTCCTGAGTCTGCTCAAAACCAAAAGAGGAGTGTACCAGGGATGGAAAAATGAACAAATACCCACTGAGAGCTACAAGGGCATTGCCAGAGCGTGCAGAGGTGCAGTGAGAAAAGTAAAAGCTCAACTAGAATTGAAATTGGCTGGAGATGTCAAAAACCACAGGAAAGGATTATTCAGGATCATAAACAAAGAGGACAAACAGAGGAAAATGCTGGCCCACTATTGAACAAGAGAGGTGAATTAGTTGCCAACCAGTTCTGAAAAGCCAGAGGTTCTCTGCGTTTCTTTCACCTCTGTCTTTACCTCTTGGGCCCCAGAGCTTGGGAACAAAAATCCAGTTTTATGCACAGATCTACTATCTTTGTAGGAGTTATTGGGGTGTAAACTATTACAGGAACTTGACTCCTAAAAATTACACATCTGAAGGTGTTAAGAGATGGCTGGATACTGCTGGGAGGCTGATTTCTGTACTCTTTGAGAAGTCATGGAGATTAGGGAATGTTCCAGAAGATTGGGAGAAGGCTCATGTTGCCTCATCTTCAAGAAGGATTTAAAGAAGAATGCAGGAAATTATCAGCCCATCAGTTTTACCTCAGTCCCAGGGAAAGTTATGGTATGAATCCTGATGAAGCACGATTGGGAAAAGCTGGCATGGATTCACCAAGGGCAAATCATTCCTGGCGAACCTGATTGCCTCTTAGCATAGAGTAATCTGCTTGGTGTATATGGAGCTAGCGGTGGACATTGTCTTCCTGGATTTCAAGTCTTTCCATGCTGTTTCCCACAGCCTCTTCCTAGAGAAACCAATGTGTTATGTTCCAGACAAGGGATCTGTGGCTGGCTGAGAGCTGGCTGATGGACACCACTTGGAGCAGGGTGGGAAATGCTCCTTCTCAAACCGGCTGCCTGTCACAAGTGGGGTCCCCAGGGATTGATACTGGGCCACTGTTTAATACCATCATAACTGATCTGGATGGTGGGATCAAGTGCACTCATGAATTTTGCTGATGGTACCAAACTGAGAGGGGAAATGAACCTGCAGCAAGGTGAGCCACCCTGGAGAAAGTCCTGGATGGGCTGGAAGAATGATCTGATGAAAATCTTATGAAATTCAGCAAGGACATTTTAAGGTCTTACATATGGGAGAACATGATCCAGGAGTGCAGCACCATCTGAGATCTTCCTGTCTGGGAAGCAACTCTGTGGAAATGGACCTGGGGGTAGATTTAACTCAGTAAAAATGACCAAAAAAACCCAATTGCATGCTGCTGTGGCACAGGGAGACAGTGGGATGCTGGATTGCACCATTGAAGACAAAGGAGTTACCATTGCACTCTGCTCAGTGCTGGTCAAGCCACATCTGGAATATTTGTGTGCAGTTTTGGTACCTGCTAAACAAAAAAGATGTGGCAAGGCTGGAGAGGGTCCAGAGAAGGGCTGCAAAGATGATCAAAGGACTGAGAAGCTGAATTGTGAATGGCTGAGATACCCTGGTTTGTTCAGCCTTACAAAAAGAAGGCTTTGGGGGAGATGTTACCAGCATGTTTCAGTACTTAAAGGGTGCTTACAAAGAAGATGGAGACTCCATTTTTATGAGGAGTTACATTGATAAGACAAGATTTAATGGGTACAAGTTACTCCTGGGGACTAACTTCTATTGAACACAAGAAACGCTCATGAAGAGAACAGTCAACTATTGGAATAATCTCTCCAGGGCAGTGGTGGGTTCTCCAGTGCTGGACACTTCCAAAATGCAGCTGGACAGTGCGCTGGGCTATCTTGTCTAGCCTGTGCTTTTGCCAGGAATTGTTGGATCAGATGATTTTTCATGTTAAAGGAGATGCTGCTGCCTGGGAATGGTGAGAATTCACACCATTTAGGGGGTCACACACACCACCCAGGAGTTCAACGGCAGGGTCTGGAGTCCCTTTGCAGCAGGAATGTCCAGTGATCTGGTGGATGGGTGCTCCTTCCAACTCCTTGCTCCTGCAGACTCTTGGACACACTTTCTCCTTTGAGCTTGACCTTGAGTTCCCTGCAGCAAAGACTCAGGCATTGGGTTTGTAAAAATATATAATTTAATAGAGTGGTGCAGCAGCAGGTCTTGAGTTGGGTGCCTGCAGAGGGGAACCCAGAAGAAGGAAATCCTTGGGCTTTTATAACATTTTTGTGCCCTTACATTGAGGTATTCTCTGATTCTGTGAATGCAGTTCATTTTGAAGGCTTAAAGAGCTGTGCGTGTCCTTTGAGAGAGATATTTGGGAGGCTAGGGTGGGTCCTGGTTAGTGTGACACTGTTTCTGTAAGGACTATTTATGAAACTACTGCTTCTTTATTTTCTTACAGAGAATGGAATTATCAGTATTTTGGAAGCACAGGTTGCCAGGACTAGATTGTATAGAATCCTAGGAACATAGAATGGTTTGGGTTGGAAGGAGTCTTTAATATTATGCCGTTATTCTGCTGCTGTAGGCAGGGACATCTGCCATTAGACCAGGTTGCTTAAAGCCCCATGCAGTCTGTCCTTGGACACTTCCAGGGATGGAACATCCACAACTTCTCTTTTTTCATGGAGAGGAGGGATGGAATGAGTGCAGTGACTTGGCTTCCTCACTTTGCCTGAAGGAGGACACAGAATTTAGTGAAGTTACACTGCTTCAAGCAGATGTGGGACAGATTCAGATCTGAGCGTGTGTGCAGCAGCAAGAATACCAAAGTGTATCTCCAAAGGATTGTATAGGAGAAAACTCTGAATGAAGGAAAGATCCTGAGGGATCTAGGTTGAGTGCTTCATGAATTATGTTTGAACCTGTGACTACTAAAAATCAGGCCACCATTTGATTTTAGGGAAGTGGAGAAATGAAGTTGTCTTTTGGGAAGGTTTTTCAGAAAATAGTGTTATAATAAGACATTTTCAGTTAAAGGAAGTAGAAGATAAGTTGAGGATACTTAGATTGGATGTGAGGAGGAGTAGGAACTGAAGGAATTGAAAGGGTGACCTAGTGATGCAGACCATTTCAGGGGTGAGGGGAATGGCAGTGTGAATTACAGTGTTTTCTTTCTTTCTAACAGCTGCCTGAATCTTGCGCTTGGTTACCGTCTAAACATTACTGCTAACTTAAGTTAGCATTTAAGTGTCTTATGGTGCTGGGGCCTGCCTCAAAATATTTTATAAACGGGGTAAATGGAACAAAACAGAGAACAAAATTGCAGAGTTTGTGTAGGGTGTGAAAGAACTTGGTAAGAGTTTTATGCTCTAAGTTCTGAGTATAACAGAACTCCTCCATTTTTGAACTAAAAGTAAGATGTTGGCTGTGTTTTCTATGTCTTTATCTTAGACTCCTGCTTCCCTTTTTCTTCTTTATCCCTCAAGGAAGGGAAGAGTAAAGAAACTTCTGCTTCTTTCCTCGAGGTGAAAATGAAGCCAAGAACTCTCATGTGTCTGTTCCCATGTCATGTTTTGCTGCCTTTGAAGGATAAAGAAAGCTGAGCAAAGTGTGGAAGATACAGATGGATATGTTGAAAGGGCAAGAAATAGTTTAAAGTGTGGAACTGAAAGCCTGTGTAAGGGAGAATGATGCTGATCTAGAGAATTTTAACAGTACAGTTTAATACAACAAAGTGTAGAAAGAGTATAAGATAAAGTGGGAGGATAAGAAAAATGGAGAACATCCATTATATAACATCATAAAGCATGTCTCTCTGGCAAGAGAGAAAAAGTGGAATGATACTGGGAAGAATAAAGAGCTGCAAAAATTATGTACATTGGGTGGTAAACTTTAATGGAGCTTCTGGGCATGTTACAGATATAGTAACTAAGGGTAGATTTTACACACCATGGTTCTCAAAGCTTTGTTTGTTCTTAGTCTCTGGTGTGGTGCACAGAAATGTATTGTTTTCCGAGTATTTTTAATCTCGCCTGGGTTTTAATGGTTGGAAGGGCAGAGCCTTTGAATTTGTGATTTTGTTAATACTTGAATACTGTAAGTTTGCAAGAGTGGGAGACTACAAAATTCTGAAGGACTATCATATTTCAAGTGCTACCTGTTTAAATTATCAACAAATTAGGCTTTTTTGCTACTTTAAAAAATGGGTTTTACTTGCTTTTAAGCAGAAATGAGTGTTCATTTGGCCCTTAATTCAGAGGAAAGGGTGAGAATAATTTTTATAATTTCTGAAAAATAAATTTATAGTAAGAAACTGAACCATGAATATACTGAGCTGGAAGGGACCTGCAGGAATCACTGAAGTCAGCTCCTGGCCCCACACAGAACAACACCAGAAATCCTACTCTGCCTGAGCATAGATCCACATCCTATCTTTAGTATAGGAGCACATGGAATTTAACTAACAAGTTCTGGTTTTGTACTTGTACTACTTAATTGTGTGGAGGAAATTAATAGTTGAAATGGCTTTAATGCCTCTTCTGGTTCTATATGGGAAGGATTTGGAGGTGTTCATGCTTATAGCAGAGTTAATTTTTGTTTCCCAAGATGAGATCCCAGAAACTCATCAGAGTCTGTGTTAACTAATGATCAGAATTAGGTCTCATTTTCTACCTTTAAAGGTCTCTGTTAACTTACAAGTTCATGTGTTAAAAATTTATTACTTCAGACAGTTTTCTGGGATTAGTTGTATTCTGTCTGTCTTGGCTGAATTGGTGGGATTTTTTTCTCTGCATAGTCTCAGTACAAGTAATATTTACTGGTTTATTTGCTATAAATAATTTGAAAGAAGTATTAATAGTTGAATGGAAGCCTGGAAAGGAGACAATTTCTATGTTAGAAAAGGAGGAGAGCATGGCAGAAGCTGCGTTATAGCATAGAAATGTATTGGAGGCAGATGTATTTGGAACAGGTGAAAGAATTGTGGAAGATTGTGTAAGGGATCCTTAGGTAATTGTGGATGGTGGGGATATGATCATTGCGTAGGACTGTGATGCCTGATCTTGGAGATTGTCTTCAGTTAATCTGTGAGTGTAGATATGTTCAAACTCTGTGAGGAATTAGAATGTTGCGGTCTGTTTATTCCCTGCCAGTAAAAATGCTGTCATCTTAAATTGTGTTTTCCTTTGAGTTGATTTTTTTTCATGGTGGTGGCTTGTTTTTAGCCTTTGAATGGTAGAATGTTTTCCTGTAGTGCCAGTTGCAAACTTGCAGCTTGCCCTCATTGTGGCCAAAAATCTGAGAACAATGACGACTCCATTATGTGCAGTGAGAAAGGAACGTTTGTAGTACTTGCTTTTAATTGCTAATTAAGCCAAGTCCTCGTAGTTTGAAGGAATGGAATAGTTTATGCCTTCCACTTTAAGCCACTATTTGCTACTTGGTTGTGGAGAATGATGGAAGGGGTGATTTTTATGATGATTTCTGGATGAAAGTGAAAATGTCATTTTTCACAAGGAGCTCTCAGCATTCAGGGAATGTGTGGTGCCTGTGGATCTGAGGAGCAGCTTTGGACTTCGGTGCTGCTGGAGAATGTCACCTGCCCCATCCTCAGCACTCTGGGTTTTGCTTGACTGCTCTGCTTCAGGTTTTGTATTCAGTTGAAAGGTAATTTCAGTTCTTCCAGACAAGCAGCAAGGGTCTTCTGGAACAAACAGCTTGTTTATATTTTGAGATGATTTTAATTTGTTCTTGATTATTATTTTATTTTTTTTTTAAGGTCAGAGAATGAAGCTACCTTGATAGAGTACAGCACTAGTTCCCAGTGTGTTAGAACTCACTGACTTTAAAGTAAATACTTCAGCAAATGTAGGTAGGGATTTTCTTACTCCAGGAAACTCTGCTTCCAGAGGGATTGGTAGGCAGATAGGCAGATTTACCAACTGAAACAGGAAAACGGGTTTCAACTACAGGTCATTTCACAACTTTTTCCTGAGGGCTTTCTCACTTCCACAGCCAGAACTCAAAAATGGAACAAACTGATTTAGAGCAATTCATTAATGAGTAGCTTAAGGTCTGTCAGGCTTCAGACAGCTGGAAAGGAGAAGGAACACATTCTTGCTCCAGTGGCTTCATTTTCATGATTTTTCTGCAGTATTTGAGATCCTTTCCGGATTCTTTTCATGTCATGGCTGAAGTGAACTCATTCTCATAAGGAGATTACCTGTTTCATTTGGCACCTTGTTTGTCAGTGATTTCTTTTGCTAAATAAAAAAACCCCAAAAAACTATGGGATAGTACTTACTGGTGCCTAGGTTTAAGAAGGAGTGTGCTGTCAAATTTGGACAGCCTCTTGGTGTTGATGTTCCCACGTGGATCTCAGGCTCTGCTGCTGTACCTGTGCTGGCATTTCCCCTGCTGGCATTTTCTCTGTTGGCATCACTGCACCATCACCTGCAGTGTCAGAATCAAACCCCCTTAGAGCTCTGTGCTGCTGCTGTAGTTGAAGGGTTGTACCAAGGTGTGTGATTTTTTCTCACCCTCAGGTCTGAACGTGGTAGAGCTGGTTTTTGTGAAGCAGCAGTGGTGTCTGCAGCTGGAGCCTTTGTGTGCTGTTGGGACTCTACTTGTGGGAAATGAGTTTTGTGGATGAAAACTGCAGTGTGATTGGAATGACCAGTGTTAATTAGGTGGCAGGTAGAAGAACATTATTAAACAGCAGGTGCATTCGTAAGGTGATGCAGCATTTATGTCACTTGATAGCGCTCGTTAAATTGGTAATTCATTTGTATAGAAGAAATGCGCATTTTTCCTAGAAATTAACAAACAGGTACTGAATGGGTGGGGGAAGATACTGTGATACTCCTCCTTCCACAGTCAGATAAGGGAGTAAAAATAATTTAGTTGCTACTTCTGAATAGTTCTGGTTCTTACTGTAAATCTGAGTTCTGTTACTTCTTGAAATGCACATTTGAAGTGAAATGTTGCATTTTCTTCCTGCATATAAATCAGAATCTTGGCATTTGATTATGCCTTTGGTTGGACCTCTTGCTTTGCAAGAATTTAAAAGGAAGATTGCCTTAGTTTTGGAGGAGTACCTCTTGGGAGACACAGTTGCACAGCACTTGGGGATTCAGCTGAAATAAAGGGTCGAGTTCCTGTTGCCATGTGGCATTTACTGTAGAAGAGTGCTCATGGGGTTGTACCTACATATCTGCATGAAGCTGTAAATCTCTGTGAGTCGTTTTGTCTTTGACAAAAGCTCCATTGCTAGTGCAATGTTGCTCTCCTAACCTGTCCAGCAAGTTAGCAGTTCCATTTTTTTGTGTCCTTCCCATCATCATGTTATCATTGCCCCCTGCATTTTTAGATCTGGCTATCTTAAATTTTGCAAGCACCTGACCTGCTGTCACATAAGTGTCATGATGTGTGGTGTCAGTCATAAGTTTGCATGTAGTGGTCTGAAGAGATGTAGATAAGGGGAAGACACTCATTAATTTTAGAAAAAAATAGTTTCAAACTGTTTATTTTCAGCATTACTAAATTCTCCACCTTTCTCCATATATTAATGTTTTGACATTAATATATGAATAAATACACAAAATTAACCCAATTAATTTTGTAATAGCACATCTTGTTACATAACATATCTTAGAGTGATCCTCAGTAGCTTTCTCTTGGGTGCTGTCATGCAAGTATTTAGTGTTTTATTTCAGTGCATGTAGCCTACATTACTGTAGAGAAATCCCTTTAATTTTGTGTCGGCCACTATTAGGCAGGCAGACTGCAAAAACTGGTGTTCTATCTGAGCTCTTTGAGGTCGTGTTCTGTGTTCTCAGTGAAGGAAGTGTTGAGACCTTGCCACTCTCTACAACTCCCTGAAAAGAGGTTGTAGCCAGGTGGGGGTCGGTCTCTTCTCCCAGGGAACCAGGATTGGTCTTTTCAGCCTTAAACAAGGTTTGCTCTTGGGCCACATGATTAAATGAGGAAGTTATTTTATGCTTATCTTCTCACATGTTTGACTACTATAACCAGTGGAATGAGGATCTCTCAACATTTTGGGAAGTAGCCCATATTTGTGACATGAATGTTCCTATTAATTGTTCAGTCTACATACAGGTTTCTAAAACATGAAAAATTTTGCTTCTCACAAGCTGAATAGAGGTGAAGGAAGGATCAGAGTGTGGAGAGGGCTTGCAGTGCTTGACTTGGGCTAAGAAGCCATCCCTGAGGAGGATCCCACCCTATAATGGATTTTTTTTTTCTTTTTGTTTTGAGGCTGCTCTAAATTGCAGGCCTCCTGTATCTGATATTTGCCTCACCTGTAGATTTGTAGGTCAGATACAAACTGATCTATTTGTTGCATCTGGCACATGAGGTCATGAAGTAGGTGACTGCTAGTGGTTGGAAATGAAGGAGCTGCAAGCTGAGTTTTTTGGGAGAGTTTTAAATGTAGAACGCATAAATCCCTCTAGCAGAGTTTTCAGGAGAATGAAGGGATGTTTGAGAATTGCACAGTATATTTTACCTAGGGATGGCTTAGCCACAGGTAGTCCCCCTGGAATGCAACTACTGAGATTGTTGTAGTAAAATAAGGACTATTTCTTTTGTGCTTCCTCTTCCCTGAATATTCACTGTTACCAGCACAGAATTTTGGTTTGTGCAGTGGACTTTGTTCTGTGGTAGCTTGTGACCTTCCACACTGGTCTAGAAAGACTTCTGGAACCAGTGAGTGAAGTTGTCCTCATGGGCATAAATTTACCTCTGACTTCCATAAGTAATGCTTTTTTTCAGATCTGTAATGTGCGTGTGCTCTTTGCCCCTGTCTGCACCTGAAGCAGAGCTGCTCATGTCACAGTTTCTAGGCTGCTTTCTGGGAAGACTCAGCTCTGTTTTTTCCCAGCCTGTTTTTTCCTCATACCCAATGGTCTACCTACCTATGCCAATTTAGAGATTTGCTGTCTGGTGCATCTGCTGATGGTTGCAGTGGCTTCAGTGTCCCTGAGCTCTCTTCCTGCCTGTAGAAGGCAGTGCTAAATAAATCACAGTGGATTTCTTAAGGCACAGAAATATTTTCTCATTTCATCATTAGCAGTCAGGCTCACAATATTCCTCAAGGGGAAAGCACAATTCAACAGTTCATATTTTTTTGCTTAATACCTTGACTGTAGAGTACAGCTGCCACTGATGCAGCTGGAATACCAACAGCTGCTTTCCAGTGCCCCATGTCACATCTTTGTGAGCAGAACTGTGTATTTCCTGTTTTCAGGACATTGTTTAGTTGCTCTGAGCCTTCTGGGAGGCCTCACACAAGATTCTGCTTGCTAACAAACTATGTGTTAAATTTTATTGACAAAGGTCTTTTCACTTTGTATTTTTATACTTAGTATGTCACGCTGAAAACCTGTTTCGCTAACTTAGAGCTACAGTTTCTATTTAGAAGGTGTATTTTGTACAGATAAACTGTACAAAAATAGTGGTAGTGATATCTCTATCAGTAGCTTTCACTGTGATCACTGGAGACAATGGTGGCTTTCTGATAGTGAGAGCAAGCAGTAGCATTAGGACATCAGTGCTGAAAACAGCACTTTGCTAATTTTGAAACGCCACGCCAGGTCTAGGTCTAGACTCGGGTTGATGAAATAATAAATCAGCTATTTAATTTTTGATTCCTGTACAAAAATGACAGCAGAATCCAAGTGTAATGCTGCATTTTGCTGGATCTGCTGCTGCTTCTATCATTTGCTTTTGGTCTTGTTATTTCTGTTTTTGAGAGAAAAATTGTCATTACTTTAGAGAATTAAAACCATTTTGAAATACTGGGTGACAGTGGCTGCTTATGTGTTTTGGAAGAAGGAGCAAGTTTGAGTCTGAGGCCTACCAACTGGATAAATGATGCAGCAAAAAGTGAATTGTGTATCTGCTCATCTGAAAGTGGGTGGAGGAAACATCTTTGAAAAAAAAAAAAAAATTAAGTAAGAGCTATGAACCATTACTTGGAACATAATTTAGAGAACTTGAGACTGTAGCTCAGTGTTACAGATCTTTTTAAAATGTGTGACCAGGATGATTGCTGAGGGCATGGCTTTCTTGTAGCATGTTGGTGTTATCTCTGGAAGTCAGGGAGCTCATTCTTGGGCGCTCTGCTATGGCAGGCAGTGCATGCTGGGCATGGGACATCCAAAGATGTTCAAGAAGTGATATCCAGTCTTATTTCTGTGGGCGAGGGTGGTGTGTGTTTGTTTAGTTTTCTGTTACCTCTTTATTTGTTAACAAAGTTATTTATAACAGTTTACTATTTTTCTTCAAAACCATTTTCATTTTCTGCATGATGTTTTGAAAGCGCGTCACAGAACATGTAATGCTGCTGAGTTTTGGAGAATATTCTTTTACTCTTTCATTTTTCTTCCCTGGGGAGCTGTTAAACTAAAACTTTCCTTGAAATTTTGTAGAACTATTATTTCACAAGAGAGTTTTGAAAAGCAATATTCTTGGTGTAAAAGAAAGCTAGAAAGCTGGTTTGTATGAGCATGGAAAGCTTTAGTTGTTTAAGTGATACTGATATACCCACAGTGTATCCACTTGGCCTGTGGAGTCATGATGAAATTAAAACCATAATATTTTCTGAAAGACCGTAAGAAGAGGGTTTGGTTCTTAAAAAATTAAATATATTTGCTAAAGAATTACGTTCCTTTATTAATTAATTTTTAAAATTAAGATTCTCCAGAGAGATTCCAAGCACTGATCCTCACAAGTATCTGTGTTGAAGCTGGAGAGATAGGAGATACTGTCTGTGGGTTTTGGTTCTCTCCACTTACAGTGTGTTTGCCTCTTGTCTGGACAATAAGTATGTGGTAGTTCAAAATATTAAGGAGTTAATTTTACCAAAAGTTTCTCAAATACTCTTATTCAGAAGTGCCTCAAGGGCATAAGTCCTTTGCTTAACAATTCAGCTCTTTATAGTTAGTATTGGTATTGGTTTGTTCTCACTTAATTGGAAATTGCTTCAAAAGTCTTGTGCAGACTCTTTGGGAAGGAACACAAAAGAATACATAGATTAAATGAGAGTTTCTAGTTGTTTTTCAAGCCTGTCCCTTCACATTGCATGTGGCTGTGTTGCAGATACACAGGTCTATGTAATGGCATTGTATTAATGAAAATTTGTCATACAT
This sequence comes from Cyanistes caeruleus, assembly GCF_971803275.1. Classification (NCBI taxonomy): domain Eukaryota; kingdom Metazoa; phylum Chordata; class Aves; order Passeriformes; family Paridae; genus Cyanistes; species Cyanistes caeruleus. The sequence continues at coordinate 6,645,415 of NC_141703.1, read as the reverse complement.
GTGATACCAAAGAGTATGTAAAAGAACACTTCTACTTCTACTGTTTACATTAAAATACTGTTCAAGAGTCTAATTTTCTGATTCTTCGAATATTTTTTTAATTTTGTCTTAAATTATGCATTTGTTTGGCAACATTATTGTTCAACTGAAATAGCTCTTCTATTTCTCTGGTGCTTTTCCTGTTGGTACTTCTAGAAAAGTCATAGTAGCTTTTTATTTGCTAAGGTAAATAATTTCAGATATTTAGGCTTCTTTTACAAGAGAGACTTCTCTTTCCTCTTACCCCTGCAGTTCTCTTCTAAATTTATTTAATATAAATTTATTATAAATAAATAAATTTAATTTCCATCTTTACTGAATGCAGGGAAATTGTATAGAATCTGCTGAGATGGTATTAATATTTCTTCTTTTAGAACGGGTTTTTCTGTCTTCAGCTTGGGAGTATGAGCTGAAACTATCAGGAAGCAGATTCAGAACAAGATGGTTCCCTGCAGTTAGTCTGTGGAACTGCTGCCTGTCCAGTACTGTTAGTGTGAAATGAGTGGAAATAGTTTTAGAAAGTGGTGGGGAAAATTAATGGAAGGAAAATCCATCAGGAGCATTCCCCATCTGTGCCTGGGAAATTTCTGAACTTAAATTGATGTAGTCTGGAAAAATATAAAGGAAAAAAAAAATACCACTGTATGCTAACCTCTTTCGTTTGCTGATTTTTCAGCAATGTGGGTTCATGTAAAAGCTGTGCTAATCTTTTATTATTGCTATTTGAGTCCATGTGCTGTTCAAGTAAACACAAAGAAAGGCTGTTCCACAGGGCTGACTTATTGTCATCTTATTTAACTTCGCTGGCAGTCTGTCCTCTGAGCTCCAAAATCATTTATGCTTTTTTCTTTCATTTGCCTTATGCTGCCATCATACACTCATCTTGGTTTGTTGACTTATAATCCAGTAATTAATGTATGTGAGGGTTTTTTTTCAGTAGTTTTAATAAGCCTGTCACAGAGTTCAGGATCTTACGTGGCCGTATAATGTTTTACTGCTACGTGTCTCCCAGACTGCCTTTCAAAAGCCATCTGTTGGGTGTGGCTTGGACTTGCAATGTCATTACCTCATTTACAGTTGATAAACCTAAAATAAGACTGTAAATTCAGTCCAAAGGCCAATATCTTATCTTGGCAAATTATGGAGATAATTATAGGATGATAAGGTACCACCAATAAGTGCAGTTAATATTGCAGCAGTTCTTTTATGTTGAATTTGTGCTACTTAGACACTATAAAATATGTGTGAAAATGGATTTTAGGTAGAGGTTGGCCTGACTCACAAGAAAAATGCAAGCACATTGAACTGTTGAATGTGAAACAAGTGCAGGAGACTGACCCAGAGTCTCAGATCTCCATGCCATTACTTTACAGGAAGAATAAATTTTGACAAATTTATTTACTCCTGCTGTACATTGTGCAGTGTAAGTAAGGGCATTGTGTGTGGAAGCCTTGTGGCAGAAAGGAGGATGAAGTCGAGGTTGTACTCCTTTGAGTCTGCTATGTCCCTACACCTGGGAACATAGGGAATTAAAATCTATTCTGTTTCTGAAAATATTTCATCATCAGGTGACTCAGGAGATTATGGCAAATTTTATATGGATTTTCATAATTTAAAATCCTTTACAGTTAATCTTTACAAAAAACCCAAACAAACACAAGCAACTTTACTTTTTATTTCCCAAGTCCCAGTAGATTTTGAGCTCGAAGCTTTGTTTTGATGTTCCACAAAGACTTGTAGTTTTTCAGTCTCACAGCAGAAGAAGTTTGAAATATATTTTCACCATACTGGCATTTATGGAGTGCTTTCCATGCACTGGACAGCAGCTCAGGCCTTGCCAGTCAGGAGTTTTCCTGGGAGCTGCATGCACCTCAGGAGATGCCAGTTCTCCATCTGTGGCCTAAAGACAACATCAGTATTCTCTTTCACATGTGCAAGTGTTAGTTATGTTTCCAAGCTTAAGCATAAAGGTTACCCACCTCCTGTTGCTTTCACAGGACAGGCTGCAGGAGGTCCAGAATGATGAGGTTTGCTTTTTTTGGATTTTAGAAAAAAAATTTACTTCAGAAAGCAATGAAAAAGAAGCCTTTTGTACTACAGTTCATACTTTAAAATAAAGGGTTTAAAAAGATTGACATTTGGGACTGACTTGCATGCTGCACTTCTCCTTTTATGATTATTTGAAAATGTCTTTAATCTAAATTTGATACATTTTCAGATGTTCTTAAACTTTCTCACCTTTTTATTTTTTCATCCTCCCCAGACATTCCCTGCAGAGGGATAATCACTTGTTCTCTTAGTGACTGGCATGATTGAAGCGATTATTACCTGGAGATGCTTTGTGTTGGGTGGGTGACGATGGGAGGCTGTTGTGCAACCAGCTGGAGTAGGGATGAAATGGTAACAGTGGAGAAGGTGCTGTCCTTCAGGGCTTGAGTAAATTGTAATCTGCTTTCCTTCTCTGCCATTCCCCCGTTACAGAAGTTTCATCTCTTACTTGGTGTTCCCTCTCACTCCTTTTTTCTATCTGAGCTTTTATTTGCCACTCCTCTGGTTGTGCCCAGTGTACTCTTTAGAACTTAATTCAGTGTCTGACTCTGCTGTGCTTTATTCAGAGATTTTTGGGTTGTTTTGCTGTTTTCCTTTGTTTCCTCTCAAGGGGAATTGCTTGTTCATGGTGACACAGTGTTTCGGCAAAGATTTTCCAGTGTGTAGTGGAGTGTTCCCGTATATTAAGGAAGGTGAATGAAATGTGTGTGCACCTTTCCACATACATTTTCTAATAATGATGAATTTGACTCTTTGGAACCAATTCTTGAAAAAATCCAGTCTTCTGTGGAAATTAGGTTTTCCTGTGTTGTGAAGAATTCTTGTTAGCTGTGATTGACTCATGGATGTATTCTGTCAATTCAGAGATCTATGATCAGGCTATTGAGTGCTTTGAAGGTGAATTTATCCTGTAAACAAAGATAGGTTACATTAGTGACAGTGAAATGGGAGACAAGGGTGTGTCCTGTTCACCCAAAACTTTGAAAAGGAAGGCAGTCAAAATTTTAGTGTTAAGAAACTGTCCTTTTTATGGAAACTTAGTGACTTTATGGCTTTGGGTCACAATTTTGGTGCATTTTTTTGCAACATTAAGTTAGCTGCATTGTGGGAACTATATTGCCTGTAAAACTGCTGAAGTTCATTCTAAGGTTTGGCATTAATGTGTAATTGAAATTGATGTCTGCCACTATGAATAATGTCAGAATTGATCGTTCATCTGAAGGCCCAAGTCTGACAGCTTTAGCTGAAGAGAGAACTTCAGCAAACACCTTCTGTGGAGTGAGTCCTGTGGAGTATGGCTTGTTCATAAAAAAACAAAACCTTCTCAACAAATGTCTGATATATAGAATTCAGTTATTTCTAGCATTATTTAATTTTAAATGCAAACATTACAGTAATGTATTATAAGGGACTCCTTCATAGGTGTTTGGTGTATGAACCATATTGACATTGTGGTTTATGAATGGTACCAAAAGAATTTCCTGATGTTCAGTGCTGATCCTCACACCTCTTTTTGGGTACTCTGTCCCATTTCAGATTTTTGGTCATGGCTTTCACACCTCAGTGGGTTTATAAAGTGCTTTCTGACAGTTTGATTGTATTAAAAATGTTTGGATTTTCTCCTGGTTCTGAGATACGAGCAGTGTTGGTGCTTAGAGATGCTGATTTGGTCACTCTGAAAGTGTCATGGGTGCAACACAAGGTAAATGCTGGGTTAAAGATTTGGGTTCCTTACAGTGGATTCCACTTTGTGCAGTTTTTTAGTCTGCAGATAGACATTTTTAAGAGACAAATGATCATTAGCTATTTTCTGTTTGGGACTGATACGTGTAATGAACATATATCAGTGTAATGAACAATGAAGTGTAAGGTTTGTTAATTGTGTGTAAACTTAATTCGGAGAAGTGCAGAAGGTTGCCCTTTAGAAACAAGTATGTTTGGGATGTGTCTTGCTTTTCCTAAAGTGCAGTGACTCATTAAAAACGACAGTTTTTTAATAAACTCATAAAATTCTATAGATAATGTTTTGAAGGTGAGGAAGCTACTTTTGGATTTTTATTTATTTCATAGTTTTTAACCTTTGCTGTTCAAGTTGATATACAGTACAACTTCAACCATTTATTTTTTATAATTAGAGTTACATGTTAAAGGGTTAGGTGTGACTGTATTGAATTGGTGGCTGCAGGAATTGGAGTACTGTGCTGTAAGTAGTCAGGATATGTGGTGAGTGAAAGGTAGGCCCAACAGAAGGGGGTATAGTAGTTTTTCCAGTTGTGTAAGAGTCCTTTCACATCCTTCTGTTGGAAGGAACATCATCGTCAAGATGGAGCTGAGAACTCCTAGTTGAGTCTGTGTTTGTAGTGTTCAGCCAAGACAGATGGTGGTGTGCCCAAACATCTCAGACAATACCTGCCTCTAGTGGACTGCATTTTTCTTTATCCAGCTGTTTGTTTTAAATCACAAAATCCTCCTTTTCTACCCAAGGTCATACTGTAGATGCAGATGGAGAAAGAATGTCTAGGACAGAGTTCTCTATGTGTAGGTGGAAGCTTTGTGTCTGTCATTCTGCATCTGTCCTGCAGACAATCATCCTGGTCACTTTTGGCTTAAAAGTGACATTGACTCTGGAATCTGATACCTATGGCACTTGTGATGAGTATGGACAACTCAAATTTAAATCTTTGTTTTAAATAAAGTGAAGCCTTGGATCTTGATCTTTCTAGATTTAAATCCTTAGTAGATAGTTCTAATGCAGTGGAGTTTCTTGTGAATTTTTTGTCCATCCCATTTCTCTCCTATAATATAATTAGTTTCTGACCTGCTGTACTTATTAGGAACTTCATCCTTTGTAGCTGTCTCTGTTTTCTAGTTCAGTATGGTCCCTAAAAATGCATACAAGAGAGATGGAGAATTTGCATTTAGCTTCATACATAAATGTTTTCCCACTTGGTATTTTTTAATGTCCATCTGTATATTTGATGTCAAATTTGATAGGGCTTGGGAAGCATTATTTAAGAAGGAGATCTTACATCCGGCTTCAGGGAAATGTTAATGAAAACAGTCTGTGGTGACAACCTGCATGGCTGTTTACCCTGCAGCTCCGGGAGTCTTTAAGATGTTTTGCCTCTGACAATTTACTATCAGGTTTTATTTATCAGTAGGCTCTGCTGGCCAGTTCCCAAGCAGTGTTTTGAGTATATTGTCATTTTAGTTGGTGTTTAGTGCATATTATGATGCAGATGCATACTAGTAGCTAAAATAATTTGTACTTGGGCTTTGTAGTACATAAATGTAAAATCTGAAATCTCTATGAATATACTTTCCCCCACCTGTTACTGCCACACAGCAGAAATAAGACATTTATTCTTTCCTGGAATAAGGTTTACCAGCTCTGCCATTCAGAAGTGGTGCTGCTCATTACCTGTGGATTGTATCCAGAGGATTGTACTCCTCTTGCTTCCTGCAATTTCTTCTTGTTCAGATTGCCACGTGAGGGGGGAAAAGGTGAGGGGTAAGGGAAAAGGTGGGTGTTTGCTGCATTAGCAGGCAAGAGTTACAGCTCTTGATGGGAATTATTATGGTGCTTTTCAAGGTGTTTTCTTTGCATGAAGTTCTCCTGCAAAACCTTTTTCTATGCAGGCTGGTTTTCATGCACATTTGGTTCTGTTCCAGTGTTGCTCATTTTTATATGTGAGCATAATTGTGTAAGCATAATTAAGCAGCCACAGAGGAGAAAATATGAATGGCTGTGGGAAAAAGGAACATGATACGTGGACTGTACCTATGTGGGAGATTTCAGTGAAGTGATGGAAAATCATTGGGGTGGACCCTTCTGGTGCACTGGCTGTGATAACTAAAAGTACCAGCGTTGTGCGACTCCTTGAAATAGTGATATTTCAGTATTTAAAACCAGGTTCATTCCATTTAGATTTTTATCCTTTGTGTCTTAATATGCCTTTACCATTTCTGTATCTCCTGTGGTGCTGAAAATTCCACACTTCCCACCCTATTAGCATTAGTTTTTACACTTTCTTTATGAAACAGCTCCTGACCCATTTTCACTTCCATTCTTCTAAAATAACTCATCATTTCCTTGTATTTTCAGACTAAGCTACCAGCAATATTATTTATGAGTACCAGGCCACCTCTAGTGCTTGAACCCTTTTGGGACTAAAGTTTAGACTGGGCAGCTTTAGCAGGAGAATTGGTGGTAGCTTTTAATTATTTTTTGATAGTTGCCTTTATATATTGCTTTGTATTCAGACAACACAGAAAAATCATTCTGTTTAGTCTGAAGCACGAGGTATTTTCACAAATATATATTTGTTGTGTCAGTCTTGGTAGACAGTGTCTTGTGCATATGTATGTACATTGTTCTCTGTTTAATACCGCTTTCTTTCAAGCTTCTTTATTCTTTGTTTCATTGTCATTCTTACGCTTGGTGTCTGATAGTTACATTTGCAGAGTGTTACATTTCTAAAGACTTGTGTCCAGATCCAGAGATATTTACATAAATAAGTTATTCAGATCCTTTTTTCCTTAGGTAAAACAGGCAGCTATTAATGCAGATTCTGGCTTTATTTGTGGGAGGGTTTCTGTGTTTGGCTGCATTTTTCTGTGTTGATTTTAATTATGTTTCCAAAATAATTTACCCAATGAAAACAAAACCAGTTATTTAATTGTTGTATCATATCTTACCTAAAATCTGTATGGCACCTTTCAGACTCCTAAATAAAACTGGTTTAACATTAAAAAAAAGTTAAGTTTGTCTATCAATGTTAGCTATATAAATGTTCTCAAGTATGACATGACACACCTCATTTATTGTGATCTGTATTGGTATAGGTGAGAATTGCTAGAATAAAATCAAATTCAGTGGTCTTAAATTTTAGTGTGTGGTGAACTATTCATGAGCTTGAAAAATTGCTAAATTAAGGTGCTGCAGTTCTACTTGAAATAGACTTACTGTGGTAAAAATAGGCAAAAAGATGTTCCTATAGTCTCAGATAAGAATAATGTTCCAGTTGCCTATGAAAAAACCTACTGGCACTTGGAAGAAAAAAAAAAAAGATAAGTTGCTTGTGTTTGTTTGGGTTTTTTGTAAAGATGAATTGTAAAGGATTTTAAATGATGAAAATCCATATAATATTTGCCATAATCTCCTGAGTCACCTGATGATGAAATATTTTCAGGGACAGAATAGAGATGATTCTGTTTGCTAATAATTTAGAACTGCTAGAAGTGATGTAGGTGTTCTGTGTATGTACATAGACATTGATATTTGTAAGTTTATTTGACTATTTTAAAGAAATAACGAGAGGATTGCATCTTCCAGGTGGACTTAGAATTAATGCAGTCTGATTCACCACATAAGCTCAAGTCAACAAATTTTTCATAAAATCCAGTTGGTTATGGACACTGTCAGCTGCAAAGGACTAAGCTTCTTGTATTTTATGTATGTTAAACTATTTTTAATACGTAAACTATTAAGTTTGCATCTGTCTGACAGAAAACACTTGTCAAGAATGTCTTGCAAGTGTTTTGTATTCAGGGGAGGCAAGTCGGGTTTTTTACTCTCCACTAAAATGTCACTTTTCTCCATTTAATCATTGATATGCATGTATTCTGTTTTGTATTCTGTTCTGCAATTCTGTTCTTTCTATGAAGCAATATCCCTCAGTTTTCAATGATAATTGAGTTCATGTTAATTTTCCCTTGTAAGCTTAGCAACCTTGACCTTACTTCTGCTGCTTACTATGTCATCTCTCATCTACCTTAGACATCATTTGAACAAGAAATATTTGTTACATCTTCAGTATAATCTGGAAGCACAGTCTTAGACTACAGTAGTGTCTTTCAAAGAAAATTCATCTCAGTTGTGACCATCAGGCTGTGCATGTAGCTCATGTGTGCAGCTGCTTTTCTTTATTGCCTGCACTGTTTATTCTTGTATCCTATTTCATGAAGCATTAATCATAAGAAAATAAATCAGCTAAAATTGGTGATGGATTTCTTGAGAAATGTTTGAGGAGGATCGGTTTCTGTTGTTCTGTGCTAATTATCCCTGAAATGATAAAGACTTTGGTCCTAAGTGTTAAGTGTTATTAGCAGACTAGAATAATCTCACAACATTCCAATATGCCATAGAAATTTTGCTAGAATGAAGTTACTGAAGAGGCCAGTTCATGTTTTTCCTTCTTGAGGCCCAAATGTTTTGGGGTCTGAACATATTTGTGTCCAGCAAGCTGTACTTTGAGCACTCCTGCTGAGGCTTTTGAAATAGTACAGTTCATACATGAAATAGGAGAGTAAAAGTGTGAAATTGAGAGAGAAATTTTATAACATAATATGAGCATTGCAAAGACAGAGCATATAAAGAAGCTTTGAAAGCTGTAGTGGGAATTGCTATTGAATAAGAAAGTAAAGGAATTTAAGGATATTGTGCCAATACATAATATGAGAGCCTTCAGTGGAGGATCTGCTGCATTAATCTAGGTTATCTTCAATCAAATAAGAATGGTGTGCTTTTCTCTGCAGAAGTAAATGAGATGTTCTTGTAAATCAACTACAGCTCAGAAGGTGATGTGTATCCAACCAGTCATTGATGGGGGAAAAATAGTTTTAACTTCTGAAGAATTCAGGTGTGTCTTTCTCTCTGCTTAGCTAAAGTGAGCTCTGCTGACACCCACGTTTCTGCAGTGCAGGAGCTGGAACTTCATCATGAGGTTCTCTGGGCAGTAGCAAATTGTTGTCGTTGTTAGCAAATCAGGTGAATTGTGGCAAGGAGGAAGGGATGGGAAGACAATCCTTTCAGAGCCTCCTCAGTGGTAGTGCATCACATGCACACTCGTGCCTTCCTGGTCTGTAGGTGCCCCTCGGACTGAGCGCTGGTAGATGTGTGATTGTGGCCCCAGTGGCCAGCACTGCCCACGTACTGTCCACCTGGTTTTCCAGAAGGATAAAATATGAGCTAATAACATTCTGTTTCTAACCATCACTGTAGAGTGTATTTTGTTTGTCAAGAGCCTGCTGAGGTCTCCCTCTCCAATTTTCATGTGGAATCTCTGTTCTCATTGCCTGCTCACAAAGCCAATCCAGTTGGGTCACTGGAGGCATAAGAAAAAGAAGCAGCAACTGTTCAGTTTTGTCACCCTGCTCCAGTTTATCTACATATACAATAGTGTTTTATTGTTGTGAAATTGAAGGTTTTAGGGACTTCTTGGAGCTTTGAATTTGTGATTCTACACTATATTGTCTGCATTGAAATGCAGTGTTTTTCTTGAGCAGTTAATTTATTACCCATTAAAATTCAAATAATTACTTTCACTGTATGTTACTGCTCGGTTGTTGCCATGTTAATATTCAGATTGCTGGCTTTTTGGCTCCCTGTGGTTGCCAGGTTTTTTTTCTGATTGAAGTAAAAATTTGCTGACTCAGCATACTCTTCCATTTCCATATCATTAATATATTAAAGAATTAATAGTTAATATTTTATCACATTTGGCCATTTAGCCCTTCTTACTTTCATTTTGGTCAGTCATGCTTGTCATGATTCAGAAAGGATAAAATCACATTATCTTCTTCAAAAATAATCTGAACAAGCTGTATTGATTTTTTTCCTTCTTTTTTGGTACAGTTGTTTACCAGTAGTTTGAATTTGTGCTGTAAAATGCAAACAATTGCAACCAATGATAATGGTAAAGCTTTTTTCTTCTAATTTAATTAGGAATAACATTGTCTTTTTTATTTGTAAAGCAGAGCTGTAATGTTTCAGCTCCTGGATACAATATTTAGAATTCTGGTTTTATCTGTTGGATTTATCAGTTAGATTTGTTTCGGTTAGGTATATTTATTTATTTTGTTAGAGTATATTCTCAACTCTAGGGCCTTTCCTTCATGAAATGACATTATATTAGTAATGGCCAAAACTGACATTTAGTTTATGGGGCTGGTTTTATTTGGTTGGTTTTTTTGTGGGGAAGGAATGGTTTTAAATCAGAGGGAAAAAATAATCCAGTTCCTTATCCATTGGAATAATAAGCAGGGAACACATAAGGAAGGGTCTGGTAGTACATTTGAAAGGTGATTCTATAGAATTATTTCTTCCTTTTGTGGACAGATTTTGCTAGTGTTTTGTGAGTTGGTAAATACACTAAGCCTTTTTTTTTTTTCACTGTACTGTATTTAAAGATGTCCTAAGAATTGGTAGTTGGATCTGTGCAATCAGGACGCCCCCAGTCATGAACTATGATGTAATAAGAGGGAATTTGTGTGGCAGCAGTGTATTACTTCAGTTGAAGATGGCAAACAACATGAATATTGTTACTTTTTTAGTGTTGTATAAGCCAGTTTCTTTTCCTGCAGCCATTTCTGCATTGGTTTCCTGCTTCTGCTCTGGTTGCCACACTGTGAAGCAGCTGCGGGTGATTATTTTGCCAAATTCCTAAATTCTTCAGGTTTCCCTTTTATCTTCTTGTAGCCTTCAACAAAGGGAAGGAAGTGTATGGTGTTGTGTAGCAATCTTCCGTTTCATTTCAGGGTCTTTCTCTTTCTTGTAAATTTGTCAATACTGACAATTCTCAAGGCTGACTCCATTGAATGCACTTAGAGATCCATACAGTGTGGAGAAATAACAAAGCTTAAAAACCTCAGGGGTTTTTAACTTCCTTAGAATTCTTAGTGTCTCAGGATAATTTAAATGGGTTGCACAAGTGGTGCCATAGATGGCCTTTCAGTTAAAGAACCACTAAAATCAGATCTTTTGATTGTTCCTTCAAAGAGAACATACACAGATACATGCTGTTGTGACCTCCCTTTTGCATCCATTGATTCAACAGAGACAAATTCTTACCTGTGCAGAAAAATATTTGTTACTTTCTAAAGATCTTTGTGGATGGGTCTGGTGGTGGAGAAAATTTCTTGACCAAAACCAAAGTTGGAGAAGTCTTTGCCTGGTGCCTCTGCCCTGACTACTGGGAAGAGCAAGAGCCACACAGTGACCAACCTGCTCTTCCTCCAGAGACCCAGGGGCTGACTTGGTGTTCCCACCGAGGAAGTAACACTTGCTTTCAGTTTCTGTTTCATTTTGTTAGAATATGCTGGAAGAATTAAAAAAATCCATTTTTTAAACAGCCTTCCCAAGTTAAGTTTGCATAAATAGGAGTTTGTTGCTGATTATGTTGCAAACCGGTTAGAGGTCAGTGGAGAGGGTTTTCTTTAATGGTGTAATTGAATTGCTCTTACAGGAACAGATAACTTACAGTTAGCTGTGGCTGAAAGGGGAAGTTCTGGTGTCTCAGGCCTTGCCTTTTGCTGGCATCAGTGAGATGGCTGAGCAGTATCTTCAATTTGTGTTCTAACATAAAGGGAAAATCTGCCTTGTTGAGAACTGCTCTGAGCTGCGTGAAAGGCTTGGGCACAGTTTTTTACAGCCTTACTATAGACAGTGCTTCAGATGTGTGATATGTCTTTTAATGAGGATTTACTTAAAAAGGGGCTGTGGGAACATTGAGGGTCCCCAAACACTTAAATGTTAAAGTGTGTGTGATTTATAATTTCTTTGAACATCTGTACATAAAAATCCTATTACATTTGTTCATAAAGTCAAGTTTTCTTTAAACCCCTATAGCCTAACTCAGGAAGTAAACTACCCTAGATTCCTCTCACATATTTACTGTAGCCTACCAGTTGTGGTGGCAATTTCTGTATGGTCTGAATTGCAAAAGACAAAATACCAGCTTAAGAAAATATCAAAATACTATTCTTTTCTTCAGCAGCTGCAGCAGGTATTGCAAATCATCATCAGAAGAGAAGCCTATCTATAAAAAGTAACATCTACAAAAAGTAACAAAAAACACCATCAAAAATGTTATGATTTGTACAAATCAAGAGATGAGACCAAAAAGTGGAGAGGGGAAGCAGAGTGCCAAAACCAAGGTTCTGCACTAAGATAATTGCACACGGGTTCAGCTGGTGGACCTGATGTTAAGTCAGTACATACACTAGTAGTGATCTTAAGAAATGTGCTTTAGACTTATTTGCTTTGCTTCTGATTTTTAGGGATGATATTTTTTTAGATGAAGAATTGACTGACTGCAAGAGGTGTTCATAGTGATGGGAATAAAATTAAAGGAGCGGTAGAAATGAATTGAAGTCCTTCTGCAGTTTGTGAGGGCAAAGCTTGCAGCGCGTGAAGGGAAAGTTCTGCAGCAGATCTTTGAGACACAGGCAAATACATATCTAAATTTGGTATCTTCAGAACGTGGCCAAATAGCCACAGTTTGAAATACCTACTTAAATTTATGTGAACATATTTCATGTTTTATTAAATCATTTTAATAACACATGTACACCTGCAGTTCTGTAGCAGCATGGCTTTGTTTTGATTCATGGGAACTTTGCCTCTGAGAACAGCCATAAAATAAGTCTTTCTGGATTTGAAAGTAGGTGAAAGTATGTGATTCACTTCAGTTTTGGGATACAAACTACGGCCCACTCAGAACAGATTAGATCAGTAATTGGGTTCTCCATAGATCTGTTCTAACTGCTTCCTAACATTTTCCTCATTTTATTTTTGGCATTTTTCATTTTGGTGATTAATAAAAGTGTACTCAAAGTAAATTATAAACATGGGCAAGGCTACTGATTTAAATATTCAGCTTGATTTCCTCACCCTCTTGAATTTTGAGTTTTAATAAAATCTCAAGAAAGCTCCTCATTTCACAGAATCACAGAATCAGGATGTGCTGATTTGGACGGGACCCACAGTCTTTGATTACTGTCATGTAATAAAGTCAAGAAGTTCATAATTGCAACCAAATTTGAAAAATACACCATAAATAGGTGAAAGTCATAGATTATCCAGCTGGAATAAAAATTTGTTGGAAGGCCGTTTGGCTTTTGAGAACTGTGCTGGTGCAAAGGACCTTCCCTCATTTGCATTTGTTCTTCTGCTTCAGTTCAATGGTTAATAATTTTAGAAAGTTGGGAGAGTGATTTTATTTATTTATTTACTCATTGCCAGAGTGTGAGCAGGGTCAGGAGGTAAATAGGGCCACGAGCTAAGGATGTAATAGGTTCAAGATCACGGCAATTACGGTGAATAGAAGGTGTAGTTCAGTTGTTAAAAATGTGTGTTCGTAGCACAGACCGTTCCTTGCTTCTGTGTGTGTCAGAAAAACTTCTGGGGCAATTTTTCTCAAACCAAAATTAATTTCTAATTCGATTACATTTCTGACTTCAGCTTTTCTTAGTCTGTAGCAGAAGGAAGTAACTTATTTTACAACATCTTAGATGTGGAAAGAATTGGATCTTGAGAAACACATATGAAGATGTATAAATTGCGTAATGTTGAGGTAGTGTGTACTTCAGTTTTGCGAAAACAAGTGAAATGACCTTTAAATGAAAAATTATTTCTTTAGGGAATAAAGCAACACAATGAGAATAAAATCAGAGAGGTTTCTTTCTTGCAGATTGGAAAGAATGAAATCAGTGCTTTTGTATTTCGTTGATTTTAAAATTAAGAATTTGCATGTAAGTTAGAGGCTTGTTTTGTGTCGGGGAAATCAAATGCCCACAGATAAACCATAGAAAATTTCTGCTGTTCATTTGTTGTCAATTTGCATTAGAATCAGTGAGCTTCTAAATCTGTTCTGTCTTAAATTTCTTACATTAAATGTCTTATATTTCTTCTTTGAAAAATGATGCTGACTTTGTTATTGAGAGTGTTTGTAGACCTTGTCTTTAAAGCTAATAAAAATCTTTATTATTTCTCAGAAAATGTATTGTTTGCTTTAGTAAAATACAGAATTTTGAAAACCTTGTGTTTCTTTTTCCCAGGCTGTTCGCTGCTATGAATCGCTAATTTTGAAAGCTGAAGGAAAGGTCGAGTCTGATTTCTTTTGTCAGTTAGGTCACTTCAACCTCTTATTGGAAGATTATCCAAAAGGTAAGAATTTTTAGTTCTTCTGATAAATGTCTTTGGGGAATTGTTTTTCGGTGTAGGTGGCACAACAGAATGAAAAATATTGGGTTAAGTCACTGTTTTCTTGGTGTGTACTGTATTTCAGAGCCCATAAATGAATTAAGACTGGTGATGTCTGTATAAGAACAACTTTATTCTTTCTTCTTGTTTTTTGGGGGTTTGGTTTTTTTTTTCTTTGTGTTTTTTTTTGTTTTGTTTTTTTTTTAATGAAAAACAAAAGCCCAACCAAAACTCTGCTGGCTCAGATATGAATATAAGGTTGACTGTCAGGCCCAGTGTCTGATGCTTGTCTTTCAGTGATTGTGGTGTGTGGGTGAGAGCTGGGTAGAACAGGTCAGAAAATTTACTGTTTGTTCCATGGGATGTCGTTTTTCATTGTTGCTGCTTTTTAAATTTTAACATGAATAGCGGTTGTTTTTGAGTAGGGAAACAAACAACACCCCCACCCTGAAAATGTGTGCTCCCCTTCCCACACCTTTTTCCAACCACACAAATACTGGTTTGCAGTTTCCTTGGGATGCAGAAACAGGGAGATGAGCTATAACTGAGGGCAGTTCAGAAGCACTGCTTGGTGACTCAGGCTGGCTGTGAGCTGTTTGATAGCAGTGTGTCTGTGGATGCACTGGTTCTCTGTCTGACATTAAACTTGGCTTCCTGGGACTTTCATTTCTAAAGTGAGAAACATGTAGATTTGATGCTGCTCAGGAGGAATTTGCAGGTATCTAAATTCAATCTGTAAATTCAGAAGGATTTGAGTGATAGAGGCATCTGTCTGGTACCTCATCCCTTCCAATGAGTGTGATATAACCACTGATGTTTCCAAATCCAGAGGCATGGGGAAACCTGCAGGGAGCAAGGCAGTATGCTGTGTAAAATTTAGTGAAGAATAGTCTGATCCTGTGCTTTAGATTTGTTTTAAGAAAATTGTGCCACTCCCTCTGCAAACAAATTTACACCACTCTTTCTCATTAGCCTAATAAAGCTAGGTGTGAGTGCAGTGTGACCTGGGTATATTTTGCTTAGCAAAAACAGCCTGGGATTATGGACTGACCTGTATTAACTCTGCTTTTGGGTTGATAACAGTTGAGAGTGACAGGACCAGGTGTTGCTGTGGATCAGAGGCAGGGTTTATTGATGGGGCATCTGCTTTGTACTCTGCATATGGTTTTAAAAATAAGCATTAAAAATCCAATTGATGGTTGAAAATACCAATTCTCCAGAACTGTAAAAGAGCATTAGCAAAACAATGTGAGAATAAACATTAAGCCATTAAAAATCTGAATTAAAGTTCTTAATGCCTTCTTAGATGCCTATTTAAAGTCACATCTGAGTTATAAAAAAGCCTCAAGAAGACAAAAAACATTGTTAGTTATGGAATATTAAAAAAAAAAAAAAAAAGTATTTGTATTTTCAAAGTATAGTAATAGTTGAAAATACTGGAGGAATTTTAATTGATATAAAAAGGGAAGTTAAAGGGGTTTTTTTATTAAGTGAGGGACATATGTTCCTGTTCACTATAGTTTTTGAACTCTAGTACCAAAGACTGTAAAACTATTCCCCTCAATGCACAAAGTCACAGGTGTTCTATGACTAATTTACTACTGCTATTTGAAAGAAGTAGAATGTTTGTGTTCCATTGAAAAGTAAAAATAAATTTCATTGCATGATAAAAATTTTGTTACTTTAATTATCACACATTCTAATTGCATTATAGTTAAATTTTATATTATTTAGAACAGAAAAGTAAACAGATTTCAGAATGTTTTGATGTCACTAATATATATTTTACCCAGATTTTAAGTCCTGAAGTTCCAGAAGTGTAAAATGCTAAAGGAACATGGTCTTCAGAACCATAGATCTGTGTAGTCTGAATTTAGTTGTGGATGAAGTTATGGAGCAGTCAGTGTGCTTAATAAATTGGATGTAATTAATGAAATATCACAAGATAGAGCAGCATGTATAATGCTCCACAATTTCTTTTTCCCTTAAAAGCTTGTTACTCAATTAAGTACCTTCAATAAATGTGTGCACCTTTTTATATAATGTATGAAGTGTTTTTTATATAGGCAGAAGTGATAGTATTGTTTAAAAATGCTTGCAATGAAGTTTGTGTGCTCTGTTTGTGTGAGCTGACTGTAGAACTGGGATCAGTGATCAAGATGGAAGCAGTGCTGGGATGATGGGAGGTCTGGGTTTCATGTTGGTAGTTTCTGCTCTTTAGATCTGTCTCATTTTTTCACAAACACATTGGCAGTGAAGGATCATGCAGCTGGGTGCATTTTTGTTGCATGTTTTGATGTAGCTAATACCTTCTTCTGAATATACTGAGGCTGTAGGTCATTTCTTTGTGAGAATTGGGAGTTATCCATAAGAGGCATCTTGAGAAAAAGTCATGGTGTGTTGCATCATTGAAACTCACATTATTGGTGCTAATCCTGCCCTTGCTGCATGTGCTCACAGGATATCAGTGAGGGGCAGGCTACCTTTGAATGTGCAGTATGCTGATGCCTGATTCTGAAGTCTGTTCAGCTTTATCTTTTTTTAATGAAACTTGTTAAATATTGTAAGTTCCCTTGAAGTGCAATATGTTTTCTGTCACTTGTAGCCACTGAATTCCAAAATCAATATGCTTTTATTTTTGTTCTTTAAAAAGAAGTACTTGTTTCCAAGAAAAGGTTTGAGTTCACATCAGAAATCACTGGATGAGGTTCTTTCTTCTCAGTATTGTACCTGCGCTTAGACTGGAGTATCAGTGCCACTGGTAGCCTTCAAAAGATGTGAAGATGCTCTGCAGGTTGCAGTTTTCCCAAAATGTAAGATTGAGTTGCTGTTTTTAGCTGAAGGATTTTCTCTGCAGCCTTGGAATGGAGTTATCAGGTGATGCTGGTAGGAGAAGGTCCTATGCAAGGGATCAGCCTTTTTGCAGATTTTGGATCTAGTGAGACACTGACTTGTATTCAGACAATTATCACCAAGGTTGCAGATGGATTGGTTTCAGCTTTGCCTGCATGTTCTGCACTCAGCTTTCATTGTATTGATCGTGACTGATCAGAATTCAACTTTGGGATTTCCTAAAATGGAAATGTTGACTCCTCCTGGTGAAAAATATTTAATTTCCTCAGTCAAATTTTCTTAACTCTAATCCGATTCTTCCTCCTTATTTTTTTGACAAGGCAGCTATTCCCCAGCTGTTGCATTGTTTCAGAGGTTCCCAAACCTCTTGTTGCCTGGGCATGCCCTGAGTGGCACCCCCGTGTCTGTGGGTTGCTTTCTTTGTGCTGGCACAGCTGAGCCTGCAGCTGTGTGGGGAGCTGATCCGACTGAAAAATAACCCCGCGCAAAAATGCCATGCAGATGCCCCAGAATGTGAAACTTCAGCCTTGGGGTTTTGCTGGAGGAGGTGGATGAGTTGTCATGGAGGCCTTTGGATGCTGGGAGCACGGCTGAATCCAGTTAGGATTCCTGGTGTGGACCTGTGAACTGTTTGCTACTGGATTGCTTGAAACAAATGACTCTTTTACCAAATTGTTGTGCTCTGGTCTTGAAAGAAACACATATTCCACCGATAGCTGGAGTTTTTTTGTTTCATGGCTTGTTTCCATAAGCAGTAAGGAGTGCAGATAGTGATGTTTTAAGGTTTAGGTTCTAGCTGACTTGAGTTCTAATTGACTGCTGTTTAATGAGCTCGTGAATTGACATAATCTATGTTTTCCTTAGGGAGCTTTATTTTGCAGAAGGGTCACATGCATTGACCGTGTTCAGTCTGTGACTTGGAGGACAGCTCACAGTGGCACAAATGGAGATGTGCTTTAATAATTTGCCTCCTTGACTTGCTGTTCTCTAAGTAAAATTCCTGGAAGTAGAAAATGCTGTTAATGAATGAGTGGTTTGACAAAAATGTGGAATTATTTGTGCCACAGTTACTAAAACACAATAAGCACCATACTGAAATAATTCTTATTGTACTCAAGTGGTAATCTCATTTTTAAATGTTCCATGTCAGAACAGTTTTAGCAGTATTTATTTTGATTATTGATTGTGACTGCTTAATCAAAAATACTAATATAAAAATATTTTAAGTCATTTATAAGATAATGTTCATTAGTTCAGGGGCATTTTTTTAGCAATCATTAATCTAACATTTAAAACTGTACTAAAAAAAACCAACCCAGAATGTAAATTGGTAGCTCTTTTATTACAATGCAACCTAAACCCAAAATTTAAACACTTTGATCTTTTGTAAAGTTGTTTGGTTGTGCGAAACTCCCAAATTCAACAGTGTTTATGTGTTCCTTTGTACTTACAGTTCCAGCTCTGTAGGGAATATCTCTGTGGTGGTTAACGTCTTTCAGAAATTTGAAAGGAAGTATTGTTATTGGGAAGCATTTTCATGTGCTGTGCTCTGAGGTGCAGGCTAGTAGCGGTAATTTTATAAAATATAAGGGAGAAGTTCACAGCATGGACAGGATTGTGCTGATTCCTGCTGGGCTATCTTGTCTTACTGATGAGTCCTGAAGAACTAGAATGAATTAAATAGCTTGAATGAGTCAAGGAAGAGATGACTGTTTCAAATAAGTGTGATATTTAGGTTTAAGGTTGATTTTGTTGTTTGTAGCTGGTCCTACCTGGTAGAATTTGAGTTGCTTCTATTTAGAGCTGTTTAACAGAAACCTGAAGAGGAGATAAATTTTGGGTGGTTTAATTTTGGGTGGTTTAAAGCATTATGTGAAATTTCTGTAGAAAGAAGGAAGCTTGAACATAAAAATGTTTTTTTTTATAAATTGTTTGTATGTGGAACAGAGGTTAGCAGTCAATGGTTTTATTATAAAATATACCAGGACCATGTTTTTGACTGGTTGTCTGAAAATTTTCATTTTGGGCAGTGCTCTAAATAAACACTTAATTCCTACACTTTTTTTGTACACTTTTTGTGTAATACACTCTTGGAAGTGTTTTTGAGCTTGATGAGAATCCGTTGGATTTCTTCACTGGTTCTCAGTATTTTAAGACTTTAGTAGCGTTCAAGTTCCAAAGGATTTCTTTAACTGTGAACTTGTCAAACTCTTGTATATCTTTCACATTTAATTTTTTATGGGACAGTGGGCTTCACACCACTTTGCTGCTGCATTACATTTCTAGATGAGGATGTGGAGTTGTTAATAAAATTTCTTAGAGGACTATTTGATGATTTTTCTGTCTTAAATCTATGCTTGTGTTGCTTCTGTGTGTCAACCTTCATTCTGTGTTAAAAGGAAGTCATGCTTCAGGCTTCTTTGATTGTCTCTTTGGTACTTAGAGTACAAATCTCTGGAGGAAACAGAGAGCAGCATCTGCCTGAGGCCTTAAAACAAAAGACCTGAGTGGCATTTTGCTGCTCTCACTTCCACATTTTTTTGGGTTATTACAGAATCCTAGAATCATGGAAGTTGGAAAAAACCTTTAAGATGATAACCTAGTCCAGCCATTAACTCAGCACTGCCAAGACCACCACTGAACCACTGCAACATATCTACAAGTCTTAAATACCTCCAGGCACAGTGACTGCACCACTTCCCTGGGCAGCCTGTGCCAATGTCTGGCAACCCTGTCACTAAAGAAATTTTTGAAATATCCAGTCTGTATCTCTCCTGGTGCAACTTGAGGCCATTTTGTTTGACCTGTCAAGATTTGTTGCTTGGAAGCAGAGACCAGCTGACGCCTCACCTCACCTACAGCTGCCTTCCAGGTAGTTTGTAGAAGGCAGTGAGTTTCCTGAGCACCTTTTTTTTTTCAGACTGAACACCCCCTGCTCCCTCAGCTGCTCCAGACCCTTCCCCAGCTCCATAGTCCATCTCTGGATGTGCTCCAGCAGCTCAGTGTCCTGCTTGTCCTTAGAGGCCCCAAAGTGGGTACAGGATTTGAGGTGTGGCCTCACCAGTGTCTAGAACAGGGGGGCAGTCACTGCCCTGATGATGTTGGCCACACTATTGGTGACACAGGCCAGGTGCCATTGGCCTCCTTGGCCCTCTGGCTCATGTTCATCCAGCTGGTGACCCCTACTCCAGGGCCTTTTCCACCAGTCACTTTCCAGCCCCTCTTCCCCCAGCCTGGGGCTGTTGTGACCCAAGTGCAGGACCCAGCATTTGGCCCTGTTGAACTTCAGCCCTTGACGCCCTTGTCCAGGTTGTTGATGAAGATACCAAGCAGGAGTGACCCCCACACTGAGCCCTGGGGAACATGACTGGCCACTGCCTGGATGTAATTCCATTTCCCACCACTCCCTGAACCTGGCCATCCAGCCAGTGTTTACCCAGCAAAGCCAATTCTATTGGCTCAAACGTAGAATTTTCTCACCTTTTGATGTCTTTAATTTTATGGCAGAGCAGTTTTCATCTTGCTAGGTTAAAACACCATGGTGGGTAAAACCTGCACTATATTTAAGCTATTTCTGCAACCTGCATATATCTCTTAGGTGTATAATGGAGATTTTTTTTCCCGGAAGCAGTCAGATTTAAGACCAGAGATGTGCTCTTTCCAATCTTCCCTTTATGTAGTTCTTCAGCTAATTTTCTATTTCATTGTTAGTTTTCACATCAGATAAGCACTAAGAAATTACTAGTGCTTGTTTAAAAATTAAATTAAAAATAATTGTGTTTAAGAATAAATACTGGTTTACACAGACCAATATGGAGCTTCGGTTTGTATTAAAGTTTTCTTTTCAGGGTATATCATCAAATTAAAGCTTGCTGTTTCCAAGTTCAGCAAGCCAAAACTTTGTGTTAGTCACATTTAGCCTTGCAAGGTGCCACTAGATGGTGTTAGTATGTAGTTCACTTTCTTCTTACTCAAGCACTAAAATACTCAAACTGCTCCTTGTTTGCATCACTTTGAAGGCCTCTTAAGTTTTAAGGTGTCATAAAGTAGGTTTATTAGAGTAGATCATAAAAGCCATCCTCTGTGACGGAATGATTTGTGATGAAATGTGCTAAAGGTGACAGGTGGGTGATTGTCACTCAGTCCAGACATTTTTCTTCTCCACTGTCACCTTCCTTGTTAGTTTAGGTCAAGTATTTAGATTCTGGATACAAGGAGAGATTGTCTTATCTTGCTACTGGAACTAAATTTTGCCAACATCCTATGAAATTAAATAGATTAAAAAAAATTCCTGAAACCACTTAAGTGGTAATTAAGTCAAATTTGGTTTTTTATTTTCTATATGATACCAAGAAATCTTAAACAAGGGGGAATAAGGAACAAGCGTTGTACATGGTCTGCGTTGTCCCTTGGTCGTCCTATCATAGTAGGAGAGGAAGGGAAACTCTTAGGGGCACATAATAAAGTCTGTCAGGGTTAAAGTAACCATACATGTTGCAAAGTGGGTAGTTCTGGGTGACTAAAAACCTGTGAGAGGAAACCAGTGAATCCCCAGTGTGTGAACTCATGGAGGGTCAGCTCTGCACCAGGTGCCTGAGGTTTACAGACAGATTGTGAGCTGAGGAGCATGCTTACTGTTCAAGGGTTGCAATTCTTTTAGAAAGGTGGTGTTTTGCTTTTCAGAGCTATTTCAGGTAAACATTTTATTTTCATCAAGCAATATAGCAGATGGTGATTGATTTGAAAAGCTGTGTACAGCTTTGGGGTATACATGTCCCCTCCTCTGGGGGGGATAGTAAATGCTATCTGCCACTCACAGGGTTTTCAAGAACATGATCATGAGGAACCTGTTAGGAAAATAATGTACATGGCCAGGTTTTGGAGAGAGGTGTTCATAGCAAGAGCATAAACTGATAGAGTAAGAAGTGAAATAAAGGACAGAGGGATGGAAATAGGTAACTGAACATTGCTTTTAGCAATTGTTGAGTATTGTTTTGGGTGTCTGAATGTGGTCTGTCAATTTTGTGCTTTTAAGAGTTTTCTGTGGTTGACTACAAAATGTAATTGAGAGTGAGGCAAGAGGCATTGTCCTGCTGTTGATGCTCAGTCCTGTTCTTTGAGTCTGGACATGCATTTTCTGGATGCTCATGAGTGTTTCACATGCAGGGAAAAAAGAAGTTTTTATGTCCTTTATTGTCTTTATACAGTTCCATATGTGTAAGAATTTCAGTGGCAAACTTTTAAATTGAAAAAGCTCAATAGTAAGTTCCTAATCAAAAGATTGTCTGTAGAATCTTGCTGTGCCTAAGAGTGATTTCAAAGCACTCATTTCATAATGTTTAAGAAGGACATTATAACTGAAATGGGGTAATTCACTTGTATCTGTAAAAATGAGAGTTGACCCTATGTTGAAAGAGGGGCAGTAGTTGATAGAATCTTTTTGTGACAAAAATTGTCTCGCTTTAGAATGACTAGTCTAGGATGAAAAGTAAAGGTGCAAAATGATATTGCAGCCTTTACTTTTTGTTGTTTTGTTTGTTTTTGGGTTTTTTTTGTCTTTTTAAAATTCTACTAATGTGCTGCATGACCCAAGTAACTGGGATTTTTTGCTTTTTAATAAACCAGGGAATATCGTCCTACACTCAGAATCATAACACTGATAAAGCACAGCCTGTGTGACAGATAGGGACTTGTGTAAAATCCTTATGGCTCTGCAGATTCAGTTGTTCTTTTTTTTTTTAATTTTAGAATAAGGTTTGTATTTTGAGGTATTTGCACTTATTTCCTGTAGATACAAAGTTAATTTAAGGGAGAAGTTGCTTGTAGTTCCACAGTACAGGTTTTAGATAAGGTACTAATTTCTACACCGTAAAATTTAGGATAAATATCTGCTTACTGGTGGCTCACTCAGGGCCTATGAAATACAATAGGGTTCAAAATTTATGGCTCATGTTTTCCTTTATATCTAGGTTAGTTCAGCTTTTCAAAAATCTTGCTTTCATAATTTAATTTCTGGCATCTTATATGCAAGATTCTTCTTAGGGATATGCTTGATTAGGAATATTTCATGTGGGCTCTGGCAAAAAGAACATTTCATTTTTTTCTATTTTTCTGTTCCTTTAATCCTTTTCAGCAGAGTTTGAGTGCTCATGGAGCAGATATTTAATGTAGGTATTCTGTGTAGTTGTAAAAGGGGCTAAAATCAGATTTCACAGGTAACTCAGTGTAAGCTGAGCACTGATAATACTGAAATTGTGCATGGTAATACTTTCCCTCCACTGAGGAGGAAAGGAACCTTTAGCTCTGGTTTAAGGGAGCCCTCCATGATCCATGCTCATGCATTTTTAGCAGATCCCTTGAGAATTCTAGCATTTCATCTGCAAGAAGTTAAGTAGAAAGAGAATACTGTTAGCCTAGAACAGGCTGGATCCCTGGGGGTTTCTGAACCCACCAGGAGGATTGGACACTTCAGACACTGAGGAAGACTGAAGTGTCCTCTTTGTTCCTCTGGAAGGGAAATGTGGCTCCTCAGAATGAAGGCCTTATCTTCTTATCACGTAAACATAAATAGACTTCAGCAGTCCACGCTTCCCATGTGCTTGTTTTTAATTGTAACGAAGCTTGGCACATTAAATGATCACTTCAGCTGTTCCTGTGGGAAGTTGCTGAACTTTATTGAAGAATGGAAGAGTTAGAAAAGAAAATCACAGCCAAACATCCTTTTTCTTAAAGAAAACTGGTAGAATGTCATGGAGCAAAAGACCCCTTTCTCTAATAACTTCCCTATTTTAAATGGAGGTGTTAGGATTTTTCAGGGCAAGTTTCTTCTTGGTTTCTTTTTTCCTATTCTTTCTCTTTAAGTTCTTCCATTTATTTATGTATTTTTTTTAATACTGTTGACATTTTATAAACTTACTAGCAGTGCCATAACTGCTACAGGTAAGCATATTCTAGCTCTCCTTTTTGATGGATGTGTGGGTACTTCCTATATTTTTTAACATCTACAGTGAAAATGTTCTCCCTTTCATTTTCCCAGTAGATAGCCCTAGTATTGTATTTAATGTTCTTTTCATCTTTTTATCCACATCCCCTCTATAGTTGACAGCAGTAGTTACTTTACAAAAAAAATTTACAAAAAGTTCTCAGTTTCTTGAGTCTTGCATAATGTGGTACTGTTGACCTGAGTATTTGAAATATATTTTAACCCTTAAAAATGGGATAGGTATTGCTTGAATAAAAAGACTCCTTTTATTTGTGATGTGATGCATTAGAAAACTGTCATAGTGCATGTGCATGTTCCTGTTGGGGAAAGCAAAGTCATTACAGTGTTCAGAAGATAATTGCTCCTTTTTGGAAACTTATTGATGATACCTGAGAGAAATTGAATCTAGAAGGACTTTAGTGGGGGGAGTAGGATGTTACTTCATCTTACTATGAAAATATTTTAAAACATATTTACAGAATATGACTAAAATATGCTTAGTTTTAACATTCTTCAACTTACATTGTTAGACTGCAGTAATACCTTTCAGTTTGTACCAGCTTGGGTTTTATTTTGGGGAAGGTGGGGGTTGGAGGAGGAATTGCATTCTTAAATTGTGAAAGATCAGATTTTTAAGTGATTTTGTTTGTCTGAGTTGCATGTAAGTGTTTTAAATATATTGCATGTAAATAATGCATGGTCAATGAGTGTTCTTCTGAGTTCATTTTTCTAATCTGGACTGCTAAATAAACCACAGTTCAGAGCATCAAAATTAGGAATTGGCTTCAGAAACATTTTGGTGGGAAGGGACACCTCATTGGCATGGATCAGCACGTGTCTGTTTCCTGATAAAGGTTGTGAGTCTCCATAGGCAGATGATTGCAGAGGTTCTGTGTCTTTATGTGTATGATCTTCACTTAAGCGCAAGAACTTTCATCAAGTTACAAAAATGAATATGCAAGACAGACATTGAATAGTGGTAACATTTATGGACATGATTTATCCATGGCACTTGCAGGAAATGAAGCTGCACCTAAAGTACACGTTGTTCTCTCTTATATTTTAATCTGTTCAGTGCTTACAGTTTTCCAAAGCTGGAGTTTTCTTCTTTTGTTTGATTTCCACCCACTGTGTATTTTCCATTCTTAAATCTTAGGGAGCAAACACTTGAAAAATCAGTATCTTGGTGTTAGTTCAGTGAATCTTTAGTTAAAATGCTTCATTTTTTATGGTTTCTAGTTCCTTCATTTTTATGGTTCTTAGAAAAAAGTAAAGCCTGGTGGTGTTCTAGTCCGAGGTGGCCTGTTAGCCCAAGGGCAAGACGAATCACCCAGAATTTTTAGGGAGGAAGAGGGATGCAGGAGCAGTGGTTGGAGAAATAGGTTGCTAAGTAGAGCTAATAATGTATTGAACAGAGCTGTTCTTAGCGCTGATTTCCAGGTTAGTTTTGGCTGTGGCTGTTGAATAAAATGTAGGATTTTATTTTTTTTCTGCTTGCTTTTGTTTCTCAGAATGAAAGGCCATGTGAAATTGATTTCTCTTTGTATGTCCCTCCTCACCAGTTCTTCAGAAATTACAGGGCATCAGGGAGCATGGTAAATGAGCTACATGATTAAATTTTTAAATCTTACAACAGCTTTGTCCGAGATGAAAATCCCAAAATTTCAAATTATTTCTTTGTTATAGGTTTTCTTTAAAATATTGCTTGATTTACATTTGTAAGATTAATAATAAATATACTTTTGGGTTGACATTTCATAAAACAAAATTATAATCTTAAGGAATGCATTGCCCACAACAGTGTACTTATCATAGCAGTGTTACTTTTATTAAACCATTTATCATTTTAATGTTGTGTATTTGACTCTTAAGGATTTCTATCTTTTTCTTCAAAGAAAATGAAACAAAACAAATTGAACATTCATTTTTCTTTCCTACAGCATTATCTGCATACCAGAGGTACTACAGTTTACAATCTGACTACTGGAAGGTCTGTATATGCTCTTTTTTTTTTGTTTTTAATGTGTTGCTGTAAATGTTCAAATTCTTAAAGTAGATTCTGTTCAATATAAGTTTGGAGTATCTACCTGCTTTTACTTTTTTTACTTATTTTTTTGTAAAAAAGTACTTATTACTTTTTTGCATATTAAATCTTAATGTAAATGTTCACCTATATGTGCAATCCATTATACATTTCAGTGAAACTAAATCTTCAAGTCATATATTGAAAAAGCAGCTCAGTTAAGCTGACAAGTTTAAAATAATTTTTTTTACCATCATTATCCATTACTTCAGGGGTTTTTTTATGCAGCACAGATATTTGGATATGTGTATGGAGAGAAGCAGACCCACTTGAAAGCTGCTGTGCAGGTGTTGGACAGGGAATAGGAGAAATGTTCTCAGGTTGCTTTTTGTTTCCACAGACATAAAACTGTTTAAAGTCCTTTTCAGTATTTTAAATAACATTTTTACGTCAGATAGGAGCAGATCCTGTAGCTGTCTTGCCTGTAACTAGAGGTATTGTGTTTGTAAGTAGAGGTATCATGACTTTAGATGAATAAAATTGAAAGAATTCTTGCAGTGGCATTGTCAGAAATAGTCAGCATTGGTATATTGTCACATGAAATAATTTGAAGCTCCTGATTGAGAGAGAGGTGCAGAAAGCACATAACACAGCAGATACTTGTGTGGTCTTAAGCAGCTGTTTTCCTTAGAAGTGGGGATAAATGCATCTTTCACATAAGGGTGGGCTCAGGAAGAGCTCTTGGTACCACATAGAGATGGCATTAGAGAAACAACATTTTGTGTGTTCTTTGCATTTATAGGGACTGTAACAATGCTCTGAAAAACACTGTGGCAGCTTCTCCCATTTGGGCAGAGGATGGGGAATAAGGCAGGGTAAATTAAGGGCGGAAGAGTGAACTGGAATAAGTGTTTAATAGCACATATGGGAGAGTTCCAGTTGGAGGATCCTAGGGAAATTTTTGGTATTGCCTTGTAAAGCCTGTGCTCCAGCAGGAGCTGTGCAAGTGCCATATTTGACTGAGCCATTTTGGAATTAAAGTTTTTCCAGGAGTAACCCCTGCAGTTTTAAAATTACAACAATAAAAACATTAATCTGTTCTTCTTACTTGCTCTTGGAGAGCTGCTTTAAAGGTTTCTGTAAATAAGTGTTGAAATCGATCAATTAATTAAAAATAAATTATAATAGTTTCTGTTGTTTGTACTCCTTCTTGTTAAGCATGTCTAAATAGTTTATTACTGGAATTATTTTTTCTGGTTTTATTCCAGTGGCTCATTACTGAAATAAGTGGTAGGTGATTACTAAGTTATTTCCCTTGCATTTTCACAGTTCAGGGTGGAATGAAAATGATTATATATTTCTGTAGGTATAGGTTGTTTTCAGTGTGGTTCAGAATATTATCTGCAGTTAAAATACATGTAAACTTTGACATTTTTGCAGTTTCATCTCAAGAGCACTGATGCAATAAAATTACTGTTTGTATGTAATGTGTGATATTTTAACACACCTGTTTCTTGTATATATCTCCAGAATTCTACCATGCAGAGATTATTTTGAACAGTTCCAGTTGCAAACATGAGAGCATTGTTTGCAGTTGACAAAAGAGCATTTCAAGTTCTACAAATTAAAAATCCAACCCAACAACAAGAAGAAACCAAAAAACCAGTAATTTTTCTCCAGGTTGTCCTCCCCTGAGAAGGATCTCCTTGTGAGCTTCCTTCAAAACGTGTAGCCCAAAGTGGTTCTTTTTCTGTAATCTTAGGAGGTTTTATTAATTTTGATATTCATTTTGATATTAAAATATTCATTATTCATTATAAAAGCCTGAAAAAGTCCAAAACCATTTTTCAGCTAAAAACTTTTTTACTGAAAGTGGTAAAAATCACAGGTGGATCATATTTTAATCTTATTAATGGGTGATGAATCTATTCTAGTGTTGGTACTGGGAAGCTGCCTGGATTGGGTCTAGAGAAAGACCTTCCCCTCCTCCCTCCTACTGAGAGTATTTATTGCTTCTTGTCATCCTTAGTGCCTTGTATCTGTAAGAAACCATTTAGTCAAGAATAGAAAGTTTATGGTTTATTTTTGGTCACACTTTTATGCTGTTTTGTTCTACTTTGTGATTTTATTTTTTTTTTCCCAAAGAGATACAGATGGCAAAAAACTAGTCATATTTCCTTATTTTACTCTTGTGGATTTTTTTTAAAGTTTTTTTGTTTTGTTTTTTGGGATTTTTTTTAAAAAGTTTTTAGTTTTTACAGGGCCGGGTGTCATCAGTTAAGTTGTTGGAATTTGTGATGGCAAAGAAAGGAAGAGAGAGAAGGGGTGTGAAGAAAGGGTGGTATTTGTGAGCTGTGGGGGGAGCTGTGTGAAAGAACTGGGAAACTGGAGAGTGCTGAATCACATCAAGATTATTATATAAGGCAGGTCTGAAGTCAGACAGGAACAGCCTTTTAAACTTGGGCGGTTTATCTGAAATTACAAACTGTCGCGCAGTGCAAATTTACGTGGTTGGAATAAGTGTCCTCTATGTGCTTTGGTTTTTTAAAGAGAGAACTTACAGAAAAATCGTGAGAGTTTTCAGATTGCTTTGGGTGTAGTTTGCCCTCATTTTATAAAGTATTTTTGCTCTCTGCTGCTTTGGATTTCTAGAGTTGCATGGGGTTGGTAATTGAGCATTATTTTCATGCATTGTTCGTTTCATGATACGCAGTCTGTATTTCCTTTCATGAAAAAAGCATTTTACTTTCTTTTTTTCCCCATAGATTTTTCTGATGGTCTGGTCTGAAACAACCAGGTTGTTTTCTGACAGAATTTGATGCATGAGTTGTCTTGTTGTTATTACAGTAAGCATTGTGTTGATCGTTTGGAACAGAAAGAAAAGGAAAAAACACTTTGGAAAAAATATTCTAGATATATACTCCAGTGACAGCAGTGAAGGTGAAAGGTTAGGAAGATGCTGTATTTTGCCATTTAGCAGATCAATACTCCCTCTGTGCTGATGAGATATTATTTCCTTTCAAAGAGCTACCTGTATGGATGGTTTTGAAGGTGGTGGGTTGCATTATGCTGCTTATTCCTAAATAGACCATTTTTTGCTGTAATCTTTGGGTCAGTGTAAAATGTCCTGCAAAATAATTGAGTTTCTGCAATTTTTGACTACAAAGACACTGTGGTACCTTAACTCTGCATTTAAAAAAGAAAATTATTTGACTGGGAATCTTGTGAAGTAAATATCTCAAGTTGGATAAAAGCCGATCTGACTTTCATTCTTGTATTCAAGTAGTTCTCTCAATGTTTCTTCTTATGTGCCTATGCTAAAATAAATCTCCCTTCTGTGCAATGTACTTCATTCTGATTTCTTTTTAAAACTCCCCTGTGTCAACATGTTGGGGGAGGTGAGGAGGACTGTGGGGGATGAACGGATACAAAGGGCAGTTCAGGAGAGGGAGACAACAGCTAGAACTGCAGTTTGTAGATGTTGATGCTCCTGGGAAAATAAAGATATCAAGTGTAAATGTCTGCCATGATTATCAGTTTTGACATATTCTGAGGAGGCAGGATTAGAAGCTCAGCAAAGGAGTAAGATATTCCTGATTTTATCCAAACATGATGGCAGATATCTGGCACCTGTAGGAAGTTATTTTAATCATCTCGTGGCTGTATTATAATGGACTTAATCATACTGAACTCTTTTATGTAACACCTGAGTTTGAGTAGGGCTGTCCTGCAGAAGTTCCATTGTGTGAGTGAATTGAGTGTAAGTGTATAAAACATCTGGATCTGTTGCACTGACATAGTTGTCCAGGGCAGGGGAAACCTAAGAAACCCTGTTCCACAGGTTTGGGGCTCCGAGAGGTGTCAGTGCTCGCTAGAGTGATTCCTGGGAGAGTTCCTGAGAGAAGAGCTTGGTTATCCAGTGTTTCAATTAGATCTCTGCTTAGGCATGGTGGTGCTGCTGCAGCCCTTGTCTGGTTGATAATCTTGATTAAAGAGTGTTTGTGGCCTTTGCAGGTAGGTGAATGTTGACATATTGTCAGTTAGGAATTGTGTGCCTGCAGTTGTAGCAGCACAGAGTTCAAATAAATAAAACCTCTTTGTACAGCTATGTTAGGGGGCAACAGATTCCTCTATGCTGTTTCTCTGAAGTGTTTGAGCATCTGTTAGGGACAGCTTTGTGCTTGGGGAATGAAGATTTCTAGACACTGTTAAATCCAGGGGATTGTGGACAAGAGGAACATGACAACAGCAGTTCTGAAGTCCATTATTCTGTGTTAATTCATCAGAGTGGCACCCTGGTGGCTTTTTTTATTAAAAATTGTGTTTTATCTGAGTAACAGAGGGGGTATGCAGGTGTATGAACATTTCTATTAATATGTGAATAAGTTGAAGATTGACAAGGCACAGCATTTAGAAATGCATCTTAAAATGTTGGATGTTACTGTGAAAATGACTTACTTCTTTTTCAAGGAAGATGTTACTGTGGAATAGGATGGTAGAACTTCATTTGAGGGTGCCTGAGAAAGAAAAGAGACCTCAATTTATTCAGCTGCACTCAGCTGTAGTATCTCTTTATGAAGCAGGGCTTGGAGTGGATCTGTCAGAAAGTCTGAATGTTCCTTGAAATGTTTAAGGAACACTTAATTAGTGAGTTATATCCTCCAACATGAATTCAGATATAGAATTCTTGTTAGCTGTTGACTTTTGCTGGAAAGTTGCCTAGAAGGAAAGTAAATCTGTCAGGAACTCGTTATCGTTTTATGAAAATGGCCTTAATCACCCTTCTTTTTAATAAAGATTTTATTTATGTGGACAAGGTAAAACATCAAAGAGGTTTGGTAAACCCCAGGAAGGGTTTTCAAAGACCTGCTTCTGTGTTAGAATGGATTTTAAGAACATCTGAGTGCAAATGTGGTACAAACTGAATTTGCAGTTGCAAGGCTATACTGTAGAACACTGCATGGTCTAGTTAAGAAAAAATAGAGAAATTGAGAAGGGGAAAGTAAATCCCATAACTTTGGCAGCAAGGTGAGGGGTTACTTTAGTTCTGGAAAGCACCTGTTTGGTACTCCCCTTCCTATGCTTAGTGGACAGTAGAATGAATTACTGTCTAAATTTTTACCTTTTTTCATATTTATTTCTTAAATTGTTCTTGAAAATAAAATTCTGGCTGTATGTATACAAATAGGAGATTTTCCCCTTACTTTGCTCAGGTAATCTTTTTAAAATAGAGAAGAATCCAAAACCATACAGAGAAAAAAAACTCCAAAAAACCAACCAAACAAAAAAACCAAACCAAAGTCCACCAAAATCATCCAACATCAAATTCTCTTCAGAAAGCCAAATGCCAAAGGAAAATTCAGTTGTGTATGTGGGTGCTAATTAGGGAAGAGGGATGTGATCTCAGTCTGTGCTGTTGTTGGTTTGTTGCAGAAAGCAATTTTATAACACTCCTTTTTATGTTGATCTAAAGTGTATTTGAGTGCCAGGTAATATTTTAAAATGCTGTTCTATAATTGGAGCTATGTAGAAATTTCTCAAGCTTATGGCTAAAACCCTTGTAATTAGTAGAAAGGCTTTTTTGTTCCAAAGAGCTAAAGTAACTGGAGACCACAGATGTTAGTTTTCAAATGTGACCTGTTGCGTGTTTTAATTGTTTTGTGCAGTTTTTTTTCATCCCTCTACTTTTTATCTTTTTTTTGGTATGTTTCCTTAATGCTGCCATAAAATAGGAAAATAATTAAAAAAACCATAATTCTTTAATTTTGTCTGTTTTACTGTCTCTTTTTCTCCAGACTGTAAGTCTGTTTCTCCCTTTATAAACAGTTGGACAAAAAGCAATTACTAGACATACTGATAACAGCAAATAAGAGAACATTTTGCACCTTGGAGATCCTCTATAAGACAGCAATTTTCCACTTCATTGACTCACAACTGTTTTATTTTCTGCAGTAAACTCAAAAAACCAAGCAGTTTTTTAAACAGAATTCATCAAAAATTTCATTATTTTTTAATTAGATATAAATGCTTGGATTAATTGAAACAGTGCAGTTGTACAGGATCAGTAGAAATTGCTGGAACAGACATGCTGCTGGAACAAAAGTTAAAGAAGTAGGATGGTTCATGAACACTGCTTTTTTATTCAAGCCCTTAGGTTTTTGAAACTTTTTTTTAAAGAGTATGGATATTCCATAGAAAGAGATACATTTCCTCTTAAGGGTCCTCTCAGAACAACATTTTAAAACTAGACAAAAAATCTTTAATATAAATTATTCCCCCATAGCAACACAGAGTGCCTACAGAAAAACAAAAAGAAGCAATCCTTTTGATCAGAGGATGCTTAATTGGAGAAATGTTAAGAAAAGCTGATCAGGAAAGCAAATTTCAAAAATTCTCACTGAAGGTGAAGTTTGTTGAGATGAAGACATTGCAAAAGGAACTGGGTGATACAGCCATGACCTACAGATGGGTACATTAAAATCCTGAAATTCAGGGTATTTGCAAATCACAGTGATAGGGTAGGAATAGAATAATCAGGAATTAAATAAATATACAATGTCTCTGAAGCATGAAGATATTAATAATACCTTCTATATGCCCTTTAATTCTGCCTGACACTAAAATGGTTGTCAGTGAAGCACATGGGATTCTGTGCCACCCCTCACTTGTGATTGAAACAAGTTTTTGGATTTCAGTTCTTTCACTTGAAGGATTTTGATGAAGACATTCTGTTTAGTTTTGAGAAGGTATAAAATACAAGTGAAAAACAATACTTCTAAGACTTCTACTGTAGACTGTAAGGGGGAGACAAGCATGATGATATTGTGTAATGGAACAGCAAATGAAAAACAGAGATAATTTTGTCCTAATTTTTAGATACTGTTGAGAGTGGGTCATCATAATGAAGATAGAAAGCATTTTTATGGGATTTAATGGGGATAAGCATTTACCAGGAGACTGTTGTGGAAAGCAGTCTGGAACTAGTCTGAGTCTGATACTGTATGATAATACAGGATAGGAAGTGATCGTGTCCATAAAAAGAAAAGCAGAAAAGGGGAGGGGGAAGGTTGAGGAAAGAAAAATCTGTAAGGTCAAGTGAGATTGAATAAATAATATGAGGAAGAGGAAAATGTGTCTAGAAGGAAGAATGGCAGGATGTGGGGGAAGGAAAATTCTGGCCTTGCTGAGAATTAGAATGAAAAGGAAATGAGAAAAGAAAACACAAACTTTAGGGCTGAGAGCATATGGGGAGAAGTGAGGAAGGTGTATATATAGAATAATACCAGCATGGATTGTGGGAGATCTGAACTGAGACTTTTGCCAGCTTTCTCCCTAACAGCAACCTCTGTGTCATAAATTCACCAGGCATGCTGGGACAGATTACAAAGTAAAAGAATAATCCAAGGAACTGTTCAGGTGAGGAGCCCAGTATCATTCTCCATCAAAGGGCCTGGATGGCCTCTGTTTTGAGGAAGGAATAAGAAAGTAGAGTGTGAAGCACTGAGGGTCACTTAGGGAGCTAGATAAACAGATAATAAAAATTAGACATGTTCAGAGTGCAGCAAAAGACAGTAGCAGTGCTTCAACTGGTAAAACTGAGCTTTGTTCCCTGACCTTGCTGGAGAGCCCCTGGCAAGGGGAAAGTGAGCTAAGATGACCGAGACTCCACTCTCAGTAATTAAACAACAAAGATATTTTTTTTTAACGTATGTAGCTGTTACTGCAGATAGCTTAACAATTTACTGTCACAAAATAAAGGGGTTTACAGTAATAAAGGATCTAGCAAGTGCACAAAGTCTTTTACTGAAATGCTGATAAAAAATAGAAGAGAGCATATTTTCCATAATAATTAGGTTTTGGGAGTGCAGTGGATGAGAGCAGTTCTGGTGAAAATTTCATTTTGATTCTGAGATCTACTGGCAAAACAAAAAGAGTGGGAAAAATAAAATGCAGCAGATACACCATCTTCATAATGACAGATTTTTAAAGATTGTTAATATGTTTAGATCATGAGCTTGTCCCTTTAGTATGTCATGGTTTATGGAAATTTCATTTAAGAAGATACTGGAAAAGAGAAAAGTTGTTAAAAAGACCCAGGAGAAATTTGGAGTATGAAGACTGCTAAATGGAGGGCTAAATTTGTGAATTGTGTACCTTATAATCTCTTTTCTCTATTGAAATGCTTGCTAGATTTGGTAACACCGTAAGTGGGGTTATGTCAGCAAATCCATGGCTGTGATCAGTTAGTGTGATTAATCCATGACATGAAAAAAATTGGGATTTTTAAATGCAAACAGTGTTTATCAAGACTAGAATTCTGTCTCTTAATGGTAAAAGAATTAGGCATATGCCTTCAAAATACTTCAGAGAAATTTATTAATAAATAAAGGGAGATACTGGAATGCTGGAGAGGTAATGAGATTGTGTTGCCAATAAGACTTAGTTCTCTATAAAATGCACAAAAATACAGCAAATTAATAAATGTATTTGGGTTTAAGAAAAAGATGTTTGAGCATTGCATGCTAAAAATAAATGTAATTTTTTGAAAGTCAGTAAAGCAGACAAGTTGAAAGAAGTATCTTTTTTTTTTTAAATAAAATATGTGAAACTAATGCCAGCAAGAAAGATTAAGAAGGAAATGTGTTATTTCATGCTGTTTAATAAGAGGAAAGCACAACTGATCTAGTTTAGAAAAGAACATACGTTTATCAAGGTACTTCTTAAGGAGCAATAAATCTTAAGGTTGGGGTTTTGTGTATTGGGGCAGAGGTGTGCGTATGTGTGTGTCTGAAATTTGGTCCCTCTGGCAGAGAATTCTTAGCTAGTCCCATCAAAACATGATAGTTGTTAATTCAGACAAATAATGCGGCATGTCCAATTGTGTGTACAGGAAAATTATACAAGGATCTAATAATTAACTCTTAGTAGATGAATTATGGAATGAAATTATGACAGGAGGGTGTATTCTTTCTCCTTGAAAGGTATAAAGATGCAGTATAAAATCTTACAAAGAATATGACTGGCAAATTTAATTAATAAATTTTGACATATTGTGTTTTACCTCATGATAAATTTGTTAAATCAGCTTTTTTTAAGTGTCTCTATTAACTGCCATCACACAAAACAAAGGAATCTCCTTCTGTACGTAAGCCCCATGTACCTGTTTGGCTCCCAACCAGCTTTAGATATTTTTAGGGAGCATTCATGTTACTCTAATTAGAAATATTTTGCATTTGCCCTGAATTAGAAAAAATATATGATTTCAATGTCTGCAGTTCTGATTTTATTTTTTAGTGTGCATTAAGCTACTCATACATTTTAATCAATGGACTTATAAGAACTCAGAAGAAAAATCTGATGTACTGAAATGTTAAAGAAATAATGTGCTTTGGGGAGAAATTTGTTGGGATCGGAAGGAGGAGGAGGCGAGACAGAATCTCAGAGGGAGCACTCTCCCCTCACCCTGAAAATGGCATTTGTTTCCAAACAATGTTCATTACATTTTTTAATTGGGACTTCACCCTGGAATTTCAGCAGGAATTCTCCTCTTGTCTCTGTATATGTGATCCCTGTCTAGAAGCCCAAACACTCTGGGTGGAAATAACACAAGTATCGTCAGGATTGATGGAAAAGTCTCTTCAGAAAAGCTTTTCATTCACGTTGAATTCTCCTGCTGCAGAAGTTTCCTTTGTGCAGAATAAAAACTGTCATCATTCATGTGCTAGTATTTAGATTAATAACATGCTTCTCTTCTTCAGTCCCTGGGATGAGGATTCAGGATGCTGAAATATTAGATGTGCTGAAGTGTGGCAGTGGAGAAACTCATCAATTCAGAATGCTCAGAGAGAGGCGTTTTTAGTTGTGTAGAACATTCTGACTCGAGCAGGGAATGCATCTCCAGCAGAGAGGAATAATACTTGAATGTTGATAACATCGAATGACCAAATGTCTCTTTTTCTAAATATAAACAATTATTTTGGAAATGCTTGTGGTGCTTTTACAAAGGCTGCTGTTTGCAGAAGCCACAGTAATGGCACAGTAACTTGGTACTCTGTATGATTTCCTTGCAAGGAAAAGGTTAAAATAAAGCCCATCACCCTGGTTTTCATATTTCTAGTTTGTAAATTCCTGTTTGATCTATAGCATGATACAGTGTCTCATTAATGAATGGCTTGTCTTCAGAAATGGTTCTTTTACATTTTAAGCTACATTCTTTAAAAAGAGGAAATGTTTGCTGAGTTTTAGAAACAAATAATTGCTTTATTTTGCAAACCCTGTGTTTTTGAATTTGCTCTCTCCGGAACTGGCATCTCAGTTCTGGGCTTTTTTTAAAATACTCTTTCAAGCATATACCTAATTAAAGTATTGAGCTTGCATCCTTTCCTCCTTTTCTGAGGGATGCAGATTCAGCCTCTTCCATGTGGTGGGTGTGGGTGGGAGAAGAGTGGTGGAAGTGTGAGTGGATCTAGTGCAAATAGATGGAGAAGGCAGCAGGTGGGAAGATTGGGGGACAAAGAGCTTAGGGTCTCCTTAAAGAGTCTGTGAGTAGCCTGTGTGAGGCAAATAAGTTCATGCTTTGAATAAAAGGCAGCCAATTCAAAATGGTTTTAGATTTGTGTTTGAGCATGATTGTGCTCTGAAATAAATGTAACTATTTTTCCTTTTTTCCTCATTCAGTCTTCATTTTTGCATTAAGTTCTGCTTAGTATTTCTCTTACTGAGACATTGATTTAGATTTTTCAGAATTCTTAGGGTCATCAGAAAAATCAGCAATAAAGCTGTATTAGCAGACATCATAACTATACTGATGCTGTTTAACATGTTTTCCAAAAATACTTCAGGTCTTGTTTTCTCTCCTCCTGAAGAATATTGGGTTCCATTTCATTTATGTACCTTTTGGACTCTTGATTATTAGGATCAGACACAGATCTGATTCCCAGTATCTCAGTGATATAATCAGAACTTCATGAACTTTTTCTGAAAACAAGCTGGAAAATCTGATTCCAGTCCTGGTAAACACTGTGGAAATGGATATGGGTTTCAGTCATATCTGCAGTTTAGACAGGAAGAAGATGATAAGTTTATTATAATTCTGAAATACTTATGTTAAAGCTAAGGGATGGAAACCCATAGGGGTGACAGAGAAGGGGAAATGTCTTTACACAAGGCCTACTGGTATTTTCTGTGTTTTCTGTTCTTTGTCAGCTGCTGCAGGAAATTCATGCCTGCTGCATCTTCCAGAAGGTTTTGTATCTCTGGTTGTATGGAAAGTTGCAGTACTTTTACAGAATGCTGCAGACTCACAGTTTTAATTGTTTCAAAACGCAGCTGAACAAATTCAGGGAAGAAAAATCCATTAAAAGCAATTAAAGACAAAGACATTTTGTTTGTCTTTAGAAACCTTTGAACCACAAATCACTGGAGGTTGGAATGGTATTCTTGCCAGGGGGAGGCTTAAAATAATGATAGAAAAGGGAATGAAGTTACATGCAACTGCAACAGCAATTTTAAAAGTTCAGTGTTACTTCTGAATTGTATGATAGCCTGTCCCATCTCTCCAGGATCAGCTCTGGCAGTTGTGTTTCCATTTAGTGGCATAGTCTGTGCCTTCTGCACAGGAAGGATGATTTTCTGATTGAATGCAATCATTGGATGTTGTCTGGAGCAGAATTACTCTGTGAAGCTATACAAGAATCAGGAATTTCAGTACATGATCTCTTTTCTCCCCTGAAATCCATAAAAATACAGAAATATAAATGAAATCATCCATCTAGTTCATAATGGAGCATTATAATCCTGTCTCTGTTCTGGTTTTGATCTCAAAATCTGGGCAAACAGAGCCCTCTGTCTGTGTGACTCATGTAGGAAAAGCTTGTCTTGAAGGCATTTCATTTCACTCAGGATGAGTGAGATTCAGAGGAGTGGAAGCCTTTTTCTCTACTAAACTTTCTTCCCTGTGCATTGTTGTCAGACAGAACTTTAGAGTCTCTCCTGGATCACCATGGCTGTAATGTTGTCTTTTATAGAGAGAGAACCTATAGGTTCTGCTTGCTGGGGATTTTTCCTGACCTGGGCTTTCATAAAGAGCCAACTGAAGCAAACAGATGATGAATGTTGCATGTGAGGTCAAGAAAAACCCAGATGGGTGCTGTCACAGGAAGGCAACTTTTCTTAAACTGAGAATAAATACTAAATGCTGATTGGAAAAACAGTACAAAGTAAAAATGGCTCTAAAGGAGCACAACTGGTATTTTTGGAATTACATGCTTCTGTACAGTGGTTTTCCTATTTCTGTTTTGCTAGACATGTTGCTCCTAATTCCTGTGGCATCTTCCTGAGTTCCCTGTTAACTAACCTCCTGAAACCTTAATTTTTTATCTTCCCCTGGAATTCTGGATGTGTATTCTTAATCTTACAGCCTGTACATAGACAGGGAGACGTGTTTGTTTTGAGATGTTTTAGTGATTGAAGCTCAGGAGCAACTGCCAGGGCTTGGACTTTATTACATGTCTGGATCCCAGGGAATCACTGAGGTATTGGAGCAGCGTCTTCACTAATTTATTCCGTGGTGACTCATTGTTCTGGCTGTGAAAAGAAGGTGGTCAACAGTTTTGTAATCATTGGGAAGAACGTCCCAAATAATCTGCTGTGTCGACATAGAATTGCTCTGTCCTAAGTGGAAAAAAATTTCCTGTCTGTGTTGTGTCAGTCAAGTGTGAGATGAAAAATCCATTGTTCTGGGCTATCAAACCCGGGTAAATCCAGAAGCGTTGATTTCCTCCTGAGGCACTTTGTAGATTTGGCTTCTAGAAATAGAGAATGAAGAGTGGGGTGGCTGTGTCTAAGAAAGTCACAGATCTTATAAAGGCAGGTTAAGGCAAAATCCTTGATACAGAAACTCCCACTTCACTTAAGTGCAGGTAAATAAGACAGGACTTAAACAGATTGTTAGCCTGAGATTTCTCTTTGTTTACCAATAAGAATCTGAGTTTTAGACCTGAAAAGTGTTGGAGGCCAGATACATAGTGAAGACACTAAAAATGTTTAAAAGTGCTTTTTATTAAGAGAAACTGAGAAGTAGAATGTGGTAGAATTAGATTAGTAATTAATTACCACCTCAATTAAATATGTCCTGGTCTACCTAAAGCTTATCCTAAAGTAGATGTGTTTGAGTTCAAGAACTGGATCAAATGTAATACTGAAAACATGTTAAAAAGAGATAAGTATCACAAAACTTATCCTAAATGCTTCTGCATGACATCAAGCACAAATTGGACCTTCCAGAAAACAAATTTGTATTTTCTTCTTTACCCTGATGTTAATGATGAAGAGGCCTTTTTAGGGTTCCTGCCTGCCGTGTTCCCTGTCTATCAGAGCAGGCGTTCTATGACCGTGGTTTATCTCCCAAGGAGTAATTTTTTGTATTTTGTGTTGGGAATTACAGCAGAGCAGTAATTATGTACCCTTAATTCCCAAAAATGTTCCTGTGTTAGTTCTTGTTCTCTGGTAGATTTGAGAGACAGATTTCTTCTTTTGTTAAGCAAAGTGCTGTAAAGAGATTGATAATTTCCAGGTAGGATGATTATGCCCTCCCATTTTGAGATCTGCTGAGTGACCACCAGGTGATGATCCCAGGTTTATGAAGCTGCTCACATCATTGACTTCATGGCCTGGAACTGTCTTTCTGTGGCTGTGACTTACTTCATCTTTGATATCTACAGTTGAGAAATGGTCCTGAAATTGCTTGATAATAGACAACTGAACTTTAGAAGACAGTGTAAGAAAGCTGTAATTTTTTTAAATGTTACTCTAAATAAGAAGGTAGATTCAGCTTACACTGTAATCACATGTTCAGAAAAGATGGAAAAGAAAAACTGCACATTTTTGATGTAAAATAAATGTAAATTGGTGTATATTAGAGTCGTGGGAAAGTTGTCGACGTGGGGCTGGTATAATGATTTTAATGATTAAAAGTGAAAGTGAATATTTGTATTTTAAAATGGAAGATAAATTTTGTATGTTGAATGATACAGATTTAAAGTACAGAAAAAGATTTTGGAGAATTACGATACCAAGTTCAGTTTCATATGGCATGTTGATATTTTTAAGCAGTAGTATTTGAAAGTATTTATATCTACCATCTCATAGCTTATGGTCTTGAGGGAACTGGCCTTAGTATTAGAGAAAGTAGAAAGTTAAAAGCCCAAACAGTATTTAATTCAATAAAGAACAATATAGAAGCCTGTACTGGAAAGGTTGGTCTTATATAAAGGATAAGTATAGTTCAGTGTGACATTTTTCTAGAAACCAGTCATCCTCCTCTCTAAAGCAGAACAGAAGAGTGAAATTTCAGATAAATGATCAAAGCATATCCAAGAGCTGTTTGCAGAGGAGACAGACGGGAGGGAGGGTGAATCTACACCTACCACATAGACAGGTTAAAAAGGAATTCTGCTGACTCTTGTAAGGGGTGTCCAGTCACACCAAGGAGCAGCAATTATAAAGTAAAATTAATTTGTGGAACTCAGCAAGGTGTCTTTAAATAAGAGCTCTCTGAGATTTGCAAAAGAACATTGAATTAACAGAGAAGGAGGAAATCCCCATTTGATGGCATTGGTTAATTTGCCCTCTTCTTGTCCTCTTGTCTCTCCTCCTTCAGGCTGTCAGCTGAGTTTAGGAATAAACTGCCACAGAGGAAGAGATCTTAAAGCTACCAGCTTTGAGAGGTTTCTTACCTAGTATGGTGAAAATAATGTAGAAACTTCAGAAATGTAGAAACATTAGTGGATTTAAAAAATGTTTCAGTTTCAAATCCAGGATGGTAGTGATGTTTCCATTTGCAGTTTGTCAGAGTTAATTTTTCTGAAATTAAACTGTTGACAGAAGTAATTAAGTAAAGTCAGGTACAGCAACAGTGATGCAATGGTAAGAAGAAGAAGAGGGATTAGTGAGGGAGGATGGGGAAACCTGAGCTCTGGATCAGAGGAGGAAAGAGCTGCAGTGCAGAATAAGCAGAGATAGGGAGGGCAAAAGAAGTGTTCTGTCATTTGCCTTGTTTGTATTTTTTCTTGGTTTGTTTTGCTTTTAGAAACTGACGGTTCTAAACTCACTAGTCTATATATTCACAGAGTGGGCTGAAAATTTACTGAGGTACAGTTTTCTGTTAAGAAATGATGATTTGATGGAATTGAAATGCTCTGTGGGAATGGTTGGTGGGCTGCCCAGCTGCTTTGCTCTGCTCTTGGCTGCTGGCCATCCAGTCTGCTTCCCCAGCTGCCTGTCATGTGGGCCTGCTGCCTTGGCTCTTGTATCCCATTTTAAGTATTTGTACATTCTAACAAATAAAACAGCAAATCACCAATTAGAACACCAATTAGCCATCGCTACTTAACCAACTACAGTCTTAATTGGACAATCATTTTCAGTAATAATTGATTGATCCCTAACTAGCAATCATTAATCAATGATCTTGCATTTCAGTTCTTAAACCTTTAAAAATTGACACATTTTTATTTTAATTTTTGATACATTTGTAAGAATACATAAAATATATACTCCAAAATATGCTATCAGATAACACTTTCATTTTTTAGATGTTACTGATTAATGTAAATATAAAGTCAAGATCAAAACAACTAGTGAGGTTTTTTTCTAAAGATGATACTTGGAATTTTGTTCCAAATGTGGGATTTTGTTCAGTTTGCAGTTTACAGAACAAACTGTTTTTATGCTGGAGCTAATGAAGCCTGGGCAATGACGAGCTGGTGTCTGTTGTCCTTTCACACCTTCCGTCCTTCCTTCTCCCACTTAGGCATACACAGACTGAAATTCCTCTGGTTTTCCTAGTGAAGCATCCTGAATGACATCTTGTTTCCCACAGCATCTCTGAGCAGGAAAAGCACATGCTTGATTTAAAGCTGTGCTACTGGGCTAAGTCTTTTCCCAAAGAGGAGAGAGTAATTAAGCTCTATGTGCTTTCTGAAAGTAGGCCTTGGCTTGGGGGTTCTGTTTCCTACCTAACAGGCGTTTTCAGTGACATTCCTCCACAGTTTTTCATCTCTGAGAAGTCTTGCTTTCTCTAAAACTCATTTGAAGGCAGCTAACAGGTTCAAGAGTTACTCAGCTGGAAAGAACAACATAAAAGCAGCAACAGCATTCTTAGGGGACTTGGTTAAAAATTAACCTTTGAATTTTTCCATTAAGCAGAGGTCCAGATTCAGCTGGACTTTTTGTTACTGCCTGGCATAATGTGGCTTAAGATTCGAGGGGATAAACCCTGGAGAGTTTTGTCATTTAATTTTTGTAATTATTTTCCTTTGGTTTTTACTGGTTTGTTTGTGTGTATTTGAATCTCTTTATAGTCATTCATGCCTTGGCATATTCAGCTTCTCCACTCCCATTTTCTGTGAAGTGCCTGAGGTAGAGCAGCTGTGTAATTAATGATAGTAAGGCTTTTTTCCAACACTAGTGATTCTCCAGCAGTGAGAAACTGACAGGGAAATAATGGGGCTACTTGTCAACTCAGTGGGATTCCTATCTTTGCTGGAATGGGTTGGAAAAACGGTGAATCAAGGACAGAAAATTCCATGCTAGTAGTTCTACTTGAGAAAATGTTTTGAAGATGATGGATGTAAATGGAGATGATCACTTGCCATGTGAAAGAGAGTAAAACATTCCAATAAACTGTCCAGATGTCATAGTCCAACAGAGTTTCAGAAAACTTTGTGTGTACATGAGCCAGCATTAGTTTCTGTACTTTGAAAACATTTGTGAGATCTAATAGATTTTGTGAGGTCACAAGATGGGAAAGAGGAAAGTTAAAACCCTTTAGTAAATATGAAGTAAGAGCAGTACTCAACAAAGAAAAGCAGAAGCTGAGAAGACCTGGTCAGTGTTTAATTAGCTGTTCAGTGCTGATCAATGTCTGGGCCCCACTTCAAAGGTATTGGCATAATAAGGAAGTGCCTACAGGACAGCATGATGGGATAATTTCTTTGGTCCACATTTGTTTTTGGTAATAACTTTGTCCAAGCTCAAGAACAGTTCATCCTGACTTGAGGGATGGGTAAAAGGGAAAGGAATCCTGCATGGATGAGCAAGATACTTCTGACAGAACTCAGGCATAAAAAAGAAGCATGCAGAAGGCAGAAGCAAGGATAGATGATTGGAGAAATACAGAGAGATGATCCAAGCATCACATAAGGAAAACCAAAGCCCACATGGCGTTCAATTTGGTGAGGGATGTGATGAGCAGCAAGAGAGCTTTGCACGTTTTCAGCAGCAAAAGGAAGATGAAAGAATATGCAGGTCTCCTGCTAAATAAGGCAAA
Source organism: Cyanistes caeruleus (assembly GCF_971803275.1). NCBI lineage: Eukaryota > Metazoa > Chordata > Aves > Passeriformes > Paridae > Cyanistes > Cyanistes caeruleus. Next base: position 6,602,157 of record NC_141703.1, on the reverse strand, counting down.
TGACAATGGATATGGCAAACACTGAGGTACTTCATATTAGCACTTTGGGCTTTACTTTACTCACCTTCAAGGCCCTTGAGACCAGTTAGCAGGTCTGGACCCAGGAAGATTTGCTCTCAAAAGAGGATCAAGTTTGGGAACATTTAACCAAACAAGTATCTACAAGTCCATGGGATGTACTGGGATACATCAGTGAGTGGTGAGGGAACTCATCTCTGTCACTGTGAGACCACTCTCAATTATCCTGTTGATATGGGGAAGGTTCCTGAGGCCTGGAATAAAGCAAATTTCGTTCCTGCCCTTAAGAATGACAAGAAGGAAGATCCTGTGAGCTATAGACCAGTCAACTTCACCTCCATCCTTGCAAAGGTGATAGAGTAAATTATCCTGGAAGCTGTTTCCAGCACATTCAGGGCAGGCAAGTCACTAGAGGTAATCACCATGAATTCATGAAGGAGAAGTAATGCTGGATGAACCTGATGGCTGTCTGCAACACAGTGAGTAACTTGGTGGAGGGAATGAGAGCCACAGATACTCTTTGTGTTTATTTTAGTAGGGCTTTCCACACTGCCTTGTATAATACACTCATGAAACACAGGCTAGATAAGTGGTCAGTGTGGTAGATTGATAACTGGTTCACCTGGGCTCAGAGGATTGTGACCAGCTTCTGTCATGGTCAAATCCCAATGGCAGCTTTAGTACCACATAGCCACTTGCCCACTGCCTCCTTTCCCCCTGGTGGGGAGGGAAGAATTGGGGAAAAAAATAAGGGTAAAACTATGTGGGCTGAGATAAAACCAGTTTATTTGAAGTGAAACAAATTATAACACAGTAATACTAATGGTAATATTAACAATAATAATGATTTTAACTAAAAGGAGGGAGAGAGAAAGGAAAAAGCCATGCACTGAGCAGTCATCAGCCCCTCTTGGCCTGCTTTGTTTTTATATAGTGGACATTTATATGGGATGAGATATCCCTGTGCCCAATCTGGATCAGCTGTCCTGAGCCTTCTGCCTCCCTGAGACACAGAAAAGTATTGACTTAGGGCAAGCACCACTTGTAACAACTGAAATGTCTGTGTGCTTACATCATTCCCATCCTAAATCCAAAGCACAGCACTGCACCAGCTGCTAAGAAGAAAATGAACTCTATTCCACCCAGAGGCAGGACATATCACAAAGTCCAGCTGGAGGCCAGCCATTAGTGGTTTACCCCATGGGCTGAGCGTGGGACCAGTGCTCTTCAGCACCTTGGGTTAATGCTCTGCATTACAGGGTAGAGTGCACCTTCAGCAGGGTTTCAGTCCCAAATTGGGAGGGGATAACACAGCTGTGCTGCTCTTCAGAGGGAGCTGAACAGCCCCCAGGAGCCTCCTGCTGTTTGACAGAGGCCAATCCTTTGTCTCTGGAGGAACAACCCAGTGCCCCAGCACGGGCTGGAGGCTGGAGAGCGGCTTTGCAGGAAAGGTCCTGGTACGTGAGGTGGCCATGAGCCAGCAAAGGCAGCCAGTGGCATCCTCGGCTGCATAAGGAGGAGCATGGCCACCAAGCTGAGGGATGATCTCTCCTCTCAGCTGAGCCTTGGTGAGCTGCATGTGGAGTTCTGGGCTTCCAGGTAGAATAGAGTGGGGAGATAGTGGAACAAGTCCATGAGGCTGTGTAAAAGGCACAGAACATCTCTCATGCAGGGACTGGAGGCTGAGAGATCTGTGCTTGTTCAGCCTGGAGAAGGCTCAGGAGTGTCTTACCCAGTTTTACAAATAAACAGAGTCGGAATCTCCTTGGTGGTGCCTAGTCAAAGAAGGAAAAGCAGCAGGCACAACTAGAAAACAAAAAATTCCTATTAAACACATGGAAATGTATTTATTTCTTTAATTGTGAAGGTGATTGAACAGTGGAGAAGGTTGCCTAGAGGGTTTGTCCTTGGAGGCAGTCAAAACCCAGTTGGACAGCATCCTTGTCCCTTGTTTGAGAAGAGGGTTGGACTAGGGATCTCCAGAGAGATTATCTCTTTTTGTGCAAACGCTGGATAAATCGGCAGAGTTATAAAGCATCCAGTGTCAAGTATGGCTGTTTGGAGTTAGGGGGGTGTTTTTTAGTAAAGTCATGTATCATACAAAATAAATTAGAAGCTTTGTGATTGTTAACAGCATTCAGGGAATCTGTAGGGAGAGTATTAAATCTGGTTAGATGAATCATCTGTATAAAATGTCTGTCAAGGTGAATTTAATCCTTTGTGTGTTGCACAACACCTTTGCTCAGTTGATTCATGCCAGAAAAATTCCGTTTCCTGTTAAAATACTTAAATTATTGAGAATATTTTTACCACGTGAAAAATGAAGAGGTTTATATCAAGTGAAATATTTTAAGGCACATAAGTTAGATTCCCATAGCAGTGATCACAATTTAGACACTTGCTTGGCTGTTTATTTGTGTGACAAACTTGGAGGTACACTAGTTGATCAGAAGTCCATTTTGCCAATGGACCTAGGTTTATTTATGGATAAAGAAATAGAGTGGTTTGCAAAACTGCATAGATTCCATCATCAGTGAAGAGGATTTGAGTTACTTAGTATTTTTTTATCAGCTTGTTATTTTCATAGGACAGTACTCCCTACAAAGTAGTTGTAACCCAGTGTATTATTCAGTAGGGCTTGAAATAATGAATGTCTGTTGAATTAATTAGTGTATGTGGGTTTCAGTAATTTTCCAGTCGTCTTGTCTTGACGTACCTGTCCTTCCCTGTGTGTCAAGAAGCTTTTGTTTAAAGATAGTGCTAGAAAAGCCACTTGGAAGACAACAAAGCTACCTCTTCAGCTTGTTCACACAGGTCTTGCCATATGTGTTTTAGGCCATGAGATAAAAATGTGGGGACAGAAGTGTTTTGGTGGGACAGCCACATTCCCAAGAAATTGAAAGAGTAGTTTTCATTCAGAGGGGGATGTGGAAATGCAGCACTGCTAGGAAATTTCAAAGGATAAATGTACTGTCTTTCCTAAAGAGGAGATGGGTAGGATGGCCAGGACCACATAGTAATTTCAGATTACTAATTACAAAGGGAAAAAAACCTCACAATTTGTAGATGGTGTGGAATTTTTGTTTGATTTCTGTTTGTTTTTATTTCTGCTTAATTTCTAGTAAGAATTTTTCCATCACATAAAAAAGGTAGTTTTTAGGAATTAAGAAAAATTTCTTCTGGAAGTAGTAGGTGTATTTTGGCAATATTTACTCTCTGAAAAGATCTTCCTCAAGAAAATGAGGAATTACTTTGTAGCTATTTATCAAGATACTAGATATGACAGAATATATTTGTCACAGGAATAATGACTTTTATATTTTAATTGCTTTCATATGGCTGGGAGGCAGACACACAGCCAGTATCAAATTTTGGAATATTATGATTATTGCTAAAGAAGCAGAGTTGTGCAGGCACGTTAGAGATAGCTGTATTTAAAAATCCTGTATAAATGTGATGATTTTTCAGGTACCATAAAACTTCTTGAAGACCTTGAAGAAGACAAAACTAATGATCCTAATTTGCAATACACACTGGCTCCTTAGTATTTTTGCAGGTGATTGGGACTTACAGCACATGTAGATAAGTAGCTCTCTTTTTCATGTTTATACAAATTTCAACAAATTTTATTTGAACCCTCCCCTCTTTCTTCTCAGCACAAATAATCGCTGTGCTAGAGCCTGTCAGCTCCCAAAGGCCTGGAGCTGGTTATGAACAGGGGCCTAAGTGGAATATTTGATTTGGTACAGACTCTATAGGGAGCTGTTACTATGTATTGAGTAGTGTCCAGAGGAAGAATTAGGCACCATAGTATCAAAACTTTGTCTTTCTTCCTTTCCTTTTTTTTATTTCAGTAAAGAAATAGACATATTCACATGTTTAAGCACAAAAACCGTTCTTTTGCTTTGAACAGGTGGCTGATGGACCCTGTGACCACAGGATACAACATAAACTGTAAAACCTGGTTTTCCTGATGAGGTTTTCTGAGGAGCAGTGGCTGCCTGCCCATGTGTGTCTTGTGCAGCCTGGTGTGATGTGGGCTCAGGGTTCTGCTGGCTCTGGGGCAGCTCAGGAAGGGGCAGTCAGACCCTGCTGGATGCAATCTAAATATGTCATCAAAGACCTTTTGATTCCTGTCAGTAGTGAGCAAGTGAAAAGCAGTCACTGATATTTCATAGGAGTGTTAAATGTCATCTTTTTTCCATAGTTTTTTTTCAGGCTTCCATTAACCAACTACATGGGATTTTTTTTTTTTTTTCATCTGTTTCAGTTATTATATATTATGGTGGGATACACTCTGATTTCTGCCTAAATATCAACTTTCTAATTAAATGAAAGATTTATTTTACCTTTATCTATCCCTTCTCCATGGAGTTACAAAGAATCACAGAATAGTCAGGGGTGGAGTGACCTCTGGAGATCATCCAGTCCAACCCCTTGCCAAGGCAGGGACACCCAGAGCAGAGACACTGGGGTGTGTCCAGATGGGTCTGGAATGTCTCCAGAGAGGGAACTCTGTGTCCTCCCTGGGCAGCTGTTCCAGACCTCTTTCACCCTCCATGGGAAGTTCTTCCTCATGTTGAGGTGAAACTTCTTTAGTTCATGCCCAGTGCTCCTTGTCCCATCACTGGGCACCATGGGAAAGAGTCTGGAACCCACCTTGGAGATAATTATATATATGGATAGATGAACTGGTGCACTGCCTGTGTGTGTCCCCAGCTAAGAACCTGCATGAAGAAGGCTGGCAGGAGGCTGTAATGTTATCTCATGTTTTTATCCATCTTGTACTGACCCATAGATGTTGCTTTCTCTGAAGTGAAATATTTACATGTGATTTTGGAGGTTTCAGTGATGTGTCAGGTCATTGTAGGTTTGATAGACATTTTGGTGGGAGCAGTATAGGCTTAAAGAGCTTTTACTTGTGTACCAGTCTTTTATTTGTGCTAATGCTGTTAATGGGGTTCCACAAATGAATTTGCCTGGGAAACTGATCCAGTTAAAAAATCCCTTTTACCTAGATACTAATAATTCAGATCACTTCTGGCATCCAGCTGGCTGTAGTACTCTAAAGATGATTGTGTCAGCACAAATGAGAGAGGCAGTGCTAGGGTATGTTTATGAATCAGCAGTGCTGGGAACTTAGGCAAAAACTATTCACTTTTAAATTGCAAGGACCTGGCTGGATGCTGCCCTGAGACTGGGCAAAAAAACCTTTGAGTTTTTAATGTCTTACTCTACTCTCTCTGAGTATCTAGATGTGCCCATTGAGCAGATTTTCATTCTAAGTTAATTCCTGTGTTTATTAAACACCAATTTGGGGTCTCAACTGTGTGGCAGATCAGTGCGTTACTGGTGAAAAACATCTGGATCCAGATGTGGCAGCCACACATTGGTAGAGCGAGTCCAAGATGGCTGTTTGTGATCTGAATGTGGAGATAGCCATTGTTGGCCAGGACCAGGTGCATTTTTGTGCCCCTGTGTTTATAGATAAGTGTCCCTGGTGGGCTGGGCTGACGTATTTCTGTGGGACCTGCTGGATGCACCCTTGAAAGGTGGAGAAAAAGGCTTTGTGTGGACTTGAAGTGAAATGCCTCCAGAACAGAACACATGGAATGCTGGGGATCTGTTTCCATCTTCTGCTTCAAAGAACCTATAAACCAGTTATTTGAGTTTCGATAGAAGGCCTGTGAGATGGGTGGAGTCTTTCTCATTGGTGATTTATTTTTTTTCCTTGATCGCTTAAAACAAACAAGACCAAAAAGTCTTCAAATGTGCTTATTCACACCAGATACATAAAGAGATGCATACAAATACATTCTTGCTTTCTGAGTTACCTGTTGACATAATGTATATACCACAGTCTTTTGGCAAATAAATTTGGAATGTTGCTCAGCATTAAAGAGTGCATGTATGCACAATATCAACTTGACAATTTCCTTCAATTGCATAAGAGTGGAAAACGGAAAGAGGTATTTGAGCCATCTAGTGGTTGGTATGAAACATTTTAACATTTTTTGATAGTCCATAGAAAATGTAAATCATGTCAGCTTGGAAATAGCATTTCTGATTTATCTGTGTTTGTAGCATGGCTGTAGAATGAAAAAAACCAAGCATTCAGTTTCAGATTTGAGGCACAGTCTGTCTGGGTTTGTATATTTTTTTTTCACTCAAGATTCTAGTGAAAAGAGATATCTGATAACATAAAAATTAAATTAGAAGTTAGTAGCCAAAGAATGTGTTTTGCTAGCATGAGATCTTCACAAATTTTGAGGGCTGTTAGAAAGTTCAAAGAAAAGACTATCATAAAATAATTTTGTTTTCTGCTTCTCACTTAAAAATGTTTGGAGAGAAAAAGAGGCCTTAAATTTGACCTCAACAGCTATTTATAGCAGAGACTAAATCACAGGAGTAATTTTTACTGGACCACATGGAATGGTATTCTTCAGGAGAAACTTTTCAAAACTAATAGAGGAAACTGAAAACTGATTTCTTAAGATAGGGAGTGTTCCTGGTTAACAGAATTTTATGATTTTAAAAGGACATTTTGTAGATGAAGATTTGGGTAATGATCCCACTTGGTGCGATCTGCATTAAGTTGTGGTGGCTTTTGCCAGTAGGAACTTGCCAGCATGCTGAACTTGATGGTATTCTGCAAAAGTAATGAACTTCATGTGTATCTTGCCTTAAATTCTGTGTGGCAAAGCACAGCCATACATTGGGTCATGGTGATGTCTTCCAGCCCTTATGAATCCTGTCCATGTTCAAATGCACTGTAAAACATACTCCTTAATCTTAGCTTATTAGATATTGTCAACAAACAGTTGATACATGGTGATACATATGGTTAGAGCTGTGTTATTTCAGAACAAATAAATTCATGATCCATACTGACATTTCAGAATTTGCACCTTTACATTTGAAGTATTACAGGTACAAATATTAAATCTTGCCCTGTTTTTTTATTGAGAAGAGAGCGGCAGCTTAAGATATTTTTGGTGGTCATTCTCAAAAGACTTAAGGCCAAAGGAGGATGAGAGAAAAATGGGAAAACCAGACACAGAACAAAGGACAGGACAGTGATGGTTTATTTGTAGTGCTGTGAGGACCATCTTAAAGCTTTATGTGAAGTTCATACATAAATTACATTTTAACAAATCAGTTGCATCTTGGTTCTGTTGTGCCTTGAAAGTTGGCTATTGTTAACCCTTAGTATCAAAATATCAGGGAGATTTTTCTGAATCTCTGACTTTTTTAAACTATAATTCTAGTAAATTTCATAAGAGAAAGTCAAATTGTTTACCAGTTAAGGAGTTTTCAGTTGTCTGGCACGTTTTTCTTTGAATTTTACAGTGTGGTGATGAAAGATTTTTGTTATCACTGTTGTTCTCAATCTCTACAGTGATCTAAACTTTATTGAGATTTGAAATAGCAGAGGGGACACTGGACAGTCCTGCTAGGTCCTGTCTGAAAAATGAGCTGGCCTGAAGACAGTGAAGGCTCCTGGCAGGCTGTATTTTGTAGGCTTCCATGTTGCACACATGAAAATCTATCTTACTTCTTAATTTAAAATGACTTTTCAGTCAGGGCATTACGTGTGCTCAGCTTTTGAGCCTCTCTTCTTCCTGATCTTCCTGCTGCCAGAGCACACTTAGAATGTGTAAAAAACATTCATGGAGTACAGAATTGGAGATCTTTTATCTTTATCATGTCCATGTTGTACTTTTGTTCAATTAAACAGGAATGTGAGTTTACGGTAGTATTAAAGTGTCCTCTTGTATTGTTTATGCACTTCCCTCTCCTCTCCTCCTGTTAATATCTTCCAGTGCTCTGATTTCTGGAGTGTCTGGTCATACCACAACATTTTCCTGGAAGCTGTCCATTGCTGAAGCTGAGATCCAGCTGCATTCAGGAAAGGATCTTTGACATTTCCCCTGGTTTTAATTTACATTTAGAAGATGCAAATGAGGGATAATCAGAAACTGTCATACTGGATCCTCTTTCTGATGAATGCTGCTCTTTGAATTATCTTCTGGTTACCAGTTATTTTGTAGGAAGAACTTGATTATAACTTTTATGTTTGGATTTGGTTTAAGTCATAATTAGTATTCCTTTTGTGGAGCTCCTTAGAAACTTGACGTGTTAAAGAACGACATGCAAGAGGCAGAGAGATTTATCTGGAGCTGCAGTCTTCAACAACTGAAAATTCCAGATCATGTCCAATTGTCAGAGCTTTTGGGATGCATACCTGGTCACTGAGAATCAGAATTCTCTGTGAGAAAAGCCTGAAAATGTGTCTAATGCAGCATGTACAGTGTCTCCTGTAAATAATGGGATTGTTCTGCTCAATAAAAAACAAATGTGCTGTGGCATAGCTTTACAAAAGAAAAAGAAATTTGTTTATTTTTTCCTAATTTAGGAAATATTTAATGATTATTTGTGGAGCTGGATAGTTAAACATTCATTAAATATGGTTAGTAATTTCACTTTAGAAGTCACAGTTTATATGAAAAGAAAACGGAGAGAAAATGGGTTTGCAGAAGGGGAATGTTTTTTGTTGTTTTGGTTTGGTTTTTACCTTTTGCAAATAGGGAGATAGGAAATAGAAATTGGATTAATGATGAAGAAAAATTTTTGTCATAGGTTTGAAGTTGATGGTCTGTATTTCTTTGTATTCAGAAAAGTGAAATCTCCTTAAGCATATTTTCAGATTTGTTTAATTAGTGTTCCATGTTAGACACTGAAATTAGAGTGTGTAGTTTTGTTTTCTTTTATGTGAGTATAAATTATTGTGATTACAAAATGGTGCTTGGTCATAAACTATTTTTTTATTACATTAAATTGCCAAATATTTCTACTCCATCATTTCCTTCCCTGCTGCTGTACAAGTAGAACAGAGCACATCAGTTTCTCTGATGCAGAAGTACTTGAATACTGTGCCCTTCTGCCAAAATAGCCCCTTTTTTTGTGACCATGGAGAACCACTGCCTTTTTTTTTTTTTTCTTAAGTGTCTGCCTATCTTTTCATTGCTTCTTTTGGGCTCTTCCTGTTCAAGGCAAATTTTAAATATATTTGTCTTATAATGGAGATAAAATATCAAAGGATGGATAAAATATTGGAAACTCTCTGCTACCTGAGTTTTAAACATTGTTTCTTTCCTTTACAGAATGCTGCCTTTTTATATGGCCTTGGTTTGGTCTACTTCCATTACAATGCCTTTCAATGGTAAGTTGGAATAAGCTGACAGTGTCAGTATTGTGTGGTGTCCCTTCAGTGTCTGATTATTTCACCCTTAGTTCAGTGTGAGTGTAAAATAGTTTAATTTTGATTTTATTACATATATGATGTTTGCAGGTATCACTGTTCTGAGTCAGTATCTGTCTTACTGTAACATACTTGGGGCAGCCACAACAGTTCCATGAAAAGGAAAGCACTTCAGGAGAAGAATTTGCTGTCCCTTTAACACAATTCAGCGGTGGCAATGGAGCAGAATGACTCGACAGGCTTTTGGGAATTGTTGTTACTGATAATCTGGAGCCTGAGTTTGTTGGAAAGCCTGTTATAAAAAAGCCTTGGAAGAGAGGTGGTAAATGGGGCTTGCTTTCATTTTGCTTGGCAGGCAGAAATTTTGACAGAGCTGCATTATGTGAGGGGCTGGGAAGTGAGAAGCAGGAGGCTCACATGGAATCAGTGTTTCAATCTGATGTAAAAACTCAGGGTTAAAAGAGTTGTAGTTTCTGTCAGAGCTTTGAGGACTGAGCGGGGCTTTTGTTGAGGGTGGGGGGAAGGTTGGGTTTCAGTTGGGGCTTTGGTTTTGCTTTACTTATCAGTGATGAGTGGAGAATGGAATTGACTCAGCCACTGAGGTTCTGTTGAAAGGTCCTCAGACTTCTATTGGTGTTTGATCCTGTGGAGATAGAGTTAATTCATGGGGAAGAAGTCAGAAAGGTGCAGTGTTTAGGTCAGTGCTTTTTTACACTCAGTGTGGAGACTGTTAGTACAGTAAGTGTGACTTCACTACTTGATTGATTACTGAAAGGTCCATTGTGTTACTAAGCTAAGCCTGATTCAGTTGTGGATGCAATGAGTGACCACTGACTAATGGTTGGGAACAGTGAATCAGGATTTCTCCCCCACCTCTCCTTAAATTGTTTCTGTGTGTCTCTAAGGCAAAAGATTTATGCTTTCCTTGGGATAATGTACATAAACTTTTATTTTTCAAATTAAAGTAAGTTGGTTAAATCATGAGCGCAAAACATGGATTATTTTATCTTGCTGTTTATTGCATTTTTTATTGATAGCGGTGAAATGAATGCCATTCATTTGTTGTATTGTACAGGCCATGCAAATCCGTTGCATTCCAATTAACAAGGGAAGAATAGAAAAGTTTTTGGAAAGCCTGAAAATCCACTGCTTTGAGATTGTGATGAGACTTGGTTGAATTTTGCCAAGTTTCAGAACATTCTAGTTGTTACACAGTCCTGTCTTCATCATTTAGCATTCAAAAGTATTTTGTGAACCATTTCTTACAAGCTGTATCTTGTTACAGTTTGCACTGTGAAAATGGTAGATAAACTGCAAGATAAATAAGACAAAGCAGTCAGATTTAGAGTAATTAATTTTTTGAAAAGCCACCTGTTCAACATAGACTTTTGCCATCAGCAGATCATGCTATTTAGTGTTTATAAATCAGATCTTTGAATTAATTTAGATTTTTCTTCACTTGTTGACAACACGAGTGTAAGCTGATGTCCTCACTTAAAGAGCTGCAGTTAGAGCTTATATTAAGGTTGAGTAGAATAATTGTATTTTCTGTTTCATTCATACAACAAAGTTATGTATAGTGTGATGCTAAGGACATTGTGTATCATTAAAGTATTGGGTAGAATTTTGAAAGGAAGAAAATACAATGTAGGTAAAATCTTATACTTTCGTTTGCAGTTCTGATTTTTAATCTCTTTGAGTGCCTTTCTTCCCCCTTCTCTGTGATTTCATGGGGACAAGAGCAGAGGGATATAGTGTTGTTGGTGTTCAGGTGTGACAGAATAGACTTGGAGATGATAGCAAGTCATTTACAATAGGTATTCTTCTTTGAAGACCTTAATCCTCCACAGAACTCTCACAGATTGCCAGGAGAGTCTTCTTGCAGAGTGAAATGCTAATCTGTCTTCCTGCTGCATTTATTCCATCTGTTTATGCTCATGGAGGACATGGATCTCAATACTTCTAGCAGGCAGAGGAGACCTCAAGACAATTTGAGGTGGTTTATTAATTCTGATTCATCCGTGAACTGGTTTTTTTTAACACCACTGCTTCAGATATTCAGAGATTTTAACAAGACATAGTCCTCCTAAAAGGAAGGGGTAAGAAGTACTTGAGTTTTTTTCATGTCTCATATAAACAGGGATAATAGAAAAAAGCAAGTGGGAATAAGATCAGCTTTAGAATTATTGTTCATATATTTTAAATTATTTTTAAAGTTTCCCAGCTTTCATAAAAGGATGTGTTGGATTGGCTCCAAGATGCATAGTGCAGTTCACTGTAATTCAATATTGTACATATTTTTATGTACTAGAGCAGCATTGCAGCATTATCTTAAGTACAAATCATAGCTAGTACATCATTGTGTTTTGGTGATTTTGTTTACCTCTTCATGTAAGAATTAAAAACTTCTCAACATATATATGAGTATTGCAATAGTGTGATCAGACCAAACCTATTTCACACAATTATTATAGTAAAATGTGTCATAAGGTATTATTGCCATAAATTGAATCAACTACAATAAAACAGGTCTTAAGGATGTGAAATTTTGATAATCCCTTCTTTTACACCATTTATCATCAAGCAGTAAGTGGCTGTTCATTTTTAGTGTTTTTTCCTGTTTCTCAGAAAACCAGTAGAATGAGATAGTCACATAACTTTAATAATTTCATACCCTCCCTAGTTGTCTTTTAGATTGAACATTATTAAAGATGTTAGTTAGTCCAAGGCTACTCTTCATTTTTGTGAAATACCTGCACCCAGATGAAGTGGCTTGGATACCAAATTTTTTCTCCACTTCAGAGGGGATTCTGAGCCTGACTGGTTTATTGTCTGCTGATTCCACTGACTTCCATCGAGATGAAAAGATGGAGCCCAGGCTCTGATGTTGTGTCCTGAAACTGAATTTCACACCCTGTGGATCCCAGTGTAACTGTGGTGCTCCAGGGTTGTCCCACAGTGTTTTCAGTGACCTTGCCACTTGTTGGACAATGTCTGTGAGAAGCTCTGGATTCCTCAGAAACATCTGGCAGGAGACTGAGATCAGTCACCCTTATTGCCCCATCTGGGCTCTTTGCCCTGAGGCTCTTCAGTTTAGGGATTCCTTACCAGCTGTAGAAGCTGAGTGTTACAGAAAACTCAATCCATGAGTACTGACCCTGAAAAAAGCCTAAGACCTGCAAGAGATGATCCAGACCCTTTTCCTCACCTCCATCATGACTAAAGACTGCTGTGGAAAACCAATCATCCCTGAGTGGACCTCCCTGACCCCTCTACTCCCTGATCCTTCCCAAAGCAGAAGCACTGTCATCATCTGTTCAATATCTAGATATAAAGATATCTAAAACCACCATCTCTGCTTCTGACTGGTTTCCTCCACACAGGAAGTCAAGTATATAGTGGGGTGTGTAGGAATGCACACTGCCAAGTGGAGACCTCTAAGAATTTAAACACACAGATTGTAGATATTGCTTGGTCAAATATTTCTCAGATTTCAGGTGTCTGGGTCTATATATATGTATTTTTCAGGTATGTCAAATGGGAATGTACATGTAGAGTACACATGCTCATAGCAATTAAGCAGAAACAAAGCGGGCAGTTAACTTTTTTTTCATTATTTTACGTTGCTGTGATTTCATACAAACTATTTTGGATTGGTGAAAACTCTGCTAATGCTATGAAAAAAAGCTACTCCTAGCTGCTGTTCCAGAGAAATGTTTAAAGACTTTGCTGCTCAAAATATTTTGCCATTCAGTTGTTGTCTGTCCTCTGGACAGAAGACTTATAGCCAAAGACTGTAAAAGTGTTTCATAAACTACAGTGTCCTGACTGCTGCTGTGTATGTTCATTTTGTTTATGTTCAAAATATGATTGAGTTTCAAATAGAAATTTGTCCATTATTGCCTCACACCACTTTCATTAGTAAGGCTGTGAAATGCTGTGAGGCTTAGGTGGCCAGAAAATTGAAAGAGTAAGAATAAAAAAGAAAGTTTCACTCCAACTGCATCAAGTGACATATTAGAATAATGTTAGGTTCTTTTATTTTGTACTCTCATTCTGATTTTCATGGGTTTTGTTTGAAACGTACAAAAGTGATAACTTCTGAATAGTTAAATTGATGCTCTTTTATTGTATTCTTTTGCTTAGTACAAAGCTGATTTTATTCACAGTCTATTCAAGCAAAACCATCCAATAGAAGTCTTATGAGAGTTTAATGTTTAATATAATCATCTATTAATTATTACTCACCTGGTTTCTTCACTTTCATAATGGTAGGCTTTGTTGTATAGATTAGTGGGTGGGACAATAGCTGCAGTATTGATTCTGGCAGTCTTGATTTGGAGATGTCATTTTTATTTTTCCTGAATTGCTGCAGCAGTGCTGTGTAAAATGGAAGTCCAGAGGTGCCTTTTGTTCTCAGTAGTGTCTGTTTTCCAGTCCTGCTTTCCCATTTTGTTAAATGTTAGAGTAGCCTTTCCTGCCTGTTAAGAGAAATGTCCTCATTCTTGGAGAAAATTCTTATTTAATATCAATAAATTCTAGTGGACTCAACCAGCATTGTCTCACCATGCAGGTGTCAGTATCATGAGAGAACAAAAGGGAAGTCGTCTCTTGATGAATTCAGATGACTGTAATTTATTTCTGCAGTTTGAGAGCTCCTGGCCTTTCATTTGATAATTTTTCCTTTGGACTGGTGTATGTTTAGTCTGCTGAAGGAGTGAGTTGAGAAATTCTGTCTGTGCATGCAAGGCAGTTAATTAGCAGAAGAGTCTCCCAAGCCACTTGAGGAAGGCTCTGTGCCATCACCCCTGAAGGAAGCTGTTGGACTCATCCAGCTCTTGGGTTATATCTGCACTTCTGGTTTTGGTCAAGCCATACAAGAGCTCTGAGGGAAAACATCTGGATAACTTGGATCCTCCAGACATGCATCTTTCTGGATGTAGGCTTGGACAGAGAACAGAAATGGGATTAGAGATGCTTGAGTAAACAAAGATCTGTACAAGAATCAAGTGACTCCTGCTGTGTCTGGAAGGGGTGTCAGTGCTGCTGCAGATGTTCTCCTGTTTGATAGTAAGGGAATGAGTCTGGAGCTCTGGGCATGGCAGTGGGAAACAGGCAGAGGTTTTTGCTCTAGTCCATGTTCTTGATGTGTCCTGTAATTGTGAGCACATTGCTATTTTGTTTAAATGCTTCCTGCAGGCAAAATTACATCAATATTAATTCAGCTGTGATGTAAAATTGCTTGTCTGTCTGTAAGAGTTAATAAGTAAATGTCTTTTCAGAGCTTGAGTATTTTATTCTATAAAAATTCTACTGAGTATTTAAATGAGGTTGTAGTTATTGAATTAGACATGAGTACCTACCACTGGTAAAAAATGTTGAAAATTGCTCTTTCAGATCACTTCATTGGCAAAATTTTGATGATGACCCTTTTCACAGTGATGAAAGTAGTTTCTATTTTTTTATTATTCATGCTTCTTATCCTGGAACAAATACAGATCATAAAACCAATATGGAATTAACACTAGATTTAAGAAGAAGGTAAAACTTGATTTTTAGTTACTTTAGCCTGCACAGAGATAAACCTTACTCAAAGCTTGGAGGGGCTCTCTGTGACCAGCAGTTTCTGAGCTAAATGTGACACAGTATTGCATGTTGTCTACTGATGATAATTTACAGGTTTTTAATTGCTGTGCTCCTCTGAAAGACTGGGGTAGGCAACATACTTAGTTTTTTGAATGAAGGACAGTATACATTCAAACTAAATTTGAAAACTGTCCTGGAAGGTTTTTTATTATACTTGTGGCTTTGTTTTACTCCATTGCTTAACAGTGGCAATGATTAATATTTCCTGTTCAGTAAGCAAGAGGCTACAGAAATATTTTTGTTGCACTCAGATTCTCTTAAACTTTTTTAGAAATCCACTTTTTTTTTATTATTTTTTCAACGGTGACATAGGGTAAGTATGGAAACTATTTTCTAGCTAAGAAAGGTTGGGTAAATGAGGAACATGATGAAGTTTTAGAGAGTGTTAGCATGGTCTATAGAACTGCTGTGTCTTTATTCCCTATTTTTGTCTTCTCTTTGACTGGAATCATAGGCAGTGGTTTCTTCCTTTTTGGGACTTAGGGATTGTCTTTGAACAAGATACAGGTAATGGATTTTAAATACCGGTGGCTAACATACCTAGTGTCCATATTTGAGCTAAGACAAGAAATGCAAATACACAATAATAGAATCTATCTTCTGGCACAGCAAAAGCCTGGCCTAAAATATGTGCTGATATTTAATGATAAGCCCAGTTTTTGGCCATTCAGTTTGATCACTGTTTTTGTAGATGATGAAGATTAGCACACTGTTATGAGACAAGGATTTTTGTTACATATTCAGTGTAGATATGAGATGTGTGATTCACCACCACCACCACCACAGGATTTCAGGGAAATTTAGACATGTGAAAGAGCTCTTAGCTCTATCCCTTCAGTGCTTCACTTGTTTATTTTCTGTGTGCTGGTAGAAGAGTAGGGTACTGGGTAAAGAGAGCCTTCCTGAAGGATTATAATAGAGGAAGCTTCAGTTCCACAATAAAAATGTAATATTTTTTTTTAATCCTATCTGCTCCTAAGTTCTATTTAAGGAAGTCAGATAATGCTTCAGGTACATACAGTTGTGTTGTCTAAAGGAAGTTCTGTGCTTTTGGTTTGCTTTCCCATTGATGAGAAAAAGGCCTGTAAGAATTTTAGAGCAGAAGCGTTTTTGCTGAAGGATTCAAAAATGATAATTTGTGTGTGTTGTGAGTAAAAAAGTCTGTGAAAAATATTTATTGGATTTTGTATTGCATTTGCTAACCAACCTTTTGTCCTTATAAATAATACTGCTCTTGTAGAGTAGGAACTAAATCAATGAAGATAAAATGAAGAGTGATTTTAAGCAGTGTAGTTAATCCCTGTCCCGTGTCCTGTGCCGCTCTACAGAGGGCCCAGTTCTCCATGTAGGCTGCGCTGTCACCTGCCCACTTGGCATCGACCTGTGGGATTTCCTGGGACAGCAGAAGGGATTGTGTTCTCTGGCCTGGGGGCTCAAATCTACCCTGACTGAGGCTGGTTCTGATTTCCCTTGTTGTGTGACCAGTGGTGTATGGGAAGGGATTTTGTTTCAACCTGTCATTGGATTTCAGGCAACAATGAGAGTTAGCTTCTTTCTTAATCCCTCTGTGACTTCAGTTCTGTTCTCTTTTAGTTGCATTTCAGCTGTCCTAGTTCTATGCAGTGGCCTGAGAGGCAAAACAGTCTGTTTAGAGTCACTTTTTTCTGCTCCAGGATGGAGTTGTTAGATGGCATTTCTGTTTTATCTGGTACAGTGCCATCATGAACAGGGACAGGTGAGAGACAGTTTGAAGGTAAGGAAATAGAATCAGAGCCATCTTCACGTATCAATGGAATATGAAGGAACCTTACTGTGTGAGGAGCTGGCAGGTTTTTATATCTGCATTTGGAAGTAATGGAACTGGTATTACTTGAGTCCTTGCATGGCACTGGTGCTAGGAAAGGGAGGAGAAAGCAGAAAAAGGAGCAGGTAGGTGCCGTGGGAGATGTGTGTGATCTCTCCAAGGCCACCTGTTCTGCTGCTGCTTGGGGGTCTGCACTGCTGGAATCAAAAGCAACCTGGCTGTTTTAAGTGAACTTGCACTAATTTTGTAACTAATTTGTGAGTTATCCTCTCTGAAATATCAGATATGTTAGTGTATTTCATGCAGCAAATTAGTTTCTCTAAATTAATAGAGAAGATCAGACTTTCAAATACATGAGTATATCTGGAGTTCAGAATTACCCAATTTTGAAGAATCAAAAGCCGTGCACCAAACACATTACATGTACACCATTATTGTGGTATGTTCTTCTGTAACAATACTTTCAGATCCACTTTGTTAGCCACATAAAAAACATTGATTATAGAGTAATACTTCAGTAAAAACTAAGTTTTTTAATCTGTGTTTTTCTTTCAGGGCAATTAAAGCATTTCAGGAGGCGCTTTATGTTGATCCCAGCTTTTGTCGAGCCAAGGAAATTCATTTGCGACTTGGGCTTATGTTCAAAGTGAACACAGACTATGAGTCTAGTTTAAAGGTAGGTTTAAGTCCTTTCAAATTGAATTAACTTTTCTTACAAGTTATGTGTTGCATCTGAAAGCTGCAAGGAATGCTTAAGTACAGAACAATCACAGACCACCTGCTATAGAAATGGAAGTGCTTTAATGTGTCTCAGTCTAAACAGAAGGACAGGTTTGAGGTGTGTGAGGTACTATACTCAAGATGAAAAATTTGGTGAAAGGCTCTTGTTAAAGTAGTGAACCTTGGGGGAAACTGAGGTGATACCAAAAGCTAAGGGGAAAAATAAAAATAGCAGCTTGGATGATTTGAGTATTTTTTTTTTATTTTTCTTTTATTTTTTTATTTTCTCTCTTTTTTTTTGTTTTTCCCCTAGCTTCCTTATTGTAAACTGCAAGTTTTTGGAATTAGCAAACTAGAAAGTTTTTGTGCAAAATGAAGTCTTTTTTATATAATTGTTACTTTTCTAGTGGTTAATTATTCTTTCATTTCCTGGCTTGAGAGTCGGCTTCTAAGGCAACAATTTCTGGCTAATCAATTGGAAATGGTTTATGGTAACACAGTGCTTTGTTTCCTCTGTAGAAGTATTTGTAGATTTTGTAGAATTTGAATTCTTCAAATTCCTTACTATTTACATTCATTCTCTGATTATAATCTGTCCTTTTATCTCCCTCTATTCAGCACATTTGCCCATGTTTTTCCTCTTTCCATTTTCTACTTTACCCACATGTCCTTTACTTCCTGGCCTCTAAATTTAGCTGTTACATGTCTTGGAAAAAGGAAGTGTTCTTTTAATGGAGTTGCATGTGATAGGAAATACACCTGCAGGGCTGAGAATTTTGTAATTAAGTGTAATTTATAAACACGGTTCTGCATACTAATCTTTCCTAAAAATTATTGAAAACAATAAGTATTTTGTTTTCAAGAATCATACAACTTCCTTTTCTTAGCAGATCATTTTTCTTGGGTTGTCAGAATCATACTGTCCAAGATTTGAAAGAGTAAAGTGCTACTCTCAATTTTTCCTTTCAGTATTTGTGATGGAAATAGTTCTCTCCCCAGGCTTCCCTTTTCATCCAGAGCCCAAGGTTTCACCTAGAGAGATGGGTGGAGTAGGAAATTGTGCAGAAGAGTAGAAAAGGTTCTATATAATGAATGGTGAAAGAGGGCAAGGAGAGGTAGAGGTAGATCACTGTTGATAAAGGGATTATGTGTGAACTTGGGTGATCCTATTTCCTTATGCTTTGGCATAGATTTGGTATGTCGTGATATATATGGAATAAAAGAAGAGCTGAAGTGCATTTTGGTTTTACTTTTAAAGAAGCTGGGAGAAAACAAGATTAAATTTACAAGGAGGTGGTCGTCTTGAATCAAGTGGTAGAGGGAACTCGGTGATTGCAAAAGGTCTTTTCCAACCTAGTTGATTATATGATTTTAATTTTTGATATAAATTGATCAAGAAATAGCCATTTTCTGCTGTGCCCTAAGATTTGTAATTCTGTCAGTGAATCAGGTATTTTATTGAATATTATGATAACTCAGTCTAAATCATTTATTGTGTTTGATGTTCACAACTTTGCAAAACAAATCAGTCACTTACCATGAGGATTTTGAGTGTACCAAACTTAAAGTTTTCAAAACAGCAGCTACAAATGGAAAAAACACCGAAGTAGTATTTTGAAAACAGAAAGAAATTAATCTTTTTTTAATGCAAAATTATCATTATTCTGTTGCTTTTATGTGGCATGTGGTTAAATCACTTAAGAAGACAAATGGCCACAACAAAAGCAGGTTACCCTGGGGCAGAGGGATGGTCTTCAAAGGATGGTGAAATGAACATGATGGGTGTTTGCATTAAAGATGGTTTTGTCTTTTTCTTAAGGCAGTATAACTGCAGCTTATTCCTAAAAGTTTGTCTCATTTTCCACCTTGCAGTCCTGATTGCCTCGTTCAGCACTCTCAGCCACACTGAATCGAGTGATGTTTCATTTTTTTGCTTTTCCCCATTTGCCAGACTGAGGTGGATCAGAAGTCGGAGCCAGCTCAGCTTGAGCTTGCCCAGTTGGTACATCCAGTGCAAGGCTGGTGGAATGGGAAGGAGGGGACAGAGCTGTCTTATCCCCTTCTGGTTCAAAGTGTAATGAGAAACTGTTCTGGAATTACCAACTGAGACACCTAAAGCAGAGTTTCTGGTTCGCTTCCTTTGCTATGGAGGTTGAAATCCTTAGTAAAGAATAGCAATGAGGAACAAAAGAAAATACCCAGTGGAACTCAGTCTCAAGCACTTGGAGCTGTTTCTAGTTCAGCTCAGTTGTGGATTTAAGGTACAGTCCAAGGACTTACCGACTTCATTTGGAAACGAAGTGTTACTGATTGAAACTTCACAGTTTAAACACCACAATGTGTCAGTTCAGGAGCAAACTAAGTAGAACAGGGCTGTACCTTCTTTAAAAGCCATTATTTAAAAAAACACACCTTAAGTGTGATGAGTGATGAGAATATGAAAGGCAAATCAGAAAATGCTTCCTTAGTGAAGAGAACAAAAAGTGCTGATGCACTGGTTATGTTCAGGCATGGGGAAAGTAAAATGGGGAAGGGATGTGAGGAAAGAGTGTGAAGGGATGTTCTCACACAATGTCTGTCTCATTCTGAGACACAGAGTATCTTATCTTTGAACAAAAGAAAGATAAGAAACTCAAAGCAATGAGAAGACAGAGTTGTCTTGTTGTGGCTTTTTTGGTTTTGGGGACCTTTTTAAGAGGATCTGGAATTTTAGAGGGTAATTAAGGGGTTTGGGATCCAGCCTGCCTGTGGCTGGCGTTGAGTACAGACCCTTTCCCTGGGGCTCTCTGCCCTGTTTGAGCTCCCTGTTCACATGGAGGCAGAAAGTGGAAGTAACTTTTCATCTGGTATTCACTTGTGACTGCACAGGATTTCACAGATTGTACCAACGTTGCATTAAAGTACTTTGAAATATCATAATGTTTTTGATGGTATTTAAACATTCATGTTAAGTCTGTAATTGCTAAGAATAAACCATTGCCAACAGATGAGTCATTGTCAGTAAGAGTCATTGTCAGTAAGAGTCTTCAGGCAAAGGGGGAAGATCGAAGTCTGAAGGTCATATATTCCATGTTTTTCACAATTTGAGAGCATTAACATAAGTCATCTGTATTTTATGTAAGCAATTTAAGCACAAAATTAATTTTTACTATTTTAAGATGTTGATGATCAAGATAATTGCTAGAGTGCTGTTTAACAAGCATAAAATCAACTCCCAGTATTTTTTTTCAAAATCAATTACTGGTTTTGCCTATTCTGCAGCTAAGATTTGCAAATTACTATGAGAATCCTTGACTTTCTCTGTTACCCCACTGCCACAGACTCTTGCAACACCAATGCTGTTGAAAATTACTTGCCTTCAGGTTTACATTAAGGCAGGGGGAAAAGGTGTCCCTTCTGGTTGAAAAGAAAACAGTCCTTATGTGACCAGGCAGATGGGCAGTGTTACCTTCAGAGGTGAGACATGAAAGCTGAATTTTCCCCATTCATCAGAAAAATACAGTTCATTCCAAAATTAACTGGCAGTGATTTGGGGGATATATTTCCTTTTATAAGCTGATGACTGTAGCAACAATTTGCTAATAAGATTTACCTCACAGTCCAACTTTTTCAGTTTACTGTGTTCTGCCCCTTTCCTATTAACCATTTCCTACAAATAATACAGTACTGTGTTTGATGTTGGTAGCTGTGGTGACACTGTGATAATCTGAAAGGAGAATAAAGCAAGATCTCTAGGACTGTAATACATTCATTGGATAAATGTAGTTGGAAAAAATATTCATACTTCTGAGTATGTGCCACGTTATTTCTGATATATATCAGATAAATAAATACGTCATTTTCCTATTTATTGGATATGTTTTTTGAGATTTGGCCTCCTTTTTCCTTAGATGCATGTAATCATCTTGTCTCACGTGTGTGTCTCAGTTCTTCTCTTAAGTACTGTTGAATGTTAAACAATTTCTAGAAAATATGAGGGAATGAAAGATTTCAGAGGGAATTTTGAAGGACGTTCCTGTATGACATACTGCTTCAGAGACTTTAGAGATCTGGGAGCTGAGCACCAGGTGACAGCTATGGGAAACCAGTCTCCCTTCTGGTGCTCATCCTGCTTGGCTGTGTTAAAGTCCTGTCTTTTCAGTGGGGACTTAGAGCCATGATCCTGAAAGCTCTTTGAATGCAGAATGCATACTTAAGGGAAAAAACCAATTATTTTTTTTTATATGTACTAGATTGATATCACTGAGGGAACAGTGGGGGCCAGGGGGTTTTCTGAGGGTTTAGTTTTATGAAGTGGAAGCTTTATTTGCTTTTGTTTGGAGATTCGTGGTGGGGGAATTGTGTGGGTTTTGTTGGATTTTGTTTGGTTTGTGGGGTGTTTTATTTTTTTAATGGGTGGTCAGTAGGAATGCTGGACACAGGCAGGTTGGTTTATAGCAAACAAAGTGATGTTTTGGTTAGGGAACTTTATTTGGTTTTATTATAGTGCACCCTATACCCAGTAACAAAACCTTCAGAAGAATGAGAATTCAATTTCTCATGTTGTCAATTATCTGCCTTTTAGTAGAAATACTGATTTTGTCCTTCGCTTACAGAAATTTTTCCTCCTCCTTTATACACAAAACAGTTATTCCAGTAGTTTGCTTCAGGCTTATGCTTTCATCTTGCCCGTAAATCATCAATTTAAATATAATTTTAATTTTTTAATTATTCTTCTAAAGATTCTCATTTGTTAGTAATGTTAAGACATGCTGCTTATATTAGGATAAGGAAAAGGCTGCAAAAGAATTAAAATGTGCATGAATTGTATGAATATGCATGAAATATAAAGAAATTAAATGCTGATGTACCGATGAACAGCTTGAAGTACTTATTTATAGTCAGTCAGACACTTTTCTACCACTTATTCAAATATTTCTCCTGTATATATATACTTATGAAAGATATTTTTAGCTAGTGCAGCTATTATATGCCAGCACATAACTGTAATAGACTTATCATTCACTTTTTATGTTCTTTCTCTGAGTAATAAGTAAACAAGTATTTAGGAAAGTGAAAATTTGTGATTTGAGCCTTCATGTGCTATTTTACCACCTAGTTATCTTTCTCATACGGGCTTAGATTATTAATTTTTAAATTTAAACATTTTACATTGAAACCTTATGTATTTCAGTTATTAAAAATAACTAGTCAAAATACATGTGATTATGAGAAGTTTTAGTTTCTTGTGTCTAGTTTTATGTCTTTAATTCTACAAGGAACAGCTGTTTTTTTAGGCAAAAACCAAGGTGCAGGGCTTTGGCTCTTGCAAGTTGAATATCCAAAATTTCAAGCACTTCACACAAAAAAGCATTTTGTGGAAAGCAAAATTAAATGAATCAAAAGATAATTTCAATAAAAATGAAACTGTATGGAAAGCAGCATTTGGGATTGAAAGGTCTCTCTTTGTAGTTTGCATATGTCAGTGGTGGAAAGACACATACAAGAAGTAAATCCATGGAAGTTTTTTAATGGAGTATGGCACTGTAATGAAACTGCAGGAGAGTTATTAGTGTGACTGCTTTTGACAGTGGATAATGATGCCACAATGTCTGGCCTACAGAGTGTTCTCTTTTGTTCTCTCTTACATAGTTTCACTCAGGTTTTTAACTTATTCCTGTAAAAGAGAATTACAGGTGTATTTTAGAAATGTCATGATTACAAAGAGGAGTAAGTGCTAAAACTGAATTACCATGCTGTGTGGCATCTTCAGTCATTTGGGAGGTAAGGAAGAACACACCATGGGAAGAAGAATAGATGGTTCAGAAGCTGGGCATTCAATCTAAGGATATTTGCGCTGGATGGGGCAACCCTGATTGTATGGACAGACTGGGGAATGATATGGTGAAGAAGAGTGCTGCGGAAAGGGGTCTGGGCATCCTATCGATGGCAAATTGAACATGAGCCAGCAGTGCCCTGCAGCCAGGAGGGACATCCCTGTCCTGAGGAGCATCAGGCTCAGCATTGCCAGCCAGGGAAGGGAGAGGATTGTCCTGCTCTGCTCTGGGCTGGGGCAGCCTCACCTCGAAGTGCTGGGGACAGCTTTGGGCACCACAATGGAAAAAAGACGTGAAGCCTTTGGAGAGTGGCCCAAGGCAGTGAAGATGGTGAAGGCCTTGAGAAGAAGCCATGTGAAGCTGAGGGCACTTGGTCTGTTCAGCCTGGAGGAGGCTGAGGTGAGACCTCAATGCAGGTACAACTTCATTGTGTGGGGAAAAGAGGGGCAGGCACTGATCTCTGCTCTGTGGTGACAGTGACAGGACCTGAGGGAAAGGCCTGAAGTTGTGTCAGGGGAGGTTTGGGTTGAGTATTAGAGAAAGGTTCTTTCCCCAGAGGGTGGTTGGGCACTGAACAGGCTCCCCAGGGCAGTGGTCACAGCACCAGCCTGACAGAGCTCAAGGAGTGTTCAGTGAGTGCTCTCGGGTACATGGTCTGACTCTTGTGGATGGGAGTTGGACTCAGTGATCCCTGTGGTTCTTTCCAGCTCAGGATATTCAGTGATTCTGGTGCACTTCACTCATGAACCTTCTCCTCAAGAGCCATGTCCATCTGTACAGATCCACTTTTATCAGGTGTAACTGTGACTGCAGGGCTGACATTCAGGGCACACGGAAAGGTTGTGAGCAAGGCCTGAGCTGTGCTGTCCGTGCAGCCTGGGCAGCTGTGGGGGCTGGAGGCCGAGTCCTGGAACAACCCCAGCTCTGGGCAGATCAGCTCCAGGGCCACGCTGCTGCTGCGGCAGCGTCCCCGTCATTCTGCTGCTGCTGGCAATTCTTTCAGGCTGTTAGCACAGGAAAAGCTGAATTCTCATGTTGCAGAAATAATGCATAAAAGGTGGAGGCAAACATGAGTGTTGAGATAGCTTTGTGAAAATCACTATGTAAGATACTGGTCGGTAAATTCAGATGCAGCCTTTTTTTGGCTTGCAGAAATACAGTTTGTATGATCTTTCTGTTTTTAAAAAAATATTTTTTCTCTTAGAGCTTGTCAGAACAAGAGATTTTTCAGAGCCTGCTGCTTCTGTTCAGTGTATATGTATATGTGGCCTTTGTTCCTTCTGTCCTCCAGCAGTTTTTTTTTTCTCCCATCTGTAAGTTGGCTTTTTTTGAATGTTGGACAGAAGTACCCGAGTGTTTACAATACACAAACCTTTATCTTGCAAGCTGGATTTGTTCTGAGCTCAGAAAGCAGCGGAGAGCAGCAGGATGAGCTGCTGTAGCAGCACATGGAGCGTGTCCTCTCCTGACCCTCTCCCCTGGTCCCAGAGATGCCTGGCAAATGGAGGCTTGGCACTCTGCCCCGGCTGGTTACACAAGGCTCTCCGTGTCCTACTTATCTGAACAAAAGCTGCTCTGAGCAACACGGGCAGCACACCTAGGTCACACAGGCAGAAAAAGCCATCTCCTGACAGAATTTTACTGAGTCATGATGGAGCTTTCCTTCATGGTAAGTCGGTGAGGATTGTCAGGTTTCAGATGATGGCTTGCCTTGCTGAATAAATACAGAGCCGAGAGCTATTAAACTTGCTGATGTCACCCTGGAGAGGAGGAGGGAGTAGAATCACTACGTTGAGGTCTCAGATTTGGATG
This sequence comes from Cyanistes caeruleus, assembly GCF_971803275.1. Taxonomy (NCBI): domain Eukaryota; kingdom Metazoa; phylum Chordata; class Aves; order Passeriformes; family Paridae; genus Cyanistes; species Cyanistes caeruleus. Next base: position 6,577,079 of record NC_141703.1, on the reverse strand, counting down.
TAAACAGAGACAGTACTGAAAATCTTGCACTGAGAAGAAAAGGATTCGTTTTGCTTTTGTCATTTATTGATTAAAGAAACAACAAAACCTTGGGTACTTGCCTGGTACATTGTAAAGAATCGGTGTTAATTCGATGAGGGAAAGCATGTTAAGTTACTTAAATCAGTGTCAGATTACTGTTACTTTACTACCAGACCTAATGCTTTCATCAGCTCTCTTTATATGGAATCCACTGTACCTCTCATCCTTGAAAAGGTTATCTTCGGAATTGTTTCCACAATCAGAGACAAATCAAGGACTCCAGAGGAGATGGAATGGGCTGTAGATAACTCTGCAATTACAGATGGCTACAAATCAAGGTGATTTAGGGCTTGGCTGATCTTAAAGGTCTTTTCTAACCTAAACGATTCTGTGATTGTGCCTTGAGCTGAAGCCCTTGAGGAGAGCCTGTTAGTTTTTAACATTCAGAACACTGCCTTCTAGGTAAATCCTCTTACTGGGGATTTGAATTTCTATAGACTGCTGTCTGCCTTGAGGTATTGTGTGTCGTCTCTGAGCTGCAGCGGCCTCTCCTGCATAACAACTATTCCACACAGCAGTAGCCAGCTCAGTGCTGCAATATTTGAGAGGGGTGCAGATGTTTGCCAGCCGCTGCTGTTGGTTGCAGAAATGGAAGTTGGAAATTATTACTATTTTTTAAATTTTTTGGTGCTGGTAACTGTGATTAATGGATCTGCATTTGGCTGACGAGGTTGATGTTTAGAATGTGTGCATGGGGTTTGTTTTTTTTTTTTTGTCTGATTTTTGAGTACTTAACGGGGAGCTGTGTATTTTTCCGGCAAGAGGTGTAGGTTTGTTCGTGTGTGTGCATTTCAAAGGTTCTTGCTTTGAAACGTTCTGGGGTTTTTGTGTATTGCTTTTAATTGTGATAACTGTCTAGTGCAAACGGTGTGTTTTGTTGTAGTTACTGGCTTTGGTTTATCAATTTCTTTGCCATTTGTAGATGAGTGAACAGTGCAAATAGAAATTTACCACACTAAGAAAATTTTCATAATGTGTATTTTTGAATTTCAAAAATTGGCTACTGTAGCAGTGAATATTTAATTTTTGAGAGAGCATTGGTGAGAATATTTGTGGGTTTTTTACTGTATAGCACTTGATACTGTTGGAATACTTATTATATTAAAATGGTTAGATATTCTTACATGGTTGCCTGCTTTCTCTCAGGGAGTCTCACTGCAATAACCCTTCAGAAGAGCTGCTACAGAACAGTTGTCAATCTTTTTTATTTAGATATACTTATTTTTCATAATAGCATTGCTAGGTGAGAACAAATCTGTTCCATTCTGCTTTATCTTTCCATAGTAATTCTAAGTGACAGTGCAAGATGACACATCTGTACAAGGATTTTGTACCTTTTAGATCGGTAACAACTGAGTTGTACAGGCCAGAGGCTTTTTTTTTTTTCTTTTGGCAGGCAAAATGCAATTTAGGATAGGGCATTTTATTTTTATTTAGGGTTTTTTTTAAAGTTGTCTGCTTAGTAGAATCACTATGGTAACAGACTAAAGGATGTCTCTGAGGCACTCAACCTGCATTGCAATGTAAGTGAGGGGAGACTGTAAGTTGTCTGCCTGCTGAGCAATAGGGAAAGGAAAACAGACACAGCAGAGAAATAAGCTAATAAATAATATTTGTAAGCTGTTATTTAATACTTGCGCAAATGCTAGAAGTTATTTTACAGTGTGAATCCGTCGGGTTTTGTGTTCTCTTCTGGGGGGATATTACTAAAATGTTCATTATAAATCATGAATTTGAGTTGCTGTTCAACTTGAGTTTGGTTCATTATTTAAATGCTGTTATATGTTACAAATGATGTTGATGAAGTTGGTGAGGAGGAAGCTGCATCAGTGTATGTCAGAGCTCATGGAAGTGTCAGCATTCTTCTTATGTCTTGTTAAGGATAATACATTAATTTTCAGATTTTTGGTCCCTGTTGAAATTAGGGGTTTTCGGAAATGTGATGGTCTGATAAAATCTGCCACATCTTAGAGATGTGTTTTGCATAGACGTGCCGTACTCAAGGAGTTATTATGACCATGAGGAAAGTTAAGTAGCATCTAATAGCTCCGAGTACAACAATACTGAAAGTGTTTTGCACATATCCATTGATTCAGACGTTTTTTTCTTCTGAGCTACAGCAGTAGGCTCCCACTGCCACCTAGTTTGGCATCCTGAATAGTTTGATCTAAATTACCATTTTTATGCTAAGAAAATAAAGTACACTAAACCATCAGTCATGTTTTTGTGTATTAGAAATCACCTGACACTGTATTTGGTAAATAACTGTATTTATTAACAGTACATTCATAGGTAACTCTAAGGCTCCTGTATTCCTAGGCCTTATTCTCTGTTGAACTAATGTCAATCAAAATTTCATCCCATGTTGGGATTTTCTCACAAGTTTATGAAAAAGCTCGGGGACTGGGGATTCTGGTCCATTCATTTTTACACACTTGTGTCTCAAACTAAATAGTGATCAGTGAATTAACATGGCACTTGCAGACAGACTTTATTGCTCTGCTTTTGTGACTTTCTTTATAGATGAGTAAAAAACTTGCCTCAGTACCTAGAATGTCTTAAAAGGTATTTTTTGTATTCCTTAAAGAAACACGATTAAAATCAAACAAGTTTTAATCTTTAACTGAAGTTTTCTCAACATCTGGAGGAGAGGATGTGAGAATTTATGAGCTCAGGTTTTAATGTAGAGGTATTCATATTAAATGTTTTTTGACAAGAGTTCAATTTTATAAAAACTTAAAATCACTCAGTTGATTGATCGCTGAGTTGAGAGAGTTTCAGGGAGAGTGTTCTGTTTCTCTAGATAGATTTAGTGCTTAAGTATTTATCTCCATGAGGCTAAGAGCTGGTGTGTCTGCAGTCTCAGTTGTGTATATAAAAACTTGATCTTCCAATTCTGACTATTCATTTGATGCCTTCATCCTTTCAGATGCAACCCCAGTTGTTCTGTGAAGATCTGTTGCTGTCTTACATTACTAGAAGCATTGCAGTATTTGCAATAAAAAAAATTTACTTTCCTCTACTAAGCAGTTGAACATAAATTGAAAATTGTTTTTATTTTTAAGACACATGGTAAAATGCAGTATTGATTTTCAAGTACAAAATTGATTTACTCTTAGTAGTGTGCCCAAGTGGTAATATTACTTTGTTTGAAAAGCAAATAATTCTTCTTTTCTTTTCAGCATTTTCAGTTAGCTTTGATTGACTGCAATCCCTGCACTTTGTCTAACGCTGAAAGTAAGTAACCAAGAAGTATTTACTTTGCTGTGGATATTTTTTAAGTCTTAATGCTCTCAACTGTATGAATTTTCAATGAGCCAGGTCTTCAAAGTCAAAAGAATTGGTGTTGAGAGAAGGAGAATATAAAACCTGTCTTCCTCTCTCAGTGGAGACAGATGTTCCAGTGGAATTTTGGATTGCTTTAGTAAATGGAATAAGTAAAAATTGAGGCTTAGCTTATTCTTGAATTCTGGAGGAAACCTACTATTTGACTTACTTATTTATAAAACTGATGTTTGTGTCGTGGCACACATTTAATAGCAATTATTTAAAACTTTTGTCATCTTGATAATCTGTAAATTTTCAGTGATTATTTTCATGCCATTAAAATGTATAGATCAGATGTTCAGCATCAGTCTTACTGCAGAAATCAGAAAAACAGCACCATATTTGATTTTTTGATGTTAAATATATATTAGTCTGTATTTGAACATGTTAATCTTTAGTGCAGTGTGATCTATACTAAGCAGGATGTACTGTGGGCTGTAATAGAGTGTCCTGCAGGTATTTAGCCATAGTTAGTGGGATTGTATGCAAGAATAAACGTGTTTCTCTGTGTTTTGGAGTCTGTAAGAATTAAAAGGCAGAGACTTGCGAAGGAAATTACTCCTTCAGTTTTTTAGGTGCCTTCATGCTTGAGTTTAAGTTGTTCATGTTGAGCTTAAGTTACCTCCTAAGTCTCACTTCAGAGTTATTGGATAAAATATTTAAAAGCCTTTCTTTAAAAACTGGATGGAATTGTGAATATTTTATCAGCAAGGTAGTGAAGGGAGTTTGTTCACATGGCTGAAACCACTGGCTGTATCAAGGAACCAGCTGTGCTTCAAGGCTGTCTTCAAAGCTTTGTCACTTATCGGGAACAAGCAAAGATAATTTTGTAAAAATTTGCAGATTTCTCCCTGAGTCAATAGGCTTTTACTGCTTTTCTACCAGCCATGTGATTCTTTATTGTATTTCATGTTTGTTCATATTCTTTCTCACTAACTTTATCGGTTTTCACTAAATCTCTGAATTTCTGTATCGTTTTCCTGACCCTTCCCCTCCAGTCCCCTCTGCCCCAGATTTGTGTAAAGGGATGGTCCCATGTAAAGGCTTCACTGCCTGACAATCCCAAAGGATGAGAGTCTGGGAAGGAGAACTGAACCCCCAGGGTGTTGGGTACCCTCACTAAATGCTCCATTTAATGAGTAGCAGCATTACACTGAGTGTGTTCCCAGCAGAAATGTTGGAGTACTAAGCATCTTTTCTTCCTATTTAGGCAGTCTCTAATCTGACACTTTTAATTTTCCTTTCCCTTCCAAGGCATCACTTCATTTTGGAGCTTCACACTGAAAGGGTTTTGCTAGAAGGGGAAAAAAATAGAGACTTTTTTAGATAATGAACTCCTGAAACAAAAGCAGGGCTTTTCTTTCATCTGTACAGAGTGAAGTTTGATGATGCAGTGAACATAATGGGTGTGTTATGTGCTCTTTAGCAAGGAACACAAAAAGTTTATTAAAGTTTTAGATGATGCATTTCATTCTGACCTGGTTTCCAGAGTGCACTCAGCTTCCTTCTTTATAGTGGAGGACAAAGCAGTGCACAAAGGGAGATTTTTTTTTCCCTCCCTTATGACCCAGAGTGAAACCCTGAACTCCATATTACCTGTGTGTATGGTAATTTGGTGTCACACTATTCTGTAGCTTCACGGGAGAGAAATCTGTGTAATTGAAATAAATTGAGCTTGGCTCAAACACAGGTATTTTCTTACTTGAGCAAAAGTCTGTCTCAAAGGAACTTTTCTTTCCTCATCAAAGCAGAATGAAGATTACATTCATCTCAATTAGCTTTAGCTATCTACCAGTCCATGGATAGTCCAGGTTAGCAGTTTTCACGTCTTTTCTGTGATGATTTGAGGGTAATTTTCCCTCTGCTTTTACTCTTGAACAACTTCCATTTTTCTTTCTCCAGCCAGCAATCTTCTTGCCTGCACAGGCTGCTGGTAGTATTATGGCATTTTGGATGAGGAATTGAAAATGCTTAACAGTAACAGTCAGTGTGTCACCTGTAATTAACACTTCTGGTTCAGTTTAACAAGGGAAAGACAATTCCTAAAAAGGAAGAAAAAAACACCTAAATTTAAGTTCCCATATAAAACCGGCAGTATGTAACATAATGTTCTGTAACCTAGCTAGTGTGTTTCTTGGCAGCTGAATTAAAATGTTTATTTCTTGTTTGGTTATGTATAGAAAATACTACCTGTGTTCTCTTACCACAGCTTCAAGAGATTTTATTGCTAAGTTTACTGAAAGGTTAATGGACTCTGTTTCAGAATACAGATAAAATCCATGGGCTGTTTTTCTCGATATCTGTTTGCAGTTCTTGTGCTTTGTTAGGATATTAATTTTCTGTCAGGTCTGATAAATTAAGTGTAAAATACCAGTGTAAAAAAATACTCTTTTGGTATCTTCAAAATGTGATTTGTCTTGGGTTTGCATTAATAAATTTGAAACATTGTTTATCCCTCTCTTCAAAACATTGTAATTGCTATTGTTCATTAAAACTAATAATTTTGATTTTCCTACTCTTACAGTTCAGTTTCACATTGCCCACTTATATGAAATCCAGGTAAGCTTTAAGCTCATTTTGATAAAGTGTCGTTGAGTTTCGAACTATGTGATGTAATCAGTCTGTGGAATTCAGATTATAGAAGCTTTAGTAAAGTTAGACTACAGTCTTCAGTCACTCAAGGAATTTGATTTGCTTTGGCTAAATTAAAAATATTTTTTGTGTGGAGTGTCATTCTATAAGATGGAATAGCTGTGTTAATGAACATATCTATATACTAATCTCCCAAATTGAGTGCAAAAAATAAAAATCCCACAATACAGCTCTCAGGAAAATTCTTTTATGAGATTTTCTTTGTACTTAAAAGGCAGTATGTGGATTTAAAAATACAAAGCTTCTCAATTTATAGATAGATAATGTTTCTCATATACAGAGGGACTATTCCCACCAGTTGCCCATGTGCCTTTTAAGTATATGTGGTATGTTTGACATGACATTTTCAAATTTAAGTGCAATTTTAAAAGTTTTTGAATTTGCAAATTAAATTGATGCATGTGGCATTAGGGACCTGCGTTCAGCAGCAAATAAAGCTGTGTTACTAATTCTGTGTCAAGTCCTACCACAGAGATTTTCAGGTGAATCTTTTGGGAAATTACAGAGCACTTCCTGAGCTTCCAGATTATAAGTAAATTGAAACCAAGTGGCTACTGAGATAGCTATGATATATTTGAGATTTGACTGACTGGTTACATAATGTAGATGTTGTGCCCTTTTACCACATTTAAAGGTATCATATGACTGAGGAGGGGATGTGACATGAAAACAAACCCTGTTGTAAATGAAAGAGATGACAGACATAAACTATATTTTTAGTCAATTAGGAAGTAAGTGCTGTCTTTTGATGGCCCAATGAAAAATGGCCTTAAGTATTTCTGTATAAATAAAAGATAGAAATCTGATAAACAGAATATTTTTCTTTTGAATGCTTTTGGTGCAAAGTTGTATGACAGGACAGAAATCTCCCATCCCAAGGCACCATTAAGCAACTTCATGGATTGAAGGTTTTTGAATTGTGGTTCTTACTTGGCTACCATCCAGATTCCATTCAACACATCAGCTCTGTTTTACTCCAGCAGATCAAAAGGAAGTTAAATACCCCAGGCCACCATGGCAGGTGTCCTGTATAAGTGTGTGACCTGTGTTAGCTGTGCTTAAGCTGTGCTTTCTGGCTGACAATTGCAGGCAGCAGGAACTTTGTTTTAATGCAAGTCAGAGCAAAAAGTGCATTCTGCACTTAGATTTGGTTTGTCTCACAGTTCTGGTTGGGAGTGGTATCTTGTTTCCTGGAATTTGGCAAACTGACAACCAAAAGAGTTCTGCCTTCATTTTGGATATTACCTCTGACACAATTAGAGAGGTTTTGGAGACACTCTGCTCAGTTTCTTTCACAGGACACAGTGAAACAGTTTTATGAACCCCTCCATATGCTTGAAAATTATCTCCTCTCTTAATATTAGTGAAAAGATTAATTAATTCCTTAATTAAGTACACAGTACTGCACCTTAAATGATGGTTTGCCAGGCTCTGGACAAGAGACAAGCCTGGTGCTGATGAGAATGAGCAGTGGTTTTTGTGATGTTTAATGCTGGTTTCTAATATTTCACCTCTGGAAGTGAGATGGCTTGTATGGTGTCTAAAGAAAGATGCTGGATTGGGTTCTCCTCCCCTTTTCCATTTCTAAGATCATTCATGATGCAGCTAAACATCAAGGACTTTGGAATTAGCAGAGAGATATAAAGTTCTTTCCTGTGAGGCTGGTGAGGCCCTGGACAGGTTGCCCAGAGAAGCTGTGGATGCTCTGTCCCTGGAAGTGTCCAAGGCCAGGTCAGACAAAGCTCTGAGCGACCTCATCTACTGAGAGGTGTCCCTGCCTATGGCAGGGGGGTGGAATTGAATGATCTTCTAGGTACTTTCCAACCCAACCCATTCTGATGCAATGAAAAAAAAACAAATTCTGACATTGTGACAAGTTCTGTTAGTATTTTAAGGCACACAGGTAATCAAATTTCTAAAGGGTAAATGCTACAACAAATCAGGAAAGTAAAAAATACTCTAGGTCTGGAAAACATGCTGTGTTTTAAAAGGCCCTTCTGAAACCTCCTGAGCCTGTAAACATATTTTTCAAAGTGTGAATATTAGGCACTAATGTTTACCTAATTTGACATCTGGATTGCTGCCTCTGCTGTCATGCTCTACAGTGAACTTCCGTTCATTTGCTTAACATTCATAGTCATAAACTACAAATTTTGTTCCCAATGCTAAATTTAAAATCTTTTCCTGATTGTTTTTCTTTTGCTGGACATGAATATTTTATTTATTTATATTATTTGTTTTCTTACCAGTTGTCTGCATTTCATGAACACCAATTAAAAATCTTTTCTACCAACTTCCCCTTGTTCCATTTGAAAGTATGTAATTGCTGCTTTAATTTTTCTTCCTGATTAGAATAAGGTTTTTTAATCACCAGAGTTGTCTTCTTTGAGATTTCAAGAACTTGATAACATTTTAAAATTCTAGTAGATATTTAATTGTTTAGCATTTTCTTCCCAGTTGTCCCTTCAAAACACCAATACTGATTACTGTGTACTCCTTGCTTAAAACAAATGTAATTAAGCCACAGTCATTTGCATTTAGGTGCCCCCATTTATTTTAATGCACTCTTCATCTGTTTGCCAGAATAAAGTCTAATGCTGAATCATCTGAAACCGTATTTGTGGAAGAGGAGGCACAGAACAGTTGAACATAAGAATACATTCACTTTTAAGCAACTGTTGTTAGGAAATGCAAAGATAGATGCTGACATTATTACCAAATAATTCATCAAATAATTATTGGGAAACTTAACCTTTAATATACACAAAACAGCTCATACAGTTCTCAGAAGTCAATAATGACCCCATTCCTAACCTGGAAATGTGTTTTCTGTACCAACACCAGTTTGTATAGGGAATTGAAAATTGAGTGTTTCCAGACTGTAGGCACACCTAAACTGTACAGCAGATAATAAGATATTGTTCCTTCATTATCTAGGCATAAACCTTTTAATTCTACATGTGGTGGGACTCTTACCAGGACAATAAATACCTTGAAAGAGGCAGATCAAATATACCAGAGGAAGGAAAGAGGCAAAATTATACCAGCCACCAATTACTGATGATCTTTGGTTTTGTTACAAATTGTATGGGAGGAATTTGTGTGGGGTTTTCTCAGATGTAGATTCACATTCAAGTATTCCCCTTAAAAGCAGAATATTCAATGTAGTGTCAGAAGCATAATGCATGTACGAGGAGTTGACAAAAATTAATAATTTGCAAATTTCCCTCAGTTATTTTAAGTAGCCAGTTTCTTTTAAATACTATATTTATGGAAGTTATTCTTTTACCAGATATATATACATGTCACTTACTAAAGCTTTCATATGCACTGTATGCAAAAAAAAAAAAAATAGAATTTTTTGTCAATGTGTTTGTGTGCTGTCAGTGCTGTGAAATCGTTGCTATTGGTGATCTGTTGTAAGCTCTATGATTAATCCATTTACTTTTTTCCTTTTGCAGAGAAAGTATCACTCTGCAAAGGAAGCTTATGAACAGCTTTTGCAGATCGAAAACCTTCCTGCACAAGTAAAAGCAACTGTCTTACAGCAGTTAGGTATGTAAAATTAACTTTCATTTTCCTCTGTGTTTCGTTTTTGCCATCTTTGCCTTCAGCAGTGTTTTTTAAGGCTCCATTTCCAAAGTGAGTCTTAGACACACTGCACATGGTACGTGAGATTTTCGCCCAAATAGAACATGTAGAACTTGATAAGTAAATAAGAGAGGAGGAAAACAATTTTATTAAACTTAAAAAGTTAAAAAGCTCTTGTGTGTTAGATTTCAGGCAGTGAAAGGGTGGTCCTTCAGAGAAAGAGGGCACTAGTTGAAATTGTGTTCTCTGTTCTGCCTCTGTTAAAATCCCTGGAAAATAGCCAGATGAAATGCAGTAAACCTAAATACTGTGTCAGACTAGAACATGGGAACTGAAAAATTTACCTTTTCTTTCTATATAATTATGCTATGTAATGAAAACCAGCTTCTGTTACAGAAAGGTTTCTCGTCAGGTTCCATTAAAAAAAGCACATAAGAAGTGAAAAGGAATTATTATTTTTTTAAGAAATGTCATTTTCCATGTTTATAGAAAGCTGATAAGTAATTTCTAAATTAATTTATTTTCTATAGAATTTCTAAAAAGTGGGTAGAATAAAATGCTTTTGTCCTCTATACCATATAAAAGTGTTTCCAGAATATTTTGTTAAAAGTGTTCAACCCAGTACAGAACTTCTTCATCCACCTTCTCTGTGTTCTTCATCTAATTTATTATTCTAAATATTAATTTAGCCTGCTTATGCCCATTTTTATTTTTTTTTTCTCTCTTCACATAGTAGTCATTTAACTCAGATTTGTATCTGCCATTAAGTTATGGCCACAGTGCTTTCTTTTTCTGTGATGAAGGTTGTGTATGGATTTGGAGTGGGATAATTTGTGCTTTGTGAGAGTGTCAAAATCAGTGGGCTAATTTTGAGTCATCTCTGTGAAATCACAAGTGAAACTGCTGGAGGAGTTTGCTGCAGGACTCTGGGTGTTGCTCTTTTTGCTGTCACAGGACAGTGTTGCTTACATCTCAGTGAGCCCTTTGAATTTATTTTTTTTTTTCAAGCTTGGTATTACGTCACCTAGTATAAATTGTCAGCAGTTTCATCCAGAAAGGCTGTGCCATCTGATCAGTGGAAGACAGGCTTCTCAAAAGAGCTGACCAGCTCTTTTTCATCTCTGTTTGATGTATGTTGCCACAATAGAAGCAGAGGCACATGGTTGTATTCATAAAATCCTGCCACAGGTCTCTGTGCTAGCAGCAAGAGCAGTGACTTTGAGAATTGTCTGCTGTCTGAAAACTGGATTAACTCTCTTTATTCAGTCAGCATAGGTCACCCAGTTTTGTTGTGTGGGTAGCTTCTGTGTGGAGAAAGGGATAGAGTGGTCTTAACTGGCACATTGAAGGAATAATGCTTTTTCCTTTACTCTTCTCTGTTAACAGTGGTATTTATCAGAGTCTGGTGTTTATCACAGATTTAGTCTTTAGCAGCTGGTAATAAAAACACCTCCTCAGGAAGCACAGTCCGGGTGGTGCACTGCTGCTTAGAAAAAAATAATAGAAAATACCTGCCATCTGCCAGAATGCTACTTGAAAAACACAGTCAAAACATATTTGTATTTGTATATTGAACTCTTTTTTTTTCACTTTGACAGAAAAAATCAGTTTGAAAATAGCTTTTGTTTATTTTCCTTCCCTAATGTTTGTTGAGCCAGATTGGAATTTAGGCAGGTTCAGATGTCTTATGAGAGAATTACTAAAATCTTTGCTCCTGTTGCTGGTTTCCAAAGCTGTGACTGTGAAGGAGAACCCTGTGATTCCCAGATAAACATACCCAGTTGAGCTGATGAATGCTGACTAGTTCAGGTAGACATCACAGTGAGATCTGTACTAGTGGATAAGAGCAGTTTGTTCCTTCTCTCTGCTGTTTCATTTGCTTTCCAGACAACAGTTCTGTTCACCACTTTGCCCAAAATGAGGTTAAATTAATGTGACTGAAGATCAAATCTGTCCCAGTATTGTTTCTCCAGTTGTACTCAGCTGTTGCACAAGGAAGAGTGTAAGAACAACATAAACATTTGCTTAGGGTTCCCAAAGTGTTCTCCCAGTGATTTTTGGCTAGGGGGCATTCCTAGATGGTGTCTGTGTAATTGGATGAGGTATCTGAGGTGCTGAAATGGTTCAGCAAAAAAGTTTGTATCTTCAGAGGCACTCAGATTTTACTAAAGAAGAAATCATTGCCGCAGGTTCAGTGTGAGAGTGATTGATAAGCATGAAAAAAAGAGTCATGAGCTAGGCTAGCACATCAGAGGGATTTGTTCCAAATATTTCACAAATGAGATTCTAAAGATCTGCAAAAGAGCATGGAACATTTGTGAAGTATGGACAAGGTCTGTGGTTTGCTTTATCATATTAAAAATGTCCCAGCAGTGGAAAAGTAGTCAGTTATGCTGGCTGAGAATTGGAGATTGGTCTTTCCAATGGGGAACATCACAACCTAGGGGTTTTCTGCCACCTTCTTTATGTACGTTCATTTTATGCTAAAGAACGAATACAGTTTCCTCTGCCTGTGCTGTTCTAGTGGAAAACTTTTGTTTGCTCTCCCTTTCTTGCTTTTTCTGCCTTTTTCAACTCTGTGCAGGAAGATAAAATTGGGAAGCAACCCTTGTTTTAGCAGAGAAACCAGATATGGATTGCTGGTTCTCATTTCTGTCTTCTAGAAATAGACTCGTTCTTTTTTATCAGAGAACCTCAGTAAAGATCTCACAAAGATACAACATGTTATCTTTCAGTCCACAAGGTTCTGATGAAACAGAAAAGAGGCACACAACATTTCTAAAGATAGAGGAAATTGTTTAATGTCTTTTTTTTTTTTTTTACCCTTGTTCATAATCCCTGAACTATTATCTTTATCTCAGGCTTTGTCTGGAACAGCACCTGGTACATATATCCTTAATGTACCCTTATTCAGGTGAATTCCAAAAACCAACCTCAGAGAAGCCTTGTTTTCTGTATTGTATTTTCATGAGTATTTTCTGTATGCTGAAAAACTTTGGGGGCTTGGATTTTGAATCAAAATCATAGCTTGTTTATGAATTTAATAATAACACAAACTTGTGTTATGTGACTGCAAAAATCACTGGGCTTTTTTATCCTTTTATGTTTTTTCCCAATTGGTAGATTTTTTTATTTGACTCATTTTCAGCAAGATAAAGTACTTTTTTCAGCGCTGTAACCACTTGACTCCTTGCTTGACATTTCTTGCAGTCCATGAAATATTCAAACTCCTGCTTGTGACCACAATTTTCAAGTGATATTTCTTAGACCATCTCAGGCAGATGTTGTTCAGTAGCTGCAATTTTGTTTTCAACTGCCTTTGTCAAAGTTTGAATGTTTTCATTCCATTTGTGGAAGTGTGGTGTCTGTATCGAACTTCCAAGTGTGAGCCCATGGAATAAAAAATTGAGCTGTATAGAGCAGGTAGAATAAAAATCATGAAGGAAAGTGTAATTACAGAGAGCAAGGTGAGCCTGCCAATACTCCTCAGTTCATTTCTCAGTCTTGCCTATCCATGTAGTTAAGACTTTATCAAAAAGCAGAAATTTAGGGTGCTGAAAGTTTAGCTCTCAGGGGTTTTAAATGGACAGGCAGTGCAGGTGTGTGCTCAACTCTGTCATTAACCAGAACTTTATACAAACCTTGGGTAGTTTATGAAATCTGTGTCACAGTGCTCCACGAGGAGCTGTTTATGGGTGTGACAGTCTTTTGTCACATCTTACATTTTACAAATGTTTTCTGAAAAGCAGTGGTTTGATAAGACAAATAGATGGCTATTGAGCTAACAACAAGACATTGCTGGGCACTGTGGTATGCAGAGATTTCAGCAAGCCAGCTGCTGGCCACAAAAGATTTCCTTGTTTGTACTCATTGTATGAACAGCAGTGAGATGGTTTTGTGGCTGCTTGAAGGAATTCCTTCTGAGCATAGAGGCAGATGAGGAGCAGCTGGAGAAGGCGATGAAGGTGCTTTGTTTGAAGTGGTAACCAAGCCCTGCATCAGTGCTAGAGCAGAGATGTGTTTTAATAGCATGTAAAATATCATTGGGGAGGATGGGTTGTGGGAGGCCTTTAAAGTGGGGATGAATAATTTGTCTAACGTAATGAAAGAAGAAAAGGCATTTGAAAGAATATGACGCATGGTTAGATGAATTTGTTATGTAGATGAGAAGTGATGGCATTTGTCAAGGTGAATGGAAAGTACATTGTATTAATGAGGAGGAAATGACAAGGCCTTGTAGGCCTGGAGAGGGGGGGAGGAGGCCAAGACAGAGCCTTGCTACCTTGTCCGAAGCCGGAAACCAAAGAGAGCAAGAGAATTCTGTCTGTACTTCTTAAGGGGGTGTTTACAAGTTGAATTCACTTTTTAATGGTCAGATCTGCTGTCAATTCTTGAAAATGACCGATAATTGGTCAGGAGGGAAAAACTCCCATCAGCCACCAGCAGCTTCAACTTCCTCTCCCTCCAAGCTGTCTTAAAGGTAAAGCTACCCCATGACACAATGTAAGATTCAAGTGGAGATGCAAAAATTCTCAGTCCAAATGTAGATATGAGACAAATACAAGGATCTAGAAGAAAAAGAGTAAACAACTTAATATGTAGATGTTACACTTTAGATATAGGTACATATATAGATACATAGTTATATATGTATGTATCTATAAAAACCAATTGCTGTGTGACAGGGAGAATGGTGGTGTTTTTCACAATGTCACTTTTATAGTGGAATATTGAGCATAAGATTCATAATTGTGCTCCTAAACTCTTAGAAAATTATTTAAATCTAAAAAAAGTGCTTTAAAACTACATAAAAGTAATTTTAACTTTGAGTCTTTTTTGTCCTGTAATTTTAGTATAGAACTTTAAAAGTTTTTAAAACTTTGTAATGTATACATAATGGATTTTATTACTTGATATTCTCATTTTTAAAGAGACAGCAATATTACAAAGTCCTGCTGTGCCTAGTATTAAATGGTCTTGGGGAATTTCAGTTCTCCCATTTGTGGATTGTTTTTGTAGGCTGGATGCATCACACCGTGGATCAGCTTGGAGACAAGGCAACCAAGGAAAGCTATGCTATACAGTATCTCCAGAAATCTCTAGAAGCAGATCCAAATTCTGGTCAATCCTGGTATTTCCTTGGAAGGTGAGAAAAGACTTTATAGACACTGAAATTATATTGGTAAATTTTTTTGATGATACTCATTATTGCCATTATCTTACACTGTTTCTGTTCTTAAACTTGTCAGAGGAAAGTATGTATATATCCACTGAAGTCCTAAGTTTTCTGGGAAGTGTATGAAGGACAAGGTGCTATCATATATGGTTGAATAAAGATTAAAAGTTGAAGTGATGTATATTACCCAAGTGGCTCTACATTTTTGTAGTTATTCAGTCTACACATTTAAGATAATCTGAATATATCTGGCCTGGTTTTACCTGTTTCTCTCCCTCTTTTTTGTAAATTCTCTGTAAATGTTTTCTTCATACCTTTTTCATAGTTCTTTCTCTCTTTAATTTCTTAGAATCTCCCTCTTAATCTCAGATTTTGCATTGAAATACAAATATTTTCCTAGGCAGACATCCCTTTTTAAAGGGCATACACAGCATTGTCTAGCTCAGACTGATCCATTGTAATGTCTATTTAAGTGTTCAATTAATTTTGTAGCCTTTGACAGTATTTTTTACTTGAAAAATAACATTCCCAAATGTAAATCATACAAATTTGATGAGTTTTTCTGGTCTCCTATTTAAGAAAATTGAATACTTCACTTAAGGCAGCAGTAACTATTGAAATACTCAGGTTCTGGAGAAAGCTTTGGGGGCAATTCAAGTCCATATGTGAACACATCAGTTCTGTTGAGGAATACATTAAAAAAGAGCAAGGCAAAAATAAAATTAATATCCTAACCCCAGTGTCTTCCAGCTGACATTCTTGGGGATTCTGGTCACATACAGCTGGAACCTATTTTTGGTTTTGTCATGCTAATAATATTTCTCCAGCTGTTCCTGTAAGACAGGGATCTCTAGCCAACATGGAGTGTGGGGGACAGAGGGGCAGGGCAGGGGTGGAGAGAAAAGGGAAAATGAGCCAGGGATCATCTTGTGCATCTTCCACTGGGCTGAAATCCTGTTTTTTCTTCAGTACTCACATTCCTGGTACCTTGAGCAAGTTGAGTTCTCAGGCAGGACAGAGCTGGAGTTCCTCCACATGTGCAGCTGCTGTGCTCTGCTCTCAGGTGGTCAGGGTGAAGCCTAGGACCCTGCAGATAAAGGAGAGAATTCAGGAAATGGGGTGAAAAAATTAGTGGGAGCATCTGTTTTGCTTTACAGGGAGGATTAGAGCAAAAATGTTTCTGCACCACATTTCCCCAGTCCGTACTCTGGCAGGAGGAGAAGAAAAGGGGTTATGGGGATGTGCATTCACTTTTTTCCTTTCTCATGTATTGCCTTGTGCTCTTCCTATCTCTGCTGGTTGTCCATGTAACAAGTTGGTTAAAGCTATCTTTCAAAATACATCACCACCTCCCTTCTCTCCCACTAGAAAAACTCCATCTGCCAAAGTTTTGTGGGGACCTAATTTTAGTGCTGCCCTAATGAGAGGCTTTTTGTGTGTGTGATACACAGGCAGAGTGAAACATGTCTGTTGGACATTGGGTTAGATTGTCATTAAAACAATCTCCTGAAGCATTGTATTTAGACTTAATGGAGGATTTTAGGCAAAGTAATGCTGTATTTTATTGCAGTCCTTTCCTAGTGTGCCTCAAAAATACTTGAAAGAGAGTGTCGCATGTTTGACAAACCTTTGCCTTTGGTCTGTTTGGTTTTTGTTATTTACTAGAAAAAAAATTTCTGTTGTTACTTATGTGTTTTGAAAGTTGTCAGTTCTTTTTCCTACAGAGAAAGTTGTTACAAACAGTACAGGATGCAGTTATTGTTGATTAAACTAGTAAATACATATAGATGGATATTTGATCTTGGCTTTATATGGAGCTTTTAATTTTAGAACTGTAGGTATTGTTCCATGTGGTATAATTGTAGTTCTTTTTAATGCTAGAATACCTTTGAATTTGTACATAAGGAATTAAGACTTAAAAAAAATACAGAATCAGGCAATCTTTTACAAAATTTGGTGCTCTGTATATGTAGTACAAGTTTGTTTGTTACTTAAATATGATTGAGATGCAAAAAATGCACATGAAAATCCTCCCAGGCAGTCAGGGACCATCCTGGTTGAGTTGGTCAGTATCTCTCAGTAGTTCTGTTTTGTAGAACATTAAGTTTTATAACCATTTGTTTGATAAAATAGGTAATTTAATTGTTTCACTGTAATGCTATCTGTAGATAAATACTGTTTCTATTGACTGATAAGGTGAAAGAAATGCAGTGTCAACTGTGGGATGACTGTTTTCCTTACAAATGTAATAATCCAGGGTTGAAGTAGTTTTGGGGTGCTTAAATAAGTAATTAGTAATAGACATTGAGATGTTTGAGTCTGCTTGTGTCTGGCATTATGTTGAGTGTGTGTTATTTGCATGACTTAACATTTATCAGATCAGTCTTGGTAAGCCATGCTCAGTGATTACCTTCTATAAATACTACCAAAGTTCTTTTTTTCTTCTCCCAGGTGCTATTCAAGTATTGGGAAAGTTCAGGATGCCTTTATATCTTATAGGCAATCTATTGATAAATCAGAAGCAAGTGCAGATACATGGTGTTCAATAGGGTAAGAATGATACAGGATAATACAATGATATAATTCCATGCTAATATATATAAATAAAGAATATCAGCTTTTAACTCTTTCGTAAACTCAGAGGGACTGTAAAGTCTTTTTTATTTTTATACCCATGATGTCAGACTTGTCTGATTTGAAGTTTAAATAATAATTAATATTTGCTTTCTCACAGTTTTAAAATACTGAATATGTTACATACACGAATTTTGCATGTTAAAGTTTTATACATTTCTTCTTTTAACTGTGGCTTATATAATGGCAAGATTTATTAAGGGTCTGGGGAGGGATGTGTATATTTGAGTTACTTGTGTCTTGACTTTGTTATTAATTCTCAACTTCACTAATCTTTCTATTCAGTGTGCTGTACCAACAGCAAAATCAGCCTATGGATGCTTTACAGGCCTATATCTGTGCTGTACAATTGGACCATGGCCATGCTGCAGCCTGGATGGACCTAGGCACACTCTATGAGTCCTGCAACCAGCCTCAGGATGCCATTAAATGCTACTTAAATGCAACTAGGAGCAAAAATTGTAGTAATACCTCTGCACTTGCAGCACGGATAAAGTATTTACAGGTAAAACTAACGTTTTAAGCAGGGGAAATACTCTTCAAGCACACAGGAGAGGGGAGGGGAGAAGTCACACATGAGTTTAACTTGCAGTTGTTTGTGGTGTGTTTAACCTGTTTTCATGTGTACTGTAAGCATATCATAGCCTGTAATATTTTATTTCTTCATTTTTAAGTGGAACTTAATTCCTTATAAACCCTATTTTGCACATTTAATCAAAGCATACTGTTTTACATCATTTTGATTTTTTCTTTGTATTTGTCTACATTTTTAAGTTCTCATAACATATAGTGAGAATACGCAACACACTATCTTTCACTCTTGTTTGCAATTTCAGAAAAAAGGAATTATGAGACCTCTGAATCCAGAGCTCATCTTTGTTCTGATTCTCACAAAGGTTTATATTCTGGTTACCCTCTTTATACCTAGCACCTTTCTAAACCCCAAAATTTTAAATCTATCCTCTCTTTAAGACATAATTAGCTACAGCATATAGGAAGATTTCATGGACTTGCTCTTACTAAAGTAGGCTTGTGTTAAATTTGCTTTTTACATAATTTTTCCTAGGCTCAGTTGTGTAACCTTCCACAAGGTAGTCTACAGAATAAAACTAAATTACTTCCTAGTATTGAGGAGGCATGGAGCCTACCAATCCCCGCAGAGCTTACCTCCAGGCAGGGTGCCATGAACACAGCACAGCAGGTGAGAAGTTGGGTTATGTTCTGCAGGTGCCCAGCTTTAAGGGTTCTTTACAATCGGTAGTGGTCAAGCTTATTTTATTGAGCACAGGATTGGCTTTTATTAAAAGAAGCCTTTGATTTATTTGCAGAGGGATATTAGATCAAGGAGCTCCCTATAAAGTGGGAGAAATATGGGGGTACCAATTTAGAACCTTTGTGGATTTTCATGATTTTAAAAGATTTCATCTTAAATAGAAGTGCTGCAGTGGTTTAATAATCCCGTGAAAGGTACACATTCCTCCATTGATGACCATATGGAAACTGATTTTTCAGTTATTGAGATCAGCTTCAGAATATCTACTCGGCCCTTTTAATGTATGTGGGCTGTTAAAATTATAAAATTGAAAGGAAAGCATTAAGAATATATAGAACCATATTTTTGTCTTCCTTCTGTGATTCTTAGGCTTGTAAACCTCATCATCCAAATACTGAACCTGTACTAGGCCTCACTCAAACACCAATTTCACAGCAATCCTTGCCACTACACATGATTCCTTCTAGCCAAGTAGATGACCTGACCAGTCCTGCCAAGAGGAAAAGAACATCTAGTCCAACAAAGGTATATATTCCAATGAACTGGAGCCCCCTACCAAAATTATATGGAAATATGCATTGAAATGATGCAGCATGCACAGAATTTGTGCTGTAAATTTTAATCCTTTGGCATCAAGGTGGGGAATGTTTTTAGAAATTTAAAAAAGAAAATTCAGCGGTGTGTTTAATCAGATTCCAGCTCAGATAGGAAGTGAATAAGGGCAGTGCAGATTGGTGGCACTATACTGCAGTTGTAGTTGTGTCAGTGAAGTATAGTTGTAGTCTGATGATTGAGAGGGAGACAATCATGTCATCCTGTCTATTGCCTTTGCTTATATTTAGAATTCAAGTGTTTCATCATCATGTAATAGCGTTACAGTAGATAAAGTATTCAGTTTTAAAAGTAGCATGCATTTAAGTTAATTGCATAATTTGGTTTGCTTGTTTCTCCTTATGGTATTAGGTATCATTAACTTTTTGCTCAGACTACTCTGATACTGTTGGGAATGGTAGAATGGTTATTTTAGTTCATTCTTACTATGATATATTTTTATATTATTATTCTTGAAACAATTACTAGATCTTTCATAAATAAGATAAAATATAGATAGTAAAAGAAGTTATGTTGGCGTTTTGATAGTCAGACATTTTAATGTAATATTTTCTCTCAGAATACTTCAGATGTTTGGAGCAGTGGCCATGCAGTGTCACATCCTCCTGTACAGCAACAAATTCATTCTTGGTGCTTGACACCACAGAAATTACAGGTACGTATGGGAGATCTTCAGAAGCTCTGTTAAATATTTTGTTTCTTTCCTTCTTCCTTTTAAGAAAATGGGACATGTTCTAGCTTCATATTCCTGACATTCATTATAAAATACATATAATATCCCAAATAATTCCCAGAGTGTAGTTCAAGTTATTCTAATATTTGTGACCTCTCCACGTGAGATAAGTTCTAGTAGTAAACTAAATGATCTCTTAGCAAAAACAGAGCACTTTGCATGAGTTCTATAATTTATAAAGTAAGAACATACAGTAACTCTTTTTTTCTTATTATGTTTTAAAGACAGAAATGCAAATTGTCACACTCATGTGCAAAATGAGTTTTGTGATTTGCTATTATGTGGGGGATACTGAAAGAGATGTACAAGTATTCTAATAGCATCCCTTCCACTGAGGTTGCTTCTTGTATCAAATTGCATAAACAAATACACACATTCTACAAAATGAGTACTCAAATGAAATCTGCTGCTGCTTTTTGGTATTTTGTGTCAACTAACATAATGATTTGAAATGCTAGATTTTAGTTTGGAAATCATATGTTGGGTGTTTTGTGTCAGAAGTTTTGTTGTCTCTTCAGTTCATTAGGGCATGCAGTGAGCTTCAGCAGGAGTTCCACATACTGAAAATCAGGCCCTGCTGGAAAATTTTATCCATGCATTGCGCATGCTTTGGATGCAAAGAGAGGGAAGCACAGTGCAGAGGCAGAAAACATTCTCATTAACTGAGCATTGTTCCCCTCAATTCCAGTATAGTTCTTAGCTCTTTCTCTGTCTGAACAATATTGGCTTTATTATACTGTGTAATTTTCCCTCCCTCTTTGTCCTGCCTCCTCACCCCTTTGGTTCTTCCTCAGTCATTCCCTCTCTCTCTCTCTCTCTCTCCAAGCATTCTCATTATTTCTCTCTTCTTATTTATATTTTAGTACTTTTTCCCCTTTTCAGTATCACCTTTTTCCAAATCCAACTTCCTCCTCTAAGCAGAACCTCAGTAGGCCTCTCTTGAGTAGTCTGGATGTGCTGGCAATAGCTTGACAAGGTTCCAGCACACATAAAAAGGAAAGCCAAAAATGTATGATGCAAGAGGAGTGTGAATAAAAAAGCCTTTATTGCATCTTCAAAGTTGGCCTTTCAAAATTGGCAATTCAAAGGCTGGATGGATATAGCATGTTACATATGCATGCATATATGTGTGTGTATATATATATTATTTATTGCATTCCCCTCCGGAGGGAATTCGGAATAGAGGGTACTGTTAATCCAGGGATTTTGGCATGAGCCATCTTCATCTGCTTTTTAAGTCATACCACTTAGCAGCAGCAGACTTACTGGTAGAATGATGCAGGGTATTTTAAAATGAGTACAGAGATCAGATATTTGGTAATAGATACCTACATTTATCCAGTTGCAAACAAGACCAGTGTTGTAACTTTAGATACTGTTCTCACTAATTAAATCATACCATTTTCTGGGGTTTTTTTGGTTTAATTTTTTTATATTTTCAGGAGACATTTTCATGTGTGCCTATAGGTTTAATTCACTTTGTGATGGACAGTATTAATAAAAAATAGCACAATACAGAAAGATGTTAGAATGTATATAATTATGATAGGAATTCTATATAATCATACTTGAATGTAGTTTTCTTTCATGGCACCAGCACACTTTAATTTTAGTGCTGCCGTAATAATTACACACTCAAATAATTTACAGAGTCTCTTTAGTTTTAGTACCTAGTAATAAGGTTTGTTTGCAAGAGAGTGTATGGAAAGATATTTCAGTCTGCAACAGAAATCTCAATTATTTTCATCTTTACAAGTCTTGTCTTCATGGATACTTTTTAGTATTTTATATGGGAAAGTTATTAAAAGCCCATGCAATTTTAATGATTATGAACAACACCACTGTTTTTTTAGCACTTGGAACAGCTGCGTGCAAACCGAAATAATCTAAATCCAGCACAGAAACTTATGCTGGAACAGCTGGAGAGTCAGTTTGTCTTGATGCAGCAACACCAGCAGGTGAGAACAAAAATATTTTTATCTACAACACTTTTGTCAGTAATGGGGACTGTTGTGTTTCTAGAATTCCAAAGAATTTCTGCTGTACAGTTCTTGTGCCCTTTGCTGCATTATGTTAATTTTTTTTGGATAAAGGATAATTGTGGATTAGTGGTTGAAACGTAATCAGTTTAGCTGTGTTTTATTGTAGAATAACTGGTTAATATAAAAGTTTCCAAGCCACACTTTCAAAGTAAAGTGAGTGGACATATCTAAAAGTATGTCCTGCTTGAAAATCCTTGGCTGTAGTAACAGCATTTCTCTTGTCCTTTCATTGTTCACTCCTCTCTCCCTCTCTGTCCAGCATCAGCAGTAAAACACTCAGACTGAAGGGCCAAGAAAAAAAGTGTGCTGATAGCTTTACTTAAAATTGACTCAGCATTTTTATAACCCTGACAGTCATCTTGGTTCTCAAAAGCAGCTGTGAAGCTCTTAAAATGAGTATAAAATTGGAACTGACCAGTGCAGCAAAGTACACAAACCTTGTATGTACACAAGCCTTGTATGTACACAAACCCTTCCTTTCCCAGTTCCACAGCCAATGTTGTTGTCCTTTGTTCATGTTCCATTAGATGAGACAAACAGGAGTTGCACAGGTACGATCTACTGGAATTCCTAACGGGCCAACAGCTGATTCATCACTGCCTACAAACTCTGTCTCTGGCCAGCAGCCGCAGGTTGCTCTGACCAGAGTGCCTAATGTCGCTCAGCGTGGAATCCGTCCCGCCTGCCCCGGGCAGCCTATGGCTAATGGACCCTTTCCAGCAGGCCCCATTCCCTGCAGCACAGCAAGAACGCTGGGTAGTACAGACACTATTTTGATAGGCAATAATCACATAACAGAAAGTGGAAGTAATGGAAACGTGCCTTACCTGCAGCGAAACGCACTCTCTCTACCTCATAACCGCACAAACCTGACCAGCAGCGCAGAGGAGCCGTGGAAAAACCAACTATCCAACTCCACTCAGGTACAGCTTCAGTTTATTCATAGAGTGAGCTCAGGAGCCTTCCTGGGCAAGTCACTGGTGGAAGGCTCTCATTTGTAAAAGCACATTTTCCCTAGAGTTGATGGCATAGATTCAAATAAAACGCAGGTTAAACTTGCACACCACTTCATATTGTTGGAAATCTGTGTGTTAAGTGAACTCCTTTCAGGATAAAGGAAATGATCATAAATCAAAGAGTGCATTTCCATGGTGCTTGCTGCCTACCTTCGTAGAAAAATTTTTTAAAAGGGAATATTTGTACATCTTTTTGTTGCTTCTTTAATGTGAAATGTTGTGATTTTGTTTTTCGTGTAGGAGGAATGTGCCTATTTCATGGAAAGCTGAATGTTGTAGTTATTTTTGACATTACATTGTCGCCATGATGTAATCATTACCATATTTTGTTTCCATGTGATCTTTAAAAATTAATATGTAGCACTCAGCATGACAGAGTTGCTTGCAGAAAAATATTACAATGCCAGTAAGAATCCATGGGGATTAAAGTGTGTGAGGGTGCTTTGTGTATGTGTGTTAGAACTTGAAGATGGAGTATTTTTTTTAAATTCCAGCCTGAATATCATTCTTCCAAGACAAGCCTTGTAGATGTAATGAAGAGTTCTATAGGAAAATACCATAATGGTTTAATTAATTTTGACTAGATGGGTTGTACACTTAATACAATGTTATTTTCTTCCTCAAAACTGCCTGCATTTCTTGTTTAATTAATACTGCATGTTACTTTAACGCTGAAGAATTGACAGTGGGCTTATACACATAATAGGTACTTAACTGCACATATACTGGAACAAAGGCTGAGGTAACACTGGAACACTTTGTGTAAGACATGATTATTCAAAGCTAAAACTGTGCTATGATTTTCAAAGGTTTCCTTTAAATAAGCAGTACCGTTTTTAAACATGACAGAGAGATTTGGAGCCTGTGCACCTTAGCGCCCCTTGCTTCAATTAGAATTCACATTTGTATTTTCTCTGTATAAATGAAGTTCTTCACTGTTGTGCTATTGTCCATAAAGTGGGCAAGTAATAAATTGTAGTAGCAGCTGGCTCTCCTTCATGGAGAAAATATTTTTGGAAAGGAAAACTTGTGGTGCCATTTCCTGTGTCCATTGCATCAAAGTCTCAGTAGAGTTTCTGAGTCTGTAACATCCTCCACAGGTACCAAATGAACTCTTGATTTAAAGAACTGTTTATCAGTAATTAAGCTCCATAGAGGAATTAAGAAATTACATGTACAGGTGTGACATGCATAATGCAGTTTTGTAATTAACAAAAACATTTTGCCTATAATAGGTGTAGCAACCCTTCCCTTCTAAAAGACAAGTGAAAACCAGACTAGAAGGAAACTTCATCACCGTTGGGATCCTGCAAAGTGGATCCTTTCCAAAATAGCTGAATCAGTTACAAGTAAATCTCAGTTACAAGTAAATATAAAAATGGATTCTTTTCGCCAATTTTCTTTTGCATTGGCTCATAGCTAAGGAGTCATTTAAACATACAAAAATGTAATTGTAGGTTTGGGAATTTGTAATGAAATGTTTAACTCAGTGGTTGTTACCCTGAAATCAGCTATGTAAGCATCAGCTTTGCAGTCATTGATACATACCATTTATTAGGAAACGGAGTTCTTCGAATGCTAAAATTGATTTGTGTTATTAATGTCAAGACTTAGATATTTTATGAGGTCATGTTATAGTTGTGTCCAGTTAATGATCAATGGCAACATTTCTTTAAAATGCCTATGTCAGATATTATCAAGAAACTGTATCTTTTCATTGCTCCATATCTATAGACTTATAAAGTTGGAAGTAAATGGAATTTACTGACTTCTGCTTATTAAGAAAGCAGGTGGCTACCAGTGGAGTCAAAGTGGTTTGATTGCCTTACTTGATTTATACTCTTATTTTCCAATAAAATC